>NC_134583.1:116921830-117244330 GCF_037038515.1 Microtus pennsylvanicus | reverse complement strand
ATCAAAGTCGTGGAAGTTAAGGTCTGTAAAGAGCACGTTGAGTTAGGGTGAGCACATGAGAGACCCAGCCTCTGTGTAAAACAGCAGTTACCTTACGAAAAAACATGTGCCAGACATTTATAAAAATGGAGCTTATTACTTTAATTATAACAGCTGTTCAAAAGAGTGGAAACTGAGTAACCTTTCTTCTGGAGGAAAGTCTGGCCCTATAGCTGCTTTAGAGCGCATGTTTGGTTGCCGGTGGTGCTACTTTTAGAATTTGATATTTTATTTGGAATAGGTAAGCACCCAGAAAAATGCAAACAGCAATGTGCACCGTGCAACAAGAGAAACAATTCAGCTGGGCTGTGGTCCCACTGTGGAGCCCTTGCCGGCATTTTTTAAGACCCTGGGTTTAATCACTATCACTGACACCCTCGATAAAAATAAAAAAAGAAAACAGCCTAAATTTCCACTATTCAGGAATTGAAGATTCCTGAATCTTTATATAACTTTTTATTTTGTTTTTTTTTTTTTGTTTGTTTGTTTGCTTGCTTAAAGCTTTCGTGGGACTAGAGAGATGGCTCTGTGCTTGAAGCATATAGTGGTCTACAGAGGACCCAAGTTCAATTGCCAGGACCTTTGTTGGGAGATCTGACACGTCAGGCTTCTGTAGGAACCAGTGCACACATGTGCATCATTAAAAACAAAAATAAATTCTTTAAAAAATTCTTAATTATAAAAAACCTTTGACATATTTATATATAGTGAAGAAAAACTGTGCTATCGCAAACCTTTTATAGTTACAGAAAATATACACAGTACAATCCAATTTATTTAAAAATGTGTATGCTATGTGTCATAAATTTGTAAGGGCCAACCAGACTTAAATAATGATCGTATTACCTGTAAGCTCGGAGTAACTTTTCCTCTGTACTTTAAACATTTCCAAATCGCTCTTATTTTAGACAGTGAGCACTTATTACCTCTAAAATAGTAAAAATAATATACTCCTCTTTAAAAATACTAAAAAGTAGACCTCAAATGAATCACCTAATATTCAACTGAAATTTACACAGTGTTGGATAATGTGCAGACAAACCACCCATGATTAACTTGGTGACTCCTCTTCAGTGACAGCTGTTGGTCTAAAGCTGTTCTCGACTGTTGGTCCTAATCCAGATATGGTCTCGATGTAAATCTTAATTTCATTTCTCTTCTATGGCCAAGGAAATAACTAAATCAGCTGCTAGTTTTGTTCAGTGTAACATGGGGAAGGTGTTCCTAAGATGTGCCCTTTTTGCTGAGACTCTGGTATTTCTTGTTTAATTTTTAAATTATTGTATCTGGAGGGATAACTTAAATTTCCAGGGAATTGTAGAAATTGCTGTTAAATTAATAGTTAATTTAATTGCACTGGTAAATGATTCAAAATGTGTTATGTTAAAACAAAACATTTTCTTCTAAATGAGCAGGAAACACTGATGAGGAAGACAGTGCTTCAGAGTCCGAGCTCTGGAAGGGTCCCCTGCCAGAGACAGATGGAAAGTCACAGTAAGTGCTAGATTCGTAGATGCTCCCTTCTGCGTCAGCTTAGGGGCTGTGGATACAGCTGTTCTTGGTATCAGCTAATGAAAATATTTAATGCCATGAAAATTTAGTGCCAAAGACTCCCTTCCCTGGCAAGGTGAAAGTCTATTACCAGCCATTGTTCTTGGCCCTAGAGAGCCAGTGGGCCCAGCATCAGTTCACTGGAACAGACAGCCCTCTGTTCCTGCTTGGACTCCCTCTGAGGCGGCTGCTCACTTGCATCTAGGACAGCCTGTCCCATGATGTTACATTCTCAGGACCCATGCTGAGGAGCCCCATGAAGGGTTTACACAGCTGTGGAAATCCTTGCCAGCACTCACCCCAGCCTCCCAACAACAGATAACTTGGAGCACTTGCTCTCTGCCGCCACTGACTTCAGAGCCTGGGCTGCTTGGCTGCTTGAGGCTGGCTGCAAACACTGCCCTTATTTAGCGCTTGACGCTCCTCACGGTAGTGACAGGTTCTACTCAGAGTTCTCTTCTTTCTCTTAGACATAACCCTTACGAGCTACAAGTACATATTTATTATTCTCAAATGTCCTCACATCCCTGAGAGTAAGACTTGTATTTTTTTTTAAAGATTTATTTATTTATTAAGCATACAATGTACTACTGGCAAGGAAGGCACCAGGTCTCATTACAGATGGTCATGAGCCACCATGTGGTTGCTGGGAATTGAACTTGGGACCTCTGGAAGAGCAGCCAGTGCTCTTACCCTCTGAGCCATCTCTCCAGCCCCAAGACTTGTATATTTTTAAACATAGTTTCTGTTTCATGCATTTCTTAAGCAGATTAGAATTTGAAATTATAATTTGAAACGAGAAGATATAAAGTCAACCAAAAAAGCAAAGACAAGCAATGTTGTTTCACAAAAGTATTTCAAAGAAAACTTGCTGGCTTTTGAGAGAGGTACCAGCATGTGAGATATTCCAATTTTAACAATTTTGAGAATAGATGATTGTTTAGAAACTCAGAATTATTTGAATTATAAAAACATATTGATATATAGAATGGTCAACTCTTATACTGAAAGTATTTTATTTTTATTAGTCTCATATAAATGTATCTTAACTTTTTACGCTATTGATTTTTTATTTAGTTTTTATTATTTTGAGTATAATCCATGTTTGTACTTTTTTTAATAGGGAAGAAGAATTTGATGATTATTTTCAGGACTTGTTTCTGTGAACTGGGAGAGCGCATCATTCCTTGGTGAGGAAGTGTACCGTGAAACTCCGTGAACTTGTCCGTGCTATTGAGTCTGGACAGCCACCAGGACAGACTGTTTCAGACACTTCCTCCTTCGTTTGTGTAGCGTCTCAGTTGCTTTTCTATAAATCTGTTTTGTCCATAGCTCTCCAGTATATGATACACTGTTTTAAGTGACGTTTGAACATGAGTGATTGGCAGTAAACTGTAAATAAATTATTTCGTGTCTAATTTTAAATGGTTAGTGTCAAGAGTTTTTTCTTTTATTGGACAATTGTTCATTTGCTCTGTAACTGCTGGCCCAGCTTCTGTTAGGCATGAGGCCCTGTGCTGAGCTATTTCAGAAGTCATTTTGCAGTCCTTTCTGAACTGTCAGAAAATAGTAAATTAGTGTCGGGTATACTGATACTGCGTAAAAGTTCCTTATTTCTTAAAGGTGTTCTTCAGCTTACCACTTAAGGTGAGTAAAAAGGAATCCTGATTTCTGAGGGAAATTATCTGAAATGTCCAACACCAAAGTTATTAGTACTGGAATTCCCGTAGCTAAGCATTCTTACAATGAAGGTATTTTCATCATCCTGTGATCATCAGAAGATAGAATTCTACAAAATGAAATGCTGGGAAGACTATACATTGTTTTCCCATAGAACAATATATTTTGAAATACAGTTGATGATACTAAGTCCAAGTATGAATTCAGATAATTATATAAAAATCACAGCAATCTGTTGTATGTTGGGTGTGGTTCTCAGGGGTCCATGGGAAGGAGACACAGGCACTCTGAGAATGGTGTCTAGCCTTTCCAGCTGGAGGGGATCAGCCTCTGGCAGACTGACTCTCTATAGCTTAGCAAAGAGCTTTTTTTTTTATCATTAATCCAATTTATACCTTTAGCAAGTTAATTTCCATATCCCAAAACCTTTTTTTTTTTTTTTTGTTTTTTTCGAGACAGGTTTCTCTGTAGCTTTGGTGCCTGTCCTGGAACTAGCTCTTGTAGACCAGGCTGGCCTCGAACTCCCAGAGATCTGCCTGCCTCTGCCTCCCGAGTGCTGGGATTAAAGGCATGCCCCACCACCGCCCGGCTCCAAAACCTCTTATCTAAGCTCCCCAAAGAGTCAATGCGAAATGCAAATTCCCAGCTAAGGGGTATCTATCTCGGTTGGCCAGGTTCTCCCCCAGCCAAGTTTTGCATGGGCTTTGCACCTTTAAAAAACCACCAGACAAGATTCACATATTTCAAAAGGAAAGTACTGGAGACAAAAAGGTAGCAGTCACAAAAGACAGCTTAAAACTAGGAGCTAACACCAAAAATCAAACCAGCTGCAACTCTGCTGGAGCTCCCTACAGTGATCTAGCACAGCGGCTGATTATGGGAGTCATATGTGAAGGCGGCTGCAAAGTCTGAGGTGATGTTTGACATCGACTCTATAGGCTACAGTGAGGTTCTTTTGAATATTTTTTCTTGAAATATTGGCCAGCTGCTTCATGCTCTGGTTCCTTACGTTGCCATTTTTTTAATACTTGAGGCTCAGGCCATAGTTCCTGGCACTTGCTGTTCTCCCCGAGGACCTCAGCTGGGATCCCAGAACCTGTGCCAGGGAGCTCACAGCTGCCTGTAACTCAAGTTTGTGTGGATCTGAAGCCAGCCTTCACCAGCAGAGACACACATGTTACATAGACCCACTCAGACACATACATATAAATAAATCTTAATATACCTTCAGACTCATTTCAAGAAAGCATATTTTTTAATTTAAAAGAAACTGGCATAAAATTCATTGTTTTTGCCATATTTTGTTCTTTGATTGAACTTTATTTAGCTCATGGGGTTTCCAGGTCAACAGTAGGTATTCTGTGGATAGTCACAGGGCAGTGTTCCTGGAGATGTTGCTGTTCTGTTACTGCAGGGCTACAGTGAGGTTCCTTTGAATATTTTTTCATGGAAACTAAGACGATACTTGAAATATCGACCAGCTGGATCATATTACAACATTAAGCACGTTTTGGACTTTTTGTCTTCGGTGCTACCTCCTAAATCTGTGGCAGCTAGTGAAAGACCAGAAAAAACATCAGCAGTCAGTGTGATAAATATTTTTATTCCAAGATTCTCATGATATCTGTGTCAGATTTATAATTAATAATACTAGCTTATAACTACTTCAAGATAACACTAGCTTATAGCAACTCCAAGGGTTTGACTGTTTACAGCCAATTTTTTATTCACATTTGGCTCACTTAAAAATAAAATTCAAGGAGCTAGCAAGATGGTTCAGTTTAGAGCACGTGTTGCTATTGCAGAGGACTCAGGTTTGATTCTCAGTACCCACATGGTGGCTCACTCACAACCATCGGTAGGGACCCATTCCAAGGGATCCAAACCTGATCTCTGTATGTCAGGCGCATGCACATACAGGCAAAATACTCGTACACATAAATTGGGGGGAAAATTGAAAAATGAACAGGGTGTGGAGATACATGCCTTTAATTCCAGCACTTGGGAGCCAAAGGCAGTGTGTGACTCAAAATATATATATATATATATATATATATATATATATAGGTACCCAGGTGCCGGGTGCATTGGTACACACCTGTAATCCCAACACTCGGGAGACAGAGACAGGCTGATCTCTGTGAGCTGCATAGGCTCTCTCAAAAAAACAAAATAAAATGAAACTTGATAAGCAGTTACCGTTTCTGTTTCAGTGAAACTAAACAAGTTAGACTCTGAGCTGGAGGAGCAAACACTGAAACCCAGGAGCACAATCAATGGTCTTAATTCTCAATGAACTCTCCAAGAAATAGACAGAAATTAGAAATAAATATATGTAAATGACGAAGAGAAGACCCGTGTCCACTCTGGGAGGAATCGGAAGGGATTGGAGTCACAACGACCAAAATGCGTTGTGCATCTACATGAAATTCTCAAAGAATTGACAGAAATATTGTATTAAAGAATGCTGACAATAAATATAGGAGCCACTTGGAAAAGGGGACAGTATCTTTCTCATCAAATTTCTTAGTCCTGGGATTTCTCTTGGGCTCACATTCTAATGGAAGAGACAAAGTAACTTCGCAAGTTTAACAAACACTTAGTCAAGATCTCTGCTGCCTGCTGCCTTCCTGGAGTGCGGCTCAGACCGTCCTGTGCAGCCCCTGCGGACTGTGTAATGTGGCTCACTGCAGGCTATGTTCTCTAGGTCAGCTGCTACACTGCCAGCTTCATCTGGTACTCGGGCTTCTGCCCTCTCTTGACTATACACAAACGTGTTTTTAAATGGTTCTGCTACCCCAAGCTTATTCCCACTTGAGTAGTTATTTTGGCTGTGAGCCTCGCCTTTGCCGGCTGAGCAATCCCTCTAGGCCATTCAGAAGGTATTTTACATGCCCTATTTTGTTTTCTTCTGCCCCACCTCTGCTCCTTTGTGTGGGTTGGGGCTTAGGGTCTTGGGACCTCAGCACAGACAATCCCTTTCGAGGAAGCCTTCCTCTGCTCTTAGTACACACCCCATGCTTTCTCCAAGGCTCACTGTCAGATTATGCCTTGGTTGTTTAATACCCAGTTCTCCCTAGAGGTAAGAGCTTGGAGATAACTTCTTACACTTACCTGCCTGGATCGGCAAAGCAGGGATCCTGCTAGCACGTATGGTCTGTATTTGTGTCATGTGACACCCACTCAGCTGCCCACACACTCACACACGCAGACTCAGGCTCCGGCTAACCTTTCTCATCCATGGCTCCTTCTTCCTGCTTTCCTGCCTCCTCTTCGGCCACCCTCACCTTGGCCTCGTACTCCTCTGCAAGAGATTTCCATTCCACCCTGTTCTTCTGAAGGCCCGTCAGCATGGGGGTGATCTCCGTGTGGAAGCGGGAGAACTCCTGCGGAGAATTTGAGGTGGAAAACTAGTGCGTCCTACAGTTGACTTTCAGTAGCGGTCATCTATGGAGGAGAAGCTGGGAGGTGGGCGGTGTCTGGAGCTACTGGGATGAGCCTGGGTGCTTCTGAAGCGTGGGGAAGGCGGGTGCTCTTTGATGTCAAGGGGTTTTGTGCGTGGCTCTTGTGCCTTTTATTCCACTCTGAATAAATCAAATTCAGTGCTCAAAATACTACGGAGGAAATGGCCTAATGGTTTTCTTCATTCTTAACTTTTTTTTTTTACTTTTGTTTGTTTTTTAGGCAAGGTCTTGCTGTATAGCCCAAGTTGGCCTGAAACTTACCAAGATGACTTTGAACTCTGATCCCCCTGCCTCCTTAGTGCTGGGATTACAGGTATGCACCTCCACACCTGGCTCACTCTAGTTATAGTTTGAAAGAAAAATTATCATTGAAATGACTATACAGTTCATTCAAATAATTTGTTTACATACCTTATATACAAAAGTACAAACAAAATCAATAAATCCCACTTGAAGTTTGGGGAGCTCATCTCTTTTGGTTCTGTCCATCATGGGCTAGAAAGAGAAGAAACCCCTTTAAGATGGCTTCCTGCGATTTACGGGTGGTTTTGAACCAGTAACATGGAATGGCAAGGTCTTTACAATCGGTTGCTGCTGAAGCACTGTCCTTTCCAAGTCGCCTTGTTCCCAAAATTCATTTGCAACCAGAAGTGCTACCTGCAAAGAACAGAGGCATAGTGTGTGGTACCCATGATTAGCAGAGAGCTTTCGTCACGTTAGCATGAGTGACATCCGAGGGTAGCATTTCCAGTCATTGCTTGAGGCGTCATCAAGAAGGCTGCCCTGAAGTTATAAAAGAGTTGCCACTTCCAGGTTATTTTGAAATAGGAAGGGTTTTCTTCCTACTGGGGGGTTCATGATGGGTCTTATTATGTAGCCCAGGCTATCACTGAATCCTGTATCCTCCTGCCTCAGTCTCTTCATAAGCAATCGGGTGACAGGTCTGAATGACCATGTCTGGTGAATTCCATATAAACATTTTATAGCCAATAATAAGGAATTCTGTCCCCCACTTTCACACCCCCCCTCCATTTTCTTTTCAAAGCCATCTGTGTTTCCAATGACCTGCTGACCCGTTGCTGTTTGTAAAAATCAGAATAGGACTCCGGGGTTGCCAGAGATCACTGTGTGGCTTTTCATGGGATCTAGGCAGGGCCTGATGTGTGTCAAGAAAAGAAATGCCTTGGAACTTGCCTGACTCTGCACTTCCCAGGATTTGATGATGGCAGACAGGTGTGTGACAGGAAATGCTGTGGGGTTTGCCTAACTGCACCTCCCAAGGCTTAATGATAGCAGACAGATCACAGGCGTGTGACAGGGTCACAGGTGTGTGACAGACCAGCAAGGCTATGGGACTTGCCTGACTCTGTACCTCCCAGGGCTTGGTGATGGCAGACAGGTCGCAGGCAGTCATCATCATGGCCCTTATGAAGAAAAGAAAAATTATTAAACTAGAAAAAATACAAAACGTGCTGTTTTGCTAAAAAAAAAAAAAGGAATTAATATTCTGACTGCTCACATAATGACCTCCTTTTTGGTTGGGTCGGCGGTTACGTATTTGATGGCTTCTTCTTCGCTTTGCATCTGCTCACAGGCGTCAACAATCTTCTGAAACATGGTTCTCTTCCTGGAAAAGATGCAGCTGTGCATCAACTTTTGCACAGAAAAGGATCTTTAGGGTGTGCTTTTCACAGTCTGTATTCCACTCTGCCTTAGGCTGTCTGCCTAGCAGGGGCCGAGAGCCAGGATAGAGGGCAGGCAGATCTGACTATCTCCGCATGGAGAGGGCTGGAGGCAGAAAAAGCACAAACCACAGAGTGGGGAGAACCCATGAAAGTTGGAATACTGTAAAACCAAAAGTTCAAACGAGGAAAAAGCACAACAGAAACACAAAGGCCAGGAGCTGTACCATCATAACACACTGCCCAACAAAAACACAGAAGCCAAACTACATGGATGATTGGTCTCATACATGGGAAATACAGACCTAAACAGGAGGGTATCTTCTTATACTCAATAAGTTAGCAAACCAAAATCCAATGTGTCCAGATCAAGAGTACTTCAGATATGGGATCAGAGGGGCCTGACGTGCTGCGGATAGGATGTAAGTGGTGGAGCCCAACGCTGCAAGGCGGCATGCGCACAAAACACATATGCACCCCACCATACTCCCACTGTTATGTATAGAAACCCACATATATGCACAGTGATCTGCAATGTAGCCTTGTGGACGATATTGGAGATAATACACAATCTGAACTTATTATGTGTAGGAGTGTAAGGGTGTTATTGTCTATCCAGCGGTTAAATGTGGTACAATTGAAGCAAGTGAACTGACTCTCTGTGTATTACCAATGGCAAATCTTTTCTTTCAATTTACTATCTATCTATCTATCTATCTATCTATCTATCATCTATCTATCATCTATCTATATCTATCTATCTATCTATCATCTAGCTAGCTATCATCTGTCTATCTATCTACCTATCTTCTATCTATCTATCTATCTATCTATCTATCTATCTATCTATCTTCTATCTGTCTATCTATTATCTATCTATCTATCATCTATCTGTCTATCTATCTGTCATCTATCTATCTATCTATCTATCTATCTATCTATCATCTATCTATCTATCAATCATCTATCTATCATCTATCTATCAATCATCTATCTGTCTATCTATCTATTATCTATCTATCTATCATCTATCATCTATCTATGTATCTATCTATCATCTATCTATCATCTATCTATCTATCATCTATCTGTCTATCTACCTATATCTATCTATCATCTATCTATCTATCTATCTATCTATCTATCTATCTATCTATCTATCTATCTATCTATCTATCTCTGTATGTGTACTTGTTTGTGTGAGGGAGGGGAGTGCCCATCTATCTCTGTGTAAAAGCCAGAGGTCCTTTCCAGCTGTCCTCACTAACAGTCCCTCCTTATGCTGGGGTTCCAGTTGGCCACTGTCACTCTCAGCTTTTTGGACTGGTGCTGAGGAATCCAGACTCGGATCTCCAAACTTAAACAGCATTTGCTTTACCTATTACCCCGCTTGCTGGCCCTTTCACTAATTTTAAATTGCGTGTTTTGTTTCCTCAGGGTCTTGTCTTGAATCTGACGTGTTAGTGAATGCCATATCATCCACATGAAGTGCTTCAACATGAATACTTTTAATCAATCCAGAAGTGTCATGTCACCAAAGGCAAATCTTTAAAACAAAATGCTGTGTGGGAAAAGCGAGCTGCAGAAAGATATTTACAGACAGTATGGTGTCATAGATGGGGGAAAGATTCAAGATGCACCCAGCAGTGCCACATAGGAGCATGAGTGGAAAGAAGGGAGCATTTCAGTAGCAAATGGCTCTCTCTGGAAAGTAAGAGGATTTTCCATGATAGATCGGTGACGGGAGTGCCCCAGCTGCAACACTGCTTCTGCCCTTAAAAACTTAATTCTGAGCCAGGTGGTGGCAGTGCAAGCCACTAATCCCAGCACTTAGGAGCCAGAGGCAGGTGGATCTCAATGAGTTCGAGGCCAGCCTGGTCTGCAGAGTGAGTTCCAGGATAGCCAGGGCTGCACAGAGAAACCCTGCCTCAAAAACAAACAAACAAAAAACAAAACAAAACCCCTCAATTCTGAAGCACTTATGACATGATGGTTTCTCACTGGTGGGGTGTGAGCTCTGGGTGTCTGGATACCATGATGTTATCCTGGGCATTTGTAATCATAGCCGGGCTGTTTAATAGAGTTTTAAGGAGGATGATCAGGGCAAATTTTGACAGTGCCAAAGTCACCAAATATTTGGATCCTATAAATAGCCCACCTCTTTCTAATTAACGTTCACCATGAAACTTCATTTCACTTAGGAGAGAATGTGCACATGCTTGGCATATCCAGTCTCCTTCGTCCTCTGCTGTGTAAAACCTCAGGTTCTGTGAGTTTACTTTGTGTGTTAGAATCATCAAGATTGTTCAATCCAAAACTCCCACAGGATTAAATTTCTGAGCCTGAAATAGCACATACCAGATTCTGGGCAAGCATTCTACCTCTGAACAAAGCCAGTTACAAACTAGCCCCTGGACCATGGTGAATCACCAGGACACATCGCCATGGCATGCAGTTTCATGACCTTCTTCAGGCCGGGCACCACTGTCCCCTCTGTGCCGTCTCAGATCACAAGCTATTTAACAGGGCAGGCTTGTGCTTTCAAAGTTTATCTCCAAATAGAGTAAGTTCACTCTCAGTCAACTATCTTGAGGATAACTGCCATTCCAAAAAGAAAGGAGATTTCTGAGCCTGCTTTTAAAAAAAACATATGCATATGCGTGGATGCCTACAGTAGAGCCCAGGTGGAACATTATACCTCTGAAGCCAGCGTCAGAGGCCATTGTGAGTGTGGGTCCCGGGAATCCAACTCCAGTCCTCTGCAAGAATATCAAACGCTCACAAGGAATGAGCCATCTCTTCTAACTTCAGTGCGGGTCATGGAAGGCTGAACCACACGGGGCTCAGGAGCATTCTGATCCCCATCCTTATACTTACTTGAAATACAACGCCAGGTCAGTTGCTATGATTGCAACCTCAAACAAATGGATCACTGTTTCAAACTGCCGCTTGTTTAGATTCTGGAAGATGTTTAAACTCTGCAAGGTGAACAGTTCACAAGAAAGGATGAATTCATCAATTCACAATAGAACACAAGCACCAATTGACCTTTGATTCAACAAACAAACAAAAGAAGCCATACTTAGGGAGCTGATATAGCCTGTCGTTCAGCATTTTTTGGTGTCTGGGTTTTTTTTTAATGATTTATTTATTTTTATTTTATGTGCATTGGTGTTTTACCTGTGTGTATATCTGTGTGATGGTGTCAGATGTCCTGGAGCTGGAGTTACAAACAGTTGTGAGCCACCATGTGGATGCTGGGAATTGGACTCAGGACCTCTGGATAAACAGCCAATGCTCTTAACCGCTGAGCCGTGTCTTCAACCCCTGCTGTCTGTTTTTGTTTATCTCACAGTCTAAGTGCTCATCTCTACTCTACGTTGAGTAGGTCATTTAAACTCTAAAAATAGGTTCAGCTCCTCTGTATCTACATTTTTAGAATAAATCACTTGTCCTCTTTCAGGACCATGTGAAAATACAACAATAAAATCGAAACTTTTTTTTTTTTGTTGAAAAGGAGGATGCCCAGTTGTCAGCCATGTGGCACTGCTGACCATCCGACTCTAGAGTAACCATGAGACCCCTGTCTCTCAGAAACTGCCGGCTGTGTTAATATCCACATGTATGGGGGGATATAATGACCCTCCCTTGCGTTATCCTTAAAATGGTCTGCAGTATCTTATAAAGAATTAGTAAAACTTTTCTTCAGAGTCTTTCATTAATAATCTTTGTGTTTGAATCGGTTTCATGTCTTTGTTTTCTAGATAACCAGAGTAGGCGGTGGGAGTGGCTACTGAAAGTCATGCTTTTCTGGTTGACCATTTCAGCCCTGCAGGACAGAGGACAGATGGACAAGGTTTTGCCACATGAAGGCGATAGTGACGAAACACAGGACCATTCCCCTGGAGAGAGAATAACGGTAGGCTGTAGGCCGTGTGGAGACAGGAGGAATTCTAGGTAGAGCAGAATGTTGAGGAGCTTGTGTCTCTACCGGCTTCTCAGTGCTTCATGAATGTTCTTAATCTCTGGCAAACCGTAACGCAGAGATGTTAAGCAACTTGCTTTGGGTTAAACCGCCAAATAGGGCAGGTGTGATATCTGAACCCATGTGGCCCGTCCACACAGTGAGGGTTCTCAGTTTTTACCCCATCCTGTCTTTCAGCAAGAAGCCAGGACCAGGTCCCAGCTTCACCACGGATAGCGGTGTACACTGGACACAGCCCTAACATCCGCCCTCGTTTTCTCAGTTGGGATCAACTTGTCTTTTCAGCTGCCTAACTCATGGTCTGTGCTCAATAAAGACCGTGCAAGGTCAACTCCAGTGAAGCAAACCTGGGGAATCACTCAGAAATTAAGATTTCTACATGTTAACTCACTATTATATCTCTATTGATCTTATTTATCATATAGAGCTTGAGATCAGCTCCAGTTTAAAATGAAACTAAACAAGGTGTTCAACCCCAAACCAAATCTGGCTGTCAGCCATTCCAGACGACCTTTGTTCTAGACATGACAAGCTTTCATGGAGGCCATCTTTTTACATCATCTGGAACGAGAACTGGCATTTCTCAAGGCAAACACAACTGGAGGACAGGAATCTATTTTGTTGTTTTGTTAAAACATTGAGTTCATTGTTCCAACTACAGTCAGTGTTTTTAGATGGACAGTCAAGCAATAGCCAGCAAAGTCCCAGATTATAGGAAAAAAATGTCTGGATTAAAATCATATTTCTACTTGAGACTATTCACAATGACTTCACTAGGCATCTCAGTTCAGATCCTGCATGGGTTTTCTCTGTATATATATTTTTTTAAGGCATGGCTTCAAGTAGCCCAGGCTGTGTGGCCAAGAAAAACCTTAAATTCTCACCCTTCTGCCTCTCCCTCCTAAGTGTCCGGGTCATAGGCATTCCACCACACACCACACCACCATGCTATAGCAGCGAAGCTCGTCCTGTGGTAGAAGGGTGAACACTGCTCTTTTTGTTTATACTTTTCCCTCATATTTCATCTATTCTTGAACTTTTATAATCGAGATAGGGTGTTGTTTCTAATTCCTAGGTTATTAATTCTTAAAATATATAAGCACGTAATACTTCATCTGTCTATCCCTGCACATTGTTCTGAAGACATTATATAGAGAGAGGCAGGTGTGCCCAGACAAGCCAGGAGGCCTAGTCTCTAGCCCACTTCTAGCCAGGCCAGCCCCTAATTGCTTAGCTGGTGTGTGTGTGTGTGTGTGTGTGTGTGTGTGTGTGTGTGTGCGCGTGCGCGCGTGCGTGTATGTATTCTTACAAATTTAGCTAACAATATCTCCACCTAGTCACTTGGGTCACAAGCTGCTTTCTCTCTAGTTTGGAATACAGGCAGCCCTATCTATGAAAGATAAGGACATTTCAGTTCAATGTACTACAGTCTGAAAAGCAAAATGTCTGAGTGATGACCACAAGAGACAAGTTTGCTGAACAAATTCCAAGGATTCCTCCTGTTAAAAATATGAAAACTTTTAATGGGCTGATTTTCCTTACAGAATAATAAAAAGACCCACACTGTTTTCTAAAATATAAAAGACAGATATTATGAGCTAAAGCGTCAATTTTTTGTGATCAATTTAACTGCTCCTAAATGAACTGTGTGATTGTGTTGTCTAGCAACGATGTTGACAGAGGCTTACGCAGCTGCAATCAGAGACCGAACGGCACTGCAGACAGTTCTTGAAGAGACAGTATACATTACTGAGAGGCAGTATTCCTTTTCAGAAAGAATAACAATCGTTTGCACAGCCATCAAAGTCAGGCTTTCTAGTTTGCATCTCTGACGCCGGCAAACACCTTAACCTGAAGCAATATGGAGAGGAAGCGGTTTGATTTAGCTTGCAGATTACAGCCCATCATTGGGGAAAGCCACAGCAAGAACCTGAGGCCTGAGCTGAAGGCCAACTCTGATGAAGGAACACTTCTTACTGGCTTCTTCCTCGTGCTCACGCTCAGCAAACTTTCTTGTACAACCTAGAACCTCCTGCCCCATGAGTAAGAAAAATAGTGTCTGCATAGCTGTTAGTCCCCTTTACATTTTTAAATAGATGGTCAGGGTGCCCAGAGCCCTTTTGAATCCTTTACCAATGATCCCAGAGATTCTGTGACTTTTGTGCCTCTTTTCTTCTAGGTCTTAACTACTTGCAGCTTGGTATTTCAAAACCTGGATGCGGTATAGCAACTTCTGCCATTGCACTGAGGCAGGGGCATGTAGACTATACTTGGACAGGGGGACACAGCGCCAGTGTTTTCACTGAAGACCGATGTTTCCCCAGGGCACTTGAGATAGTCTTAGATCCGGAACCTGTAAGCTTCCCAAGAGAAAAACTCTCATACCTCATCCTGCAGGAGAGTCTTGCTGTATTCCAGGTGATGTCGCTCTAAAATGGAAGTCCCGTGAAGCCTTGCAAGTGGAGATGTGGACCTGGGATGAAAAGGATACGGCAAAGATCTTCCGTTTAGAGATCACACAGAAATCCACCCACACAGCACCTTCGCTCTTCTAGAGTTCCCGTTCAAGTCTCATCTCTTTCCCTACTCAATGTCTATGAAAATAAACAAATACAAACTATTGGAACAGATTATTTTAATGTAGAAGGTAGGAAAGTTACTTGCCAGGCATGGTGGTGCACACCTTTAATCCTGCCGCTTGGGAAGCAGGCAGGTGGCGCTCTGTGAGTGCAAGGCCAGCCTGGTCCACATGAGGAATTCAGGACAGCCAGAGCTACATGCATACTGAGACCCTGTCTCCAAACAGTGAAAAATAAAGGGGGCGGGGAGCAATGTCTAAGTGGTTGAATTATTTGAATCATTTAGACTACTAAGTTTGATCTATAGGTAAAATCGTTAGGTTCTCTGGATATGTGGTGCCGTCCTATGACTTATGTAACATCCAGCAACTGTGGAAGCTCATGAATTCTCTGTATAGAAAGTGTCCATTAAGAGCTTCCAAGCTGAAGGCTGGCGAGATGGCTCAGTGGTTAAGAGCACTGGCTGCTCTTCCAAAAGCCCTGAGTTCAATTCCCAGCAACCACATGGTGGCTCACAGCCATCTGTCATGAGATCTGGCGCCCTCTTCTGTCATGCAGGCATACATGGAGGCAGAATGTTGTATACATAATAAATAAATAAAATCTTTAAAAAAAAAAAAAAGAGTTTCCAAGCTGAGCCTGGGGATCACAAACCTGTAACCAAAAAGTTGAGGAAGGGAGGATTACAAGACTAAGACCAGCTTGGGCTACATAGCAAGATCAAAAACCATAAACTAATTAAATTCATTAATTAATAATCCCAGGAAACAATTGCAAGTCAGTATAAAGTGCCATTTCTTTCCTCCCCGAGGTAATAGCATACATTTGAAATTAAGATCCTCCCTTCGTTAAGAACTACAAGACCGTCTCTGCGAGTGAAGACCCCACTCCCTTGATAACATTATTCTTCAACGCCACCTGCACTGGGAGGGGAAGACACAGTGAAAACAGAAAGGCAAAAGGCAGTTGAGCAATGCTGGCCACGCCTTTAATGCCAGCACTCTGGTGACAGAAGCAGGTGGATCTCTGCGAGTTCAAAGCTAGCCTCGTCTACAAGAGCCAGAGTTGTTACACAGAGAAAGCCTGTCTCAAAAACAAACAAAAAAAAAAAAGGAAGAAAAGTGACAAGAGCTCGAGACCAAAATTCTGCAGGTTATGGGAAGATTTTCCAGGGAAAGACAAACAAATCTTTTGAAGGAAAATATCGGAAAGCTGGGTGGCAGCCCTGGAACATTTTCCTTTCATACCACAAAGAGCAGGCCTTTGTGAGGAGGAGGCATGGCCAAGTCACCGTGGGCGCAGTAGCCAATATTATAATTGATCACTTAAAACAAATATTTTAGTTCTACAGGATATCAGCACCAGAGATTTTTTTTTAAGTTCAGTTTCAATTAGAAGAGAGCGAAATGTTTAATTCCTTTAAGATACTGCAGAAAACTCAGCCCTAAATGGGACACATAGCCAGCACCGCCTCCTCCCCCCGGCTCAGGGATCACTGTGCAATAGAGAGCAGATGTCTAAACGGGGGGGGGGGGGGGGGGGGGGGCGAGAGAGCCTACGAGCCAGAGGCAGTGGATGACCCTGAGGAACTCATGTCTTCTGCACACAGCAGGGCAGCTCCTCCCGTGAACTCACAGTGGGGGCAACACTGTGCACAAGACCTTGGCCAACACGAGCCAGATCAGATCCCAGGATGGAGTGGGAGATGAACACAAATTCCTGCTCCTAACCGTAGAGCTAAGGGCTATATTAGCTTCTGGGAAAAGGAAGGGTCGGTTTCCTCTAAGTGTGCAGCCCCTGATAAACAGCTCAGGCCCCAGAGGAAGACCACACAGCGAAGAGCATTTGGGCAGCACAAACGGGTTTTGGTGGGCAAGAAGATACAAAGTGGAAGCGGAGGGGAAGGGGGTGAATCTGGGAAGAGTCAGAACAAAAAGGGACAAATGTGACTAAAACATGTACAAAAACTCAAAGAACTAAAACAAATTATTAAAAATTTAAATTAGTCAAATTTGTTATTGGGAAACTAAATATTTGCTCACTCTTGAAGTCACACTTCACATATTATTACTATTACAGAGTTAAGGAATATTTCACTACACAGAGGGATAACCAAACATGTTATCTAAACCACATGAAGTTTACAATTTCAGATATTAGGACACACTGATACCCTGGGCCTCCTTATACCAATATCCCGAGGACGCAGCTCACATAGAAGTGACTGCCAAAAAATACTTATGATGTATTTAGGGATCAGGAAGCATTGGATACATCCAGATGGAGAGGGATGCCAAGGAATAATGTGCCTAGACTCTTCACAAACAGTATCCTGAGAAACACAACAAGAGGAAGAGACTACCCTGCGTTAAAGGAGAATAAAGATAACCAACAATGATCTGCAACAGATGATGCTTATCTCTCCAATCAATTGGGGGTGCTGTGGAGGACAGTATTGAGGTGACTAGAAAAATGATTAATTTTAATTTAATTAATTAACAATTAGCTTGCATCAAACAATATCACAGCACAGCTGTAGAATTTCCTTGGGGTGGGGGTGGGGCCACTGTGCTGTGTCTCCGCGTACAGCCCTCTTATGCTTGGGAAGCACGTGCTGAAATAATTAGGAACAAAATGCCTGGGTGACTGCAGGTGACTCACAGATACTTCAGTAACAAAGAGAATTGATCTATGTGTATACATATTCACACACATGTATTATAGGAGAAAACTAACGTGACATGGCCGTCTCCTAGAATGGCGATTTTCAGAAAAGTTATTGAAGATGTTGAAGCTATCTTAAGGAGAAAGAAGAAACATAAAAATCCGTACTGGTTTTCCATTTTTAGAACGTCTGACCACAGTGAGCTTGAACTGACAAAAACATACAGTTCATATTGATGTTGTCTATCCATGTAGGCAAAAATGACCAGAGAGGAGTTTGAGTTCAAAGGCAATGTGTGTGGTTTGATTATTTAACCCACTGGGTTTCCTTATCTTCCTGAGAATGATCCTTGAAGATTAAAATTCCAACAGGGGTGGCAATCGGGTGAAACTGGAGTGACTTTTCAGCCCAGTTGACCAATACATAATCATCTCACAGATATTTGAGGACATGTGTGTCATTGGGAGACCATCTACAATATTCCCTGGGAAATTCTGAGATGATGGTTTGGTAACCAAAGGCTGGACACAAAGTTTTCCTCAAAATTCAAGAAGTAGAAAATGGTGTGATTTGTGCATGAGAGAACGGAGAGATTGGTTCTGTAATTGCTCAAACAGATGGTCTATAAATAATCACTGAGAGCTTCAGAGAAGATTTGGGGTGAGGAAATGATGCCAAAGCAGTGTGATCGGCCCTTCTGTGGAAACCTAGTGACAGCGGGGTGGCGATTTCAGCCAGTCACTTGGGAAGGCACCTCCCCCATGGAATCCGCCATGAATGTTGAGATATGGATTGTATTTATCCATTAATGTTGGAATATGGATTGTATTTATTTGTGAATGTTGGGATATGGATTGTATTTATTTGTGAATGTTGGGATATGGATTGTATCCACCCAGCTCTCACTGAAATAGCTGGAGCAGTACTTAGGGGTGTGGCTTTGTTGATTGTCTCACAGCTGTTTTCCTGAAGCATCTTTCCAGTCATGTGCTGGAGTCCTACCCTTAACTCGGTCCTGAAGTACAACATTACCATCACTCAGTGAGCATCGGTGGAAATATGACTACCTGATTTCCACATGACGAAACACTGGGGGGAGCATCTTAAATCATGCTCTGACACAGTGTGACATAAATAGACCTTCCTTCCTTTCTTTCTCCCTTCCTTCCTTTCTTTCTCCCTTCCTTTCTTCCTTCCTTCCTTTCTTCCTTTCTTTCCCTTCCTTCCTTTCTTCCTTCCTTTCTTTCTTTCTTTCTTTCTTTCTTTCTTTCTTTCTTTCTTTCTCTCTTCCTTCCTTTCTTCCTTTCTCCCTTCCTTCCCTGCTTCCTTTCTTTACTTATTTTTAACCTTTATTCTTCTCCCATACATTACATCCTGACCTCTGTTTTCCCTTCCTCCACTCCTCACAGTCCCTTCCCCTACTCATTCTCCCCCAGATCAACTCCTCCTCTGTTACACTTCAAAAAAAAAAAAAAGAGCAGGCCTCCCAGAGATATTTACCCAGTATTGCCTAACAAGATACAATAAGACTGAACACAAACCCTCATATCACAGCTGGATATAGCAACCCAGTAGAAGTAGGGGTCCCAAGTGCAGCAAAAGAGTCAGAGAAACCTCATTCCCCTCCACACACACACTTCCATTATTGGGAGTCCCACAAGAACACCAAGCTACAATTAAAAGTAGGTTAAAGGCCAGGTGGTGGTGCACTCAGCACTCAGGAGGCAGAGGCAGGTGAATCTCTGTGAGTTCGAGACCAGCCTGTTCCACGGAGCTAGTTCCAGGCAAACCAGAGCTACACAGAGAAACCTTGTCTCAAAAAAAAAAAAGGTAGGTTAAAGAATTAAGGGCTGGTAAGATGATTCAGTAAGTAAAGATACTTGCCACCAAGCCCAAGTTTGATACCCAAAGAACCCATAGGACACACAGAGAGAACTGGCCCCAAAATCTTGCCTTCTGACCTCCAAACATGTACTGTGGTGCTCAAGCACACACACTCACATACACACTCACACACACACACACACACACACACACACACACACACAGAAATCAATAAGTGTAATTTTAACAGTTTTGAAGAACCCTTAATTTTAAGGTAATGAAATTTCAATTTCAATAGGATTAAATATAAAGTACTTCAAGGCATGTCTGGATTACCGTGCCAAATTTTGGTATCCACAGTTTTGAAAAGATATTAGCCAGATGATGGTGGTGCACACCTTTAATCCCAGCACTCAGGGATGCAGAAGTAAGCAGATCTCTGTGAGTTCAAGGCCAGCCTAGTCTACAGATTGGGTTCCAGGACAACCAGAGATTTAGAGAAACCATGCCTCGAAAAACTAAAATAAAGAAAGAGAGAAAAGAAAGAAAGAAAAGAAAGGAAGGAAGGACATGGCATGAAAATGCTGGAGTGCAGAGAATCATTATAAACAACTATGCTGTAGGAACTTCTGCTTGAAGAGCAGGTCAAGCCCAGTGGTGTGGCACACGCCTATAATCCCAGCATGCAGGAAGCTGAGGCAGGAGGATCGTGAGTTGGAGTCAGCTTTCGCTATGTAGCAAGACCCTATTCCTCCTAGGCAAATGCCTCAAAGTTTTCAAAATCTTAGTGTGTTCAGCCTGGAAAGCAAATATTTTGGTAAGAAAGATGTTCTAATCCTCTTTAATGCATGAAGAAGGGACAATGAGTGAGAACCCATACTAATCCCTGCAGCTCCAGAGACCCAAATGAGGAGAAATAGAAATTATATAGAAGGGAGACCAATTTCAGGTCAACATTAAGAGTCCCTTCTTAGACTCATACCAGAATAGAGGGAGAGCCCGCCTTGAGCAGACGGGTCCTCCACTACAGAAAATAGTCAAGGGCAGACTGCAAAATACAGGAGATGTAGAGAGGAAGCTAAGGAAAAGCTGTCGTTCTTAATATTCTTCTGAAAACTGCTGCATTTGTCCAAGGAGACAGAAATATCAGAGAACCAAAAAATAAGAGAGCAAAGGGGGATGAAAGGGGAAAGAAATCTACAAACACACAAAGGATGGAAAAAAACCACCTGGCTGGGAAAACAAAGTGAGCGGAGAGTCCACAGGAACTCTGGAACAATCACACGGGAAAATGGGAGCTTTCGGATGTTATCAGAGGGCAGAGTCTGAGTGTGAGAGATAACGGGTCAGACATCCTGGAGACAAGGATCAGACCAAAGGTGCGGGGTCAAGCCAGGAGTCCCCTGTGTCCCAACAGCTCTGGTCACTCTGCGGGAGATCTTCCCACCACCATGGGAGTGAGAAGAGCAGTTTAGTCTTATTAGACTTTCCAGTGACTACATTTGCCAGTGGAGTGGTATCTCTGAAGGATCCTGAGCAATTCTTCCATGGAGCAGAAGTACATAAAGGGGCTTGCCGTGGGCTTTATTTATTATTTGTTGTTTGTTTGTTTGTTTTGAAGGTCGGTTGGAGAGCTCATTTAATTCCAGGAATTTAATGGAACTGTTAGAGGGTTCAACCACGCTAAGGGTGAAGAAGATGGCTTTGTCCCCAGTCTGGTGTCATGAAACTCTTCTGTCACATACATTCATTATGTCTGGAAATGGCTGGAATACACCAACAGATTAGATACCAGGCCACTGTGAGGCCCGGGATGTGGCTCCATCTGTCCTGAAAACTGAAAAGCATAGGCAGGAAGGTGCCTCAGCTAGCTCTACTGCTGACTATAACCTAGGACAAGTCTGACTTCATCTTCATCTTTGAGTCTGTTTGCTCATCCCTGAGAGAGGGGGATAATGTGAGGCAGCAGGAGGTGAAGTGAGACAAGGCCTACCACGTGCGTCCATCAGCCTCCAGCCCACGGGAGGTGTTTAGCCCACTAGGCTTAGCAGCACACAACTGCAGTCCCAGATGAGGCGGGAAAATGATAAGATTAAGGTTAGCTTTATATAGCAACATAATCTTGGTAAAAGAAAAAAAGAACAAAAGAAAGAAAATTAAGTGAAAAAGAGATGCCCAGTAAGTCTTAGTTTCTTTGGAACAGAAGAAGGGGAACTCCACTGACACCCCCTCACCCCTCTGCCAGGACCATTGCCTTAGGGAGGACGTAATGGCCAGCATGGGCTGGAGCCTCAGGCATGGTGACATTCTAGGAAAGAGCTTCAGTGGAGATGCTCCTTTCAAGATGAAGGTTGATAGCCCAGTTGTTCAAAGTGGGAGGAAACTGCTCAGATGTGCTCTTCACTCACGGAGTGCCTTTATCTGAAGTCCCTGACACACATTTCATAGGAGTGATGTCACCTGACTCCCACAACAATCTTTGACAGGTCGATGTTATAGCCATGTTCAAGTTAAGAAACCAAGTCTCAGAATCAGTGAGTTGCCTAAGGCTTTTCATCCAGGAAGTAGTTGGAGCCCACAAGCCAACACATTAAAGCCGTTCCTGGAACACTTCACTGCTTCAGGAGGATGCCGCGTCAGGTGTTAGGAGCTGAGAGCGGAGCGTGACTGGGGGTTCTATGCGCCGTACGCCAGCTAAGCTTTGCAGCTGCACACCATTATCCTAATTCCCATTGTCCAGATGAGGAAATCAAGGCTGAGAAAGCCAATGGCCTGAAATCTAAGTCTGTCCGCTACAAGTCTGCACCTGCGTCTTTACTCTTCCTTTCTCAGCACAAGGGAAGGGAAGGGGAGGGCATGGTGATGCGCTAGTAGAGCAGCTGAGAGGGGCCTGGTGGACTCAAAGGACCAGGAAATGAAGGATTACAAACCCCCAAAAGACATGCTTTTTAGTCTGAGCAGGGGAGCCATCCCTGGGTATACACTAGTGTACGCCTAAGATTAATATACTCAGATATTTGAATTCAATACTCTGATTAAAGCTGCCTGAACACAGCTGGGGAACCCCAGAAGTGGAAGCAGAAAGGAATGAGGCATGCGAGCACCATGGGCAAAGGGCAGATGCTGCCACAAGGCTACAGCTGAGGCGGGATAGAGTAGCCCTGCCTGAGACCATAAATAAAGTAGAGGAAGGGACTGAGGACAGGGGAGCTCTTTCTTCCCTCGCTGGCATCGGTCAGTGCAGGGCACACATTCACTTACTTCATTTGGTACAAATTATTGGTGCCTCTGTGGTCGATATCATGGCAGAAAGCAGCCGCGAGCATGGCAAAGGCTTCAAGGTCTGTGTAGTATTTCTTCAGTCGCCCTGTCTAGAAAGATATATGAGTACGTATTTATAGAGGTCAGCACATCTTATACCCAGCGTAGCCCAGTCTGACTGCAAATGAGGCGGGGGTGAGGGGTTTGGCACCTTGCTTCCACCAAAAATTAGTTTCGTGTTTAGTGACTCTTGTGTTATCCCAGGCAGTTTCAAAACCTAGGACGTGTCTGGATCTGCCTTTAAAATGGCAGACATATGAATTTCTGATTGATAATCTAGCCGAGTGCCCAGGGTGACCCACATCTCTGGTAGCAGCTCTGGAACGATGTGCGTCTGTGGAATCCTGTCCATGAATGTCAAATGATAAATCAGACATGACGGGCTGCAACCGTTTCTCATTCTTTCTCAGATGGGAACTGTTCAGAGTTGCAAACCCTTCCAGCGGCTTCCAACAGTGCTACCTACCATCAACAGCGTGAACATGGTCTGCCCCACATTGAATCCATGTCGCCAGTTGTGGTAGGTGACAGGGCGGTACCCTTTCCGCACGGTGTACATCCACCTCGTAAGAACCTGTTACCCAAAAGCAACAACACTGTTCAGACTTTAGAACAGAATTCTAAAGGGTAGGAGGCCCCGGGGCACGCTTATCTAAAAAAGTGTGTCTGTTCTGTTGACAGAGCTTAAGCCATGGTATTCTCAGAGTTAATGATAATTCGAAATCCTAACTTGAGCTAATCTTTGGAACCATGGAAAACATCAGTAAGGCACAGCCACAGAACCAAACTGCTTCTCAAGCAAAATGCCTCCTGACCTCTACCGGTACTTTGAATTTCTCCACCGCGTTTATCTCGAAAAACAGCCGCAGCCCGCATTTAACCAGCTCGTGCTCCGTGATGGGAAAGTCGCTGAAGCAGAACTCGTACAGGTCTGCCGCACTTGGGTCCGGCAAGTCCTCCTTCTGTTGACACAGGACAGATGGGAGCAGGTGACATTCGGCTGACGGCCTGTTCCGCCACACACCCAGTATCCAAGGTAAAGGGGCTGAGGAGATAGCTCAGAAGCTCAAGGTATTTGCACCAGGACTGATGACCTGAGTTCAGTCCCCGGAACCCACGTGACAGGGAGAGCACCGACTCCGGAAGTTAGCCTCTGACCGCCACCACGTGCGCCATGGCACGTGATTCAACCCCCCATCCCCACTCAATTAATTTATCGAGTAGTTAAAAAGAAATACAATGATAAAAGAAACCCACGTACAAGTCCCTGAACCACACTCAGCCAACAGTCCCTGGACGGAGGTCTGGGGTGGACCACAGAGCTGCTGCCTGCTCCTCCCTCTTGGTGCTTTCTCTCCCACTATGGTCCCTGCACTGAGAAGAGCTGAGGTCTGTCACCCTGGCATGCCCTCTGGGATGGCTATGCTGTGACTGGAAGCTACTAAGATAACTCTAACCGTGGTCTCTCTAGATCCCGAGGTACCTCTTGCAGGCGTCTAGTTTAGCTACGATTGTAAATGATCTCTGTGGACCGAACCATATTGAGCAATGATGGCGAAAAGCAGGAAACCAAAAGGTCAGTATTCAGAAGAAATCTTTCCTTCCAGTCTTGGAAAATGCCGAGGAAAAAGAAGCTCAACATTGACTTGCAAAGCGAGAATGTGTGCCCCAGCCAAGTCTACTGGGAGAGCACGGGTGTCAGAGGGACACACTTACCAACAGGGCCAGGAGCTGCCTTTCGTCACACTCTTCGATTGCATCTACGTGGAACTTCTCTTTAAATTTCTATAGTGGAAAAGCAGTAGAAGTGTAAAATTTCTAGGAAGATTCCCATCTGATCCCTCTACTATTAAGGCAGTTAAGATAAAATCGAGTTAGGCTTTACATGTTACATCGGAACCATTCTGCTTGGGAAGAGCCTTACCGCACGTGATTAGAAAGAATTAGATCAAAGAAATGATCTAATGCGATTGAGTTCTCTCCCTTGCCCAAACATAGCGGTAGCCATCTTAAAGCCAAGCTATGGGCTTCAGGTAGGCAAGAAAGGAGGAAAGGAAATAGGTGGCTTACCTCTCTCTCTCTCCCTCACTCCCTCTCTCTCTCTCTCCCTCGCCCCCCCCCCTCGCGCTCTCTCTCAATTGCCAATAGCAGTTTCACTTAATTCATGCATGTGTTGCCATTTTTATCATCTTAACGCTTTTGAAATATCTTTTAACTCCCAATGACCCCAGCAAAACAAAATCAAATACCCCACACTATACTACACTTATATACACACTCAAAAGACTAGAAAAAAGCAAGAAATAAAAGCAATTATGTGGCTGGGCGGTGGTGGCATTTGCCTTTAATCCCAGCACTCACGAGGCAGAGGCAGGTGAATCTCTGTGAGTTGGAGCCTGGTCTACAGAGATAGACCCAGGACAGCTAGAGCTGTCTCGAAAAACCAAAACAATAACAACAACAAAAAGTGCTTATGTGATGTGGTCTCCCCTTCCTTTTGTGGTAATTAGAACATTGCCAGCAAAAATCCAGTGGCTCCCTCATCAGAAGATAATGGACTTGATCCTGCCACTTGGTGAGATTTTTTTTTCAGTGAGACTTTTAGAGACCGCCATGTGAGCAAAGAGTTTAAGTCACCAGGTTGCTGCTGGTCCACAAAAGATGAGAGGCCATAGAGCAAACCAGACTCACAGCTTGGTCACCAAGGTCAGCCAGAGCCTGCTCAACCCACAGCTATGTAAATAAAACATAGGTGCCTACTAATGTAGGTCACTGAGATGATACAGCGGTTGTTACACAGCACTGGAGAAGAATGACTGACGGATACATTACTCTTCTTCAAAACATTGCTTCCCTCACTAGTATACTCAAATCTTGGTGTCACTGTTTCTGCTCCTACACACCCAGGAGCTGTTTTTCACAAAGTGCTATTGGAACGCTGCAGTCTGGATTTCCAGGGAACCTAGCTCACTGGCTGACGGAGCTCCTCCCCCACCTTACTGTGTTCCCCTCTCCTTATCCCAGAACTAAGTCTGACTCCCCAGTCACTAGGCGATTTCCAGAAGCTGAGCTTAAATGCCATCTAGGACTGGATGCCCCACTTACCAAAATAGAGCAGATTTCATCGGGGGTGGCTTTTGTGCGGCTCATGATCATTTCCTGGGCAAGGTCCTTCCGGCTTTCCAGTTTGTTCAGTCTCTCATAGGTGTCAGTGTTTAGGAGAGACCATCCAAGAAACTGGGTTAAAGTCTGAAGTGTAAGAAACAGTGGCTCAGGTCCTCTGTAGCTGAGGCAAACTTGCTCTGTGCACGGTGTGCACACTTTCCCATAACGATCTCCCTTCCACCGCGACAACCCAGTTCGTTTTTAAAGTTACTTTATTATTTTAACTATTACCTGAGAATTGCATGTGTGCATATAATGTGTTTTAATTAAATTCACCTTTATTATCTTTCCAATTCTTCACTTATCGCTCGCTCCACCACCATTTCTGCCTCTCAACTTCATGTGCTTAAACCACTGGGTCCACTTAGTGCCCTCTGTATGTGCGTGGGTGTGGGACCCTTACCGGAGCATGAGTAGCTTCCCAGAGGCTCTTTTCTGAAGAAAACTGAGCCTTCTCCTGAAGCCACCAATTTACTGTTGTTCCTTGACTAAAGGATGGGACTTCACAAACCCTTCCCCACCCCCCGTGCTGCCAACCCAGCTGCTTGTATCAACAGAAGGAAAAAAATATCTGAATTTATTGCGCAGACAGTAAGACTGACTAAGCTTTTCTTTTCAATACACTATGCTTCCAGAATATTCTGCTGCAGGAAAGGAATTACAAACAGAGTAAAATAAAGTAGGATCTAAAAATTAGACAGGCGTCTGAGGCCAAGAATGGGAGAGATTATAGAAGAGGAAGGGGCGGGGGATAAAAATATTCTCTGCTGTTTTTATAAGATTGGAAAAGAATTTGGGTGAAATCGAAACTTTATACTCGAACATAAAAGGTTGCAGTGTAGAAACCCAGAAAAGAAACGACACAGCGGTATCTTGATCACAAGAATGAGATCATGTCTCAAATGTTCTTCAGAACGTCACTCCAGACCAAGGAGTAGCCATGCCGCCGCTGTCATTTCGTGATGCTCAGATGCCTCTGTTGATCTTTCCTGTTTACCTCGGTGATGTGCTCGTCATGCTCATCAAAGGGCTTCCCGTCCTTCCTGTTGTAAAATGTAGCCACTCCCACAATGTCTTCTTTCTTGTTAACAATAGGCAGGGACAAGACATTTTTAATGACCCAGCCAGTTTCATCTACTGGTCCTTTCTATAAACAATAAGAGAATTTAAGTTACTTCAGTATTTTCACTTTTCAATTTTGAAACAACTATAGATTAACAAGATGTTCCAAAAGAAATGTACAGAGAAATCCATGAGCTCTTCACTCAGTTCCCACCAATAGAAACATCTTCTGTAACCACAGTACAGTACCAAAAACCAAGAAACAGACAATATACAATCATAGTCCTTATTGGGGTCTCTCTAGATTTCTGTGTATCTTCATGCTTATGTGTATGTTTATCTCTTATGGAAAATTTCAACTTCTATTAAAATCATCTAAACTATCCCATCCCACAATAAACCCTTCTACTAGACCTACAACGACCACTACCCAACCACCACTTAGCTTATTTTAAAGTAAATCTTAGGATGAGAGCGTGGTTAGGATAAGTACTCTATCTGTCCATTCAAATGCACCAGAACTAGGGCAATTGTGTTCGGACACTGTAACTTTCCCCTTTGCTCTGCACCCCTGGGGATGAAAAGGGCTTCTTATCCTTACGTTACCTCTCTGCTTTTTGCACTGTTTCCATCTTGCAATGTTTGTGTAGTTAATTTCTTATGTTAGGGTCTTTCTGTTGAAGTACTATCTAACCCATCAAGATAGACTTTCAGGTTATGCTATGTTGTGATTATGAAAACCTGTGAGACCCAATGGCAAGGCAAGCCCCAGGACAGTTGCCAGAGTTATGAGTCAACCATGGGTCTTATGTCAAGATGCTCCCATGCCAGTAGGAGGGATGCAGACAGATAGCTTCAGAAGTGCTTCTCAAAATGTGACCCACGGACCACAGTGTTGTGGAATATTAATATTAACCAGGCAAAGATGTGTTACATTTGTCTATGCCTTGGAATATTACTTGAACTGTGTTACTTTTGTTTTGCTGCATCTGTTTAATTATGCAAAGATGTGTTGCATTTGTTTCGCCTTGTCTGCCTAAGGCACCTGATTGGTCTAATAAAGAGCTAGTCCATTAGCTAGGCAGGGGAGGGATAGGTAGGGCTGGCAGGGAGAGAGAGTATATAGGAGGAGAAGGCTAGTCTGGAGAGGAATGAGAGAAGAGAACGAAGAGAAAGAAGGGACACACCCAGGGCAAGAAACCAGGTAGAAGCCAGACAGCCAGATGTAGAGACAGTGGGAAAGTAAGATATACAGAAAGAAAGAAGGTAAAAATCCCTGAGGCAAAATGTAGATGAAGAGAAAAATTAGAATAAGAGCTAAGATAAGGCACAAAGCCATCCACAGACACACACACACATCACCCCACCCACTCACCACCCTTCACGAATACATGTGTCTTAGGGTTTCTATTGCAGTGAAGAGACACCGTGACCATGGCAACTCTTCTAGAGGAAAACATTTAATGGGGTGGCCTACAGTTTCGGAGGTTTAGTCCATTATCACTATGGTGTGGCATGGTGGTGTGCAGGCAGACATTGTGTTAGAGAAGGAGCTGAGGGTTCTACATCTTGCACAGGCAACAGGAAGTGGTCTGAGACACTTGAGCATATATAAGACCTCAAAGCCCACCTCTACAGAGACACACTTCCTCCAACAAGACCACACCTACGCCAACACCACACTTTTAACGCCAGCTTCTTTCAACCTGCCACAGCATGTAACTAAAAATTTTAAGTATATATAAAAATAAAACATTTTTTAAAGATTCTGTTGCCTATGGTATTTTCTTCTGGGTCACTAACCAGTTCCCAAATGATGAGACAGAGATTTAATATTTTAAGTATATATAAAATAACTTGTCTATCATTTATTACCAGTCATTGTCCTGGGAGTGAAAAGCAGAGAAACTAAACCTCAGTGTATGGACCTTTAAGGTTTAGGAAAAAGAACACAATATACAATGCTTTCAAGGGTCCATCCTTGGAAACTACCTAGGAGCCACATTCCCATCCTTCATGTACCATCTTAAATCTTCCAAAATAAGCTTTACTGGCTGCTTCTGGGTGTTTTAGTAAATGTTCATTTGCTATTTGTTCATCTTTGTCTGTTTTGCTGTTAATTAGAGATTTTGACCGCAAAATGATAGACAAAAATCTAACTTGGGGACAAAACCTTCTAACTGGGACAATTCTATATACTCCTCCATCACTGCCCCCACCCCGCCCCAGAGTTAAGGGTCTCTTTAAAGGTAGGACCCCTTAGCCTAATTCAAGGAACACTGATGGTAAGTAGAACGAAGACTCCTTGGCCAAAGGTGCCTATGCCTAATCTCCAGCTCCTGGGAGTGTGACCTCACAGATGAAATTATAGTTACCTATCAGTTAACTGAGAATCAGAAACTACCCTGGATTTTACAGGAGGACCCCTATAATAACCGAGACCCTTAAAAGCAGTGAAGTCAGAATCAGGGAAGGACCATCCGGCAGAACGGGGTCTGGAGGGCCAACTGCTGGTGTGGATGATGGAAGAGGCCATGAACCATGGAAATCCAGAAGCCCATAGGGGCCAAGGGCTGGGAAGGTCAGGGCACAGGTTCTTTCCTAGCGTCTTCCCAGAGGAACACCGTCTTCTGACATCTTGATTTTAGTACAGTATGCAACATGTTATACTCTGGGCTTCAGAACCACGAGGTCATACTTATCAGATTGTTTCCAGGAGTACGTGGTACTTTGTTGTTGTTTGCTGTCTGTTATGGTTACAACACTGAGGAAACATACACATTGATCTCCAGGAAACACAGTTTGAGAACCACTGCCTCTCTTGGTTTGCTCCCCAAACAGCTCATTTTCAATGCTTGGTTTTTCCGTTTAACATTTTTAGGTACAACAGGGAATGATGAGACTCAGGGTCGAGGGTGAGAAGCAGGGTAAGAACGGGAAGGCAGAGTGCAGAAGGAAGCTGGTGTTCTGGGGACGGCAGATACCCCAACCCATATCTGCTCTGGGGACTGGTACACAGGGCGTGCTTGGGAGGGGATGTGGGGAGAGAGCTGGAAACGGCAGCTAGATAGACAGGGTCCAGGCTACGGAGAAAAGGATGGACCCAAGGAGGAGTAAAATCACCCCAGTGCAGCTCTGGAACAATACACAGGGCTGCTGGGGTTCCCTAGGTCAATATTGCCCATTAGAGGATTCTGGTTGCCTTCCAGGATAGGCCTGCCAATCAGTCACTATCTGGGAGGCCGGGCCTTGAAACAAATGTTACTGCAAGGTACAGCAGTCCTGAACCATTGGGATTCCTACAGGCTCATTTCCATGGAAACCACACTGAAGTATACTGCATCTCTGGGAGGTTACTGCAGACTGGAGTTTTGTCCCGTTCCAGGGACTCCTGATGCTAAAACAAGGTCCCCCCATTCTTTTCTAGGGCCCCTCAAACCTCAGTGGGCACCTGCTGTATAACCCCCATCTCGCTGATTCCACAGAGGCTGCTCCAGGTTCAGACACTAAAACACTGGCTGTTCCCCTCTCTGACATTCACTTGTATTCTATCCTGGCACACAATTGCTATAGACCTAGGGGCCAGGGCTGGGTTCAACACAATCATGAGCAGGTTCTGGGTGCAGGAAGGGAGAGACAAGAAGAAACAGGACCATATGGTGTTTGTGTGTTTCCACCTCGGTAAGCAAAGGGATGGGCAGGCAGAGCCAGGGAAACCTCCATTTAACTAAACAGCTGCGGACAGGTTTTCCCAAGATGGGTTTAGCTTACTACTGTGGCAGGATCACCCATACCCTAGGGAAATCAATGGGACTCCATGTGTCTCCATAGTACGAAGAAAGACAAACATTAGCAGTGTCCCTGGGGAGGGCAGTCTCTCCTCCCGACTAAGATCAGGGCTTTACTGTCTATGAAATGCTGGGCATGGAGTGCCAGCATGCACAGAAGAGAGGCTGCAAACATTCTGTACAGCCATCTCATCTGTCTGGTTTTCCAAAGGGACCAGGAAGGTCTAGCCAAGATGAGCAGGTCCTTTTGGAGAATCCGATGAAGCTAGAAAGAAGATGAACTCCAAAGTCCTATCACTGGGTCTCATTTCCACTGCTGTAATGGAATACTACAGGCTGAGTAATTTATTTAAAAAAAAGTCAATTTAGTTTGAGAGACTGGGAGGCCTAAGGGCCTAGCTCCATAACCTCACAGGCTCCGCTCACTGAATCATAACACGGCAAAGAGCATTACAGGACACGAGGCCCTGAAAGGGCCAGATTAAGTCTCTCTTCCCTTTCTTTGGAAGCTGGTAAGGCTGTGTGCCTTCTCGCTACACCCTGGTCTATCTGCATACCTCCAAACACGCTCATCAAGACATAGTATGTACATGAGCTTGGGGACTGAGCTTTCAACACATGAACCCTAAGGGGTAACGTTCAAACCCAGCTGAGACAGTGGGCAGAAGTGGTTAGTCCAGACAGTAAATACAGAGGGGCTGGCTGGGGGCTCCCCTGTGCTAAGTGGAGGAAGATTCTCCCGGAAGTGGATTCTCCCACAAGTAGGTTTCTGAATGTTGATTAAAAGAAGGTAAAAAATCCAGAACCTGGTAAGATTTTTATTTTCTTTTTTAGATCCTAGTTACAGTGCACTGTAGGAAGGGCTCCCGAGAAAGGCACCATGGGGCTGGCTTTGGGCCATACAATGTCTCCAGTCAATCATTCACGCAGACAAGAGCTACAGACTGCTTGCCATGCACCAAGCTCAGTTGTTGCCCCTAGAGAACCAAGGAAGGGAGGGAGTGGAAGTGTGTCAGCGTGCACTCTTGCTTTCACACACACATGCACACACAGTCATACAGATACAGACACACACTCATGCACACACACACACACACACACACAATCTCCCATCTTCTCTTATTTTTCTTCTCTCAGACCCCTTGTTCCTTTACTGAAGAATCGGCTTCATGAAGGCCATTGGCCTAGCTAGAGCTTTGCTAGTTGGGCCCCCTATGAAGGCACGAGTAAGGCAGACTCTGTGGATAAGGAAGAAGAGAGTACTCGCCTTGCCTGAGGGACCAGGCAGGCTCATGGCTGCCCTTACCTGGAATGTGAAGTACTCGTCTGCAGGGGCATTCAGCATGTTGCAGATCTGCGAAGGAAGGGACAGAGTCCTTCTGAAACATGGTGAGGTTAGGGTCACATAACCCATGAGGGAAGCGAGGGAGTGCCTATTGGGAGTGTTTCCCACGCAGCTCTTGGTAAACACGTTAACACCCGCTCTCTAGGTTAGGCCACATCTAGTTAGCCCAAGTTAGGCCACATCTAGTTAGCCCAGGTTAGGCTCACTGCTGTTACCTCCTCTTCTGCTGCATCACTGACTGACATTCAGTGCCACCTCCAAACAACCCCTCCGCACAAACAAAAGAGAAAGGTGACCAGAAAGACAGCCATGCTGAGACAGGTGTGTGTGGGCCAGGCCTGGCCTTGCTCTCTATGCTTCCCTAAAGTAAGGTGCCTGAGGGGTAAGAGGAAAAGGCCGGGCAGTGTTTCAATTGCTCCAAAGTAAGATTTCCCTAGAGAAACTGACTCTTCTTACAGCCAGAATTTGGAGACCGTTTCTCGTATCCATTTTGAGTTGCTCTGAATTTTCTGTACCTGCACAAATGGGTCTTATCTCAAGACTGTATTTTCACTTCAACCAAAGTCCAACTTGAACTGACAGCATTTCAAGCCTGCATGGTAATGGTTGGAGCAGTCTTCTCCTTTCAAAGATGAGAACATTGAAATCCCAAAAAGTTTAGGGCTCTGTTCAAATTCACTGGATGAAACTCAAATTGTCATCTCCCAAGAGGGCTGCTGGGATTGGTTCTCCTGGCTAGGGTTCAGGGAGAACCCGGGGTTGTATAAGTTGTATACTATTCATCTAGTATAAACACTTCTACCTAGAGGGTGTAGGCTGCCAACATTTACCTGCTCACACAATTCCTAAAAAACCTGGCAGTTTGGGGTGAGGTCTGAAGGATTATCTCCCCCACCACTGCAAGCTCCACGAGCCATGGAAACTGCTGGGGTTCAGATCTTTCTAAGAGCAGATGAAATATTGCTACTCTTTTTATGCTAGCCTTACAAAGAAAATGCAGAAATCTTCCGAAGCTTTTGTTTATTTTTGGTGCATGTTTACTTTCGGGGTTTATCGTGTTCTTGTTTCTTTGTGTGAGTCTGGATTTCTCTCTGCAGCTCTGCATTGTGTGGGGTTTGCCATCCTCTCGCCTCAGCCTCCTTGCTGCTGGGGTTATAGGTACACTCTCCCCCTACACTCCACCTTACTGTTTCCCAGAGTATTGATAATTTAAGAACTTCGAGGACTCTTTGGTGCCATTGTAATTTCACGATCCAATCTGAATGTCTGACATTATTTCACAGACTGCTGACCTCCGAGTGTGGCTTCATGATGTCTATCAATCTACTCTTCTAACCTTTCTGTAATGGACATGTTTCTCAGCCTTTGCTGTGAGGTCTCAGAGAAAATGATCATAGTCATACTAAGACAGCCGAGCACTTGAGATGGACTTGAACCGATCATGAGGCACAGCCACTGACTTAATATCCCCAGCTTTAAGCAGATGTCTGAAAATTGTGTTTCTTCAGAATAAGAATGTCCTGGTTAACTTAGATTGTCTTTCCTCGCTTCCTTTCCTTTCTCCTGTGCCAAAGAAAGTGGTCATCTCACTGTTACCTCGTGGGTGCTTGGTTCAACCATTGCATTTACCTTGTAACTACTAAGTGTTTCTCAGGCTGTTATTTTGTATTGAAGTTTGTTTAGTGACTTACGAATCCATTTTCAGCAACATATGTCGGCAGTCCACTAAGGAGTGTCCAATGGTCTGCAGGAGGGGACCTTGGAGAAGATTAAAAAAGTCATTGGCATGAATGGAAATGATCAGGTAGGAAAACCCAGCGGCCACTCCCATGGCTACTTCAGGGAAACACGCACGGAATCACGTTGATCTCTTCTTTTCCGTGTAAAATGTAATCGATGACTTTATAAAAGATGATTTCCTAGGAGGGAAGGAGATCGTGGGCACAGCATTAGTTCCCAAAGAAAATAGTCTTCACTGGAGGATGTGGGCTTTAAAATTCATGTATATAGTACCTGATTTCCTAGCCACAGTTTTCTATATAACGTAAGCTACTAAACGAATCATATATTAGTTAAAGGCTTGTAATCAGACAAGAGGCAGTACTGACCGCATACCCACCTAAGAGTGGACTCAATGTCATTTTAAAATGCTGAATTTACCCAAGAGCTTTGAGGGGGACTCTGATAACCAAACCACCAAGGACTCTGTCTTTCCTTTGAACGGGTTGCTTCTTTGCTGTCCAGGTGTAGCTGACATTAAGGACTTTATCAACCGCAGGCAGACATGGATCATGCCCTGAGCACACGGCCCTTCTCTCCCAGCTCATCTCAGCAGGCCCTCCACAAGAGAGGTCACTGCTGGGAGGACCTGGGGCCGATGAAGAATCTGAGGCCCAGCAAAACAATCAACTTCTGCTCAACATGAGCAGAGTGTATGGTGGTGAAGTGAATGCACTTCCTGCCTCCACGAAGCTTGCAGCTGAGTGTGGCAGAAAGCCTAACCCAGCCCCCAGTGCTCCCCATACCGCATGGCTGAAAAAGAGCCCATGGACTTCTTCAAATATCGTGTTGCCAGGTGTTGGGGGGGGCACGCCTTTAATGCCAGCACTCTGGAGGCAGAGGCAAGCAGATCTTTGTGAGTTCAAGACCAGCCTGGCCTACAAAGTGAGTTCCAGGACAGTCAGGACTGTTACACAGAGAAACCCTGTCTCAAAAAAAACAAAGCAAACAAGCAACCTTGTGCCAGTGGCTCTGACGCCTGCCTCATGCAGAGAACCGCAGACCCACAGGCCAAGTTTGGGGTTTGGGGAGAAGGAAAGCAAGAGCTTAATGAAATGTTCAGGTCCACCCTGCTGTGCAGGACTGTGCTTGGCAGAGTCCCGGTGAAGTTTCTTTCCTCCGTGCACTTCAGTTTCTTGGCACTGTACCCAGACAGCACTAAAGGAGATGTTCGCATTTACCCTGCCGTCTGGAGTCTTTGGTCCTTTGTAAGGCTCAACTTCTCCAAGCTTGATTGGCCACTCATCATAAAATTCCTGGAGGCAATCATAGTTAACCATTATTAAACAAGCTAGCCCATGATTCACCTTACCTTGCCCAAATTAACACGCTCACACACTTCATGTTACTCTCTATCATTCTAGAATTTTAGACTTGAGAGAAAACCCTAATCCTCAGCAATATTGCTCATGAACCTGTGACTATGGCTTATCTTTGATGTGTCTGTAAAATGGGGACAGCCCAACTTCAGTTTGCTGTGAGAATTAAATGAACAGTATACACCAAACACTGGCATATGGTTCAAAGAATTCCATGTACAGCATACTGGAATTCTGTACTTTCTGCTCCATTTATTATAAGCACAAAACTAGTCTAAAATGAAAGACTAATAATTAATCAAAACAAGAGACTTGCTGGTGATGGATACAGGTGTGAGACAGATAAGCCAAATTTGAGTCCTGTGTCCCTTTGCTCCTTGCTGCTCGCATTAGCCCCTGGGCTGTGCCTTTGTAGCCCTAGTTCTTGCTCTTGGTCAGAGCTGGCTATCTGCATATCTGTCAGTGAACCAGGTTTCATTTTGGTATGCATTCTTTAGGGGACCCAAGGGGAGGTGAGGCATATGGAAGAGGAAACCTTCTCCTTGGTCATGTCCAGGAGACCAATGGAGTAGCGCTCGCAGTTCAGGTATGTTCTGATGGTGTACAGCGCTTTATGGAACTGCCGCTCAACATCGGTGAGCTCTTCGAACACTTTATTGGCTGACCACATAAGGATCTGAAAGTGAGCATTAAAAAGAAAACAGAACAAAATGAGAGAGGGGAGGGAGAGAAACAGACACACAGAGAGAATATTAGTCAAAAAAAAAAAACAACCCAAGAGGTGTATTCAAAAATGAACACACAAGAAACTGCAGTTCTATGTTGAACCTCCAACAACCTCCATCGTGGGCTCTCTAAGTGGAGTTATGTATAATCATGGGTCATAAACCCATGACCTTTGCTAAGCCATGGGCTTATGAAAGGGGAGGACATGTGATCGGTCCAGCACAAAGAACAAATGCTCTCAACGTTTGCAAAGGGTCCAGTATCAGTGGTTTGCCATTGGACCTGTGAACTCCTCCCTGGGTCCTTAGCTAGTCAGAGTTAGCCCAACCTGGAACAATGGAATAGGGAGAGACCTTAGACGCACTCATCTCAAGGCCCACTTCTGTATTACATGGATGAGGGACTGAGAATCCTGACTACGGATATTCCTCTTTGCCCCTCTATCTCATGGAACCGGTAGCCACAAATAAATGATTCTTTTCCTACAGTGAACTAAGAGCTTTAAGTGGGAACTAGCGACAATTTAACAGTCACCCCAGCCATATGAGGTGGGTACTGTAATCACCACCACATCCTAGGTACAGAATCCACAGGCAACGAGGAAATAGACTGAACAAGCTCAGTTGGTTATCACACACATGGAGGCTGAAGGCTGGGAGGGAAGGCATGGGACGACTACTGCTATTGTCCCCTTACCTGGCTTCTCCGGGACTCCACACTGTACAGGTAGCTGGTGTGCTGCATCCTTAGGGCGACAGCAACAAAGCTGAGGTACTTGGAAAAGATCTACAGGCCACAGAGAGGAACAAGTTGTAGTTGGGATCGCGTCTTTTGGGTGTCCAAGTCACTTCCTGTGCGTGTCTGGTGAACTCTGGGTTAGCATTACCTCCTCATCCTGTTTGGAAAACTCAGGAGCGTTGGTTTTGTTTACCACCATGACCACAGCAAGGACCTCCTTTCCCATCACAATTGGGCTTGCCAGCAGGTTCTTGGTGACATACCCAGTTTGCTTATCCATAAAGTCAGAAAAATGACTGTTCTGGAAAAGATAAAAACGTTCATGAACTTGCCAAAATAGGACAGAATCAGAGAGTGGTAGCTACCTCTAAGACACTCTCTGGAATCCTAGGAACAGATGGCAGGAGCTCTAGTCCAGTAGTCCCGCCCTCAGCCCTGCCCGGTGTCATTCTGTAATCAGTGTGGGACAAAACTGTCCGTGTTGGAATGTTCATTTCCCACCCAAGCAATAACTTATCTGGATCAGGCAGAGGTATCACTAGGAGGAAGGAGGTAATGTCACAACCTGGTGGAAAGTGAGGTGCTAAGAAGATAAAAAGGGGGTCACCAGGTTATAGCCGTGTGCGCAGGGAGGGGAAGTATGCTGGACACCAGGACTGTTAATGCAAACTGTACAGGTGAAACCACCAACCCCTCTAACAAAGCATAGAAAAAAATCAGTAATCCCTCAAGACCCCTGGTTCTCAACCTGTGAGTCGCAACCCCCTTGACAAACCTCCATCTCCGAAAATATTTGCGTTACAATGTATAACAGTAGCAAAATTACAGTTATGAAGTAGCAATGAAAATAATTTTATGGTTGGGGTCATTACACCATGAAGAACTGTATTAAAGGGGCACAGCTTTAGGAGGTCTGAGAACCACTGCTCAAGAACCTCCTAACTTCTCCCACGTAAGGAAGATTGTAGTGCCTTCCAGACCTTTCTCTGTGACTGGACAAAGATGTCTCTATCTTCTATTTACTTGTCTAACTTTATGTGACATTTGAATCACTTAACATCGTCTTAGGGCCTGTCCTCCAGAGTGAAGCTTGTGGCTGTGGACTCCACTTAGATCCTAGACGACACTCCCTGTGACTGTCCTTTCCTGAGCAGTCTGCAAACAAGACCACACCAGTCATTCTGTTCTTGCTTTTATGAGATAGATTTCCAGAGTGAAGACCCCTTTGACTGGAAAAACAGGTTGTATGAAATTATCTGTGCAGATTCGATTATGAAATGTTAAACTTTCTTTTCCTTTTTTTGGAAATATTTTTTCCTAAATAATGTTCCTTACATATGGTTTCCCATCCCAGTTTCTGCCCACCTCCCCTCCAGTCCAGATCCACCCCCTTTCTGTCTCTTCTGAAAACAAATGGGCTTCTAAGGGATACAGTATAATATAGTAAGTTAGAACAAAACCCAGCACATCAGGATAGAACAAAACAGATGAAGAGAAGGCGCAAGAAACAGAGACCTCTCGTTCACACACTCAGAAAACCCATAAAAACACTAAACTGGAAGCCAAAATGTGCATGCAAAGAACCTGTAAGGTTAAAAGAGACAAAATGCAAAAACATATCAAGTAAAATAAGATAAAATTTTAAAATCGAGGGAAAGCCCTGACACAACATTAGAAGAAAAGGAAGCTCCAAAGATGCCATTGTATTCATTTCTGTTGGCCATGAACTACTGGGCATGCAGGCTGCCCCTAAGAGCTATTCACTTCCCTCGCAAGACTCCATGGGAGAAAAAGAAATTTTCATTTGCAAGTAGTTATCAACTGGAGACAACTTCCGGCTGAGAGATGTGTGCTTTTCTCCATTCAACGGGAGAGCCCTATGCACTACAGCCCCACGCAGGCCCTGCGCATGCTTTGCGCATGTTCCCTCAGCCACTGTGTGTTCAAACGCGCGTTCATCTTGTTGACTTAGAGGGCCTTGATTTCTTTGTCCTCCAAGCCCTCTGGCTCTTGCACTTTTCCTGACCTCCTCTTCTGCAGGTACTCTTCAGCCCTGGGAGGGGGATTTAATCAAGGCATCCCTCTCAGAACTGTTTCAGAGTCTGGAATTTCCTTCATGACATTGGGCTGTGGGTTTCTGTATTTGTTCCTATCTGCTGCAGGAGGAAGCTTCTCTATGATGGCTGAACAAGGCGCCGATCTTTGAGTACAGCAGAATGTCATCTGGGGTCATTTTATTCCATAGCAATCGTATGAGCAGGAATTTGGGGACCAGGTGCGCTAGGTCAATAAAAGGGTCAGTGATTCTTGATGGTTGAGACCAAGTTAAAAGGAGGAAATCTTTTAACAACAGGAAGCTGAGATATGCCCCCCATGCTGTTTCCTTGCCTACTGGGGAAGCTGGTCACTGAATGCTTAGGTTCTGTCCAGACTGGTTGGAAAGAAGGCTGCCTGCCCAAGGCTGACGGTTCTTGATTTCCTCAAAGGACTAACTCTCAGTTTCATTGTCTTTCTATTGGTTTTTAATTAATTTGTTTGTTTCTATTTTACTGATTTCAATAAACAGTTGATTATTTCTTCCTATTTTGGGTATGATTTCTTCTTTTTGTTCTAGAGCGGCCAGGTGTGCTGCTAGGTTACTAATATGAGATCTCTCCAATTTTTTTATTAGGCAATTAGTACTGTGCACCTGCCTCTTAGAACTGCCTTCAATGTGTCCCATAAGTTTAGGTATGCTGTGTCCTGTTTTTGTTTTTATTTTATTTATTGATTGATTAATGTTTCTCAAGACAGGTCTCACTATGTAGCCCTGAACTAAACTGTCCTAGAAATTGTTATGTAGACCAGGCTGGTCTTGAACTCAGAGAGCTCCTCCTGCCTCTGCCTTCCAAGTGCTGGGATTGTAGGCATGTGTCATCGTGTCTGGCACATTAAAATTCTTGCCCCCTTGGATTGTTTGATCCCCTTGCCACTGCCAGAGCTTGCCAGTTCTCCAAAGGTTTCCTCAAGCTAAGGTCTTTCCTGTCACACTTTATTTCTTTTGAGAGAAGAGAAAGAAATGGATCTCCTTGGACATAAACTCCTACAGCACCCGCAGCAGGTAATGCTGACACACGGCAATACTTGACGGCCGAGTTTGGAGAGTAAGTGCTCCAAGTCAGGGACTTGAGAAACAGGTTGTGGAGGCACGTAGTATATGCTCTTCAATTTCAGAGAACACCCACTCTAGGGGAAATGAGACTCGTCAGTCCAAGACCATAGGTTGCTGTCCACAAACTGCCCTCAGGGTCTCATTGCTAAAACAACACCTACACAATTCACTGAACACGGAGATGTCAAACGGATGCCTACATAGAGCCTCCATCCCTGTGTTCTAGTATCTTTGGTATAGGAAGGTATTCTGCATGCTACCAGAAATGTAAACACTAGAAATGACCTAGAATTTTGTTTTGTTTTTTAGGACAGTGGTATATGGTTTTACCTAGAGTCCTTGGGCGATCTAGCCTCAGGTAGTAGTTAACTGAGCAACTACTATGAGCCAATCATTTTATTTAGTTGTCTCCCTTCTCAGGGGTGGAAACTCAGTTCATTACAGTGACTAGACCTCAGCCGTGGATCTGATCCCAGGCCACTGTCATGACTTCCCTGTTACCACCTTCATGGCTTCCATGGTCAGCAGCAACCACCTCTGCATCTTTGTCTAGGGGTCTCCTACACACTCACCCTGTCCACACTGCTACCCCAATGAGAGGTGTGTGTGATCCGTGGTGTGCTGAGAAAGGAAAGCCTTGAGGACCTCGGCGACTGTTCCAGACCTCACACCCTGTCTTTCTGACTGGAACAGATTCTTACTACAGAGGTGGAAATGTCGTCATGGGCCATGGCATCTGTAAAGGGTCCTTGTCAAAAATCAAATAAGGTGCCGGGCAGTGGTGGTACACGTTTTTAATCCCAGCACTCAGGAGGCAGAGACAAGTGAGTTCGAGGCCAGTCTTGTCTACGAGCATTAGTTCCAGGACAGCTAGGGCTACACAGAGAAACCTTGGCTCAAAAAGCAAACAAACAAACACAAATCAAAGAAGGTTAAGAAGTAAAAATTCTTTACTAACTGGCAAATGCGATAGAAAGGTAAAGAGTGATTCTGAGTTCCCTTAAAACTCTGGTTTCCACAAGCCCAGAGAAAGCAGACAACAGAGAGAACCCTGAGAGAGACATTCATGGATCTAAATAGGAAGATGAAAAAGGCAACATCTCCTGAATTAATTGGGAGCGTGGAAGTCATGAAAAAAGGTAGAAGGGGAGAGGGGAGGAGGAGAGGGGAGTGGAGAAAAATGTGTAGCTCAATAAAAACAATAAAAATAAGTAATTAAACAAAAACAAAGCAAACAAAACAAAACCAAACAAACAAAAAACTGCAGCTCCAACCTTCCTTTGCTGCAGATTTTACTGCAGTGGCCAAAGCACGGGACACCACGAAGATGCCGAGCAGTGGTAGGCGCTGGCCAGAGTCAGGAGCCCTTGATTCCGTCCCAGCTCTTCCCATTCACTGACATCTACCAAGGACTCTGGGGCAAAAACTGTTCTGTGACCTCCAACTTCCCATCTGACAGAGGAGAGGGCTGGGCTAAAGATTCACCAAGCCTTCCCTACTCAGATAGCCCACAGTTGAGGAAGTTCTCTTTGTCCTGCCGCATCTGCTCACCCAACAGACCTGTGTGTAAAGAACTGGCCGCGTATCAGAACCACCTAGGGAGCCCACGTCCCAGACTAAGTGTCTACTGTGATTGGTCTGTTGGGAGTCGCAAGCACAGGCACTGTTAATCTGATTTCACGGAGAGCTGGAGTTGACTACTCTAGTAGGCCACTGGAGAGAAAAGAGGCCTCCGACTCCCGCTGAGCTCAGCTTCTCCAGCTTCTACACGGTGTGCCTCTCCACCTGATTCTGAATACCAGGAGTGCTGAGGGAAACAGGGATAAGCTTTCCCCGAGTCCGTCACCCTTATTGCGACGCTCCAGGGACAAGACAGGCTAGGATGCATTCTTGCTGTTATCTCCTCCCTACCAGAAATCATTTTGCCCAATTCTCCTTAGAAAAAAAAAAGTCTCAGAAGAAAAAAAATAAATAAACGCTCACATCAGATTCTGAAGTTTGATGTCTATAATTTTGGAGAGGTGAAGAAGTATATTCTCATTCGAAAACATCAGGACATAACCTGTTAGCTGGGGTCAAGAGATGCAGTCTTTAGACAAATCAACCCTTGGACCTGAGGAGTGTCCTGCGGTTGTTTGCGGAATGGCGCTAATGTTTGACGCACTGATCCTCACTGTCTGGGTAAGCCTCCTGTAATCAGCTTCAGGAGGTATTTGGAGATTATCTCCGACCTTTCAGCTGCCCTTAGTCACGAGTCGGTTTATGAACCCTGAACAGAAGACACTTCAGGGGCTGCCCTCTGACTCATCTCCCCTCCTTCAGAACAGGGGTGTCCCTGTCTGTTAACAGTAAGTCACAGTAATGGGACAGACGTGTGTAAGATGGCAGAAACCGCGGGCCAGCACTCTGGGTGCTTCCCAGTGAGGGATTATGGGTGATTAGCGTTTTATAATGCTTTTCTAAAACGACTGACCATGTGTGCCAGTGGTCAGAAGAAAGAGATGATTTTTCTGTGTCCATAAGGAGCATAGCGATGCCTTGTCTTAGAACAGTGACGTCTTGGTCATTAGCAGGGTGCAAAGGCCTCCCTCCTTATATAATTGGAATTTGTGACCACTGGAACTTGCAGCTGATCATCCCCGTTGTGGGGGATGGGCACTGAATCACTTAAATCCACATTTGTGAGGATTCAAGTCAAAGATTTTAAACTTTGAATAGGAGAAACGCTTTCTTTTTTTGCACCGTGGACCTATGGATGGAAGAATCTGTGTATTAGCCGGTTCATCGTAGAGAAACCTCCAAGGGTTGTGACCGAGAGGCCTGGGAACGGTTCCCTGTACTAGACTTTGATGTGCTGGCTAATCTCCTAGTGGACTTGGCACAATGGTAGTTCCCAAAGCAGTGGAGGAAATGGGGAGAAGACGAGGAACATACTAGACCAAGCCAGCCAGGAGCACCTGATTTAAAAAAAATGAAAACAAACAAAATCACTTCAAGACTCACTTACACTTACAATAAAAACTGTATTCACCGCTCCTCTAAAACCTAGCTTTGACGGGCACCTTGTATTTTGTTAACTGTAGTCTGGCTAGGTCTGTGACAAGACCTCTGCCCTACTGCAGGAAGGGCCACCTACCTTTCTCACATCTGAGACATTAACGGCTTTCTTCGTATGAGCGACCCAGCCAACTATCCCAATGTCCAACGGAAACACGACTTCTCTGTCAGGGGCCACCAGGTTGTCCTCAAACTTAGAAGTTGGGGTGATGTCCAGCAGCCTGGAGGCCACTTCAGGTGTACCATTTCTGGCTCGGCATGCGAACATACTGCAGCGGTCAGCCTGGAGGAGCTGAGTCAGCCTCTGCAGGGCCCTGTGAGCCACCTGCTCGGCACTGCCTGCCTCGTCCTGCATCTGCCGCAGTAGCTCCAGGCACAGGGCTGACTCCTCCACCTGCGCCATCTCAGGGAGAGACATGCTGGCCTGGACCCCTGGATGGCTGTTTTGGAAGATCGGCCCCAGCGCCTCCACCCGAAGCTTCTTGTCAAAATACTCCTTGGCAAACTGAGGGTTCTCTTCCAGGTATCTCTCCACAGCATCTTGGCTGATCTCACCCATGGTGTGGCTTGTGTTGCTGCTGCTGTCCAGAGAGGAAGACCCCTCAGAGTGACACCGGGGCCAGAGTGACGAAAAGAAAATCCATCCTGGCCAAAATCATCAAGGACGCATCAGTGATACCTCCTTAGGCCCCCAAAGGGAAAGCAGGAAGGTTGCTTAGCCGTTCTCTCAAACTGCCTGGGACGTGGCCTGAGACCTCGGCTTATGGGAGCCCAGAAGCAGTGGATTAGTCAGCCCTTTCAGGCCCAAAATCCCTCAGCATTATTAGCCCCTAAGTCCTTGAGAATCACCAGAGAATCTCTGAACAGCCAGGCAAGAGTCAAGCGGCAATGTCTGTTCCAGAAGAACAACCCAACTGCTGTTGTCCAAAGCCAAGAAGAATCCCAGACCTCTTTCCTTGGTTACCTAGCAGTAGCATAGACAGACCCTTTAAACTGTGATAGCTGTCCGGATGGCTTGTGTATAGACCTCAGACGTGCTTGGGGTTTTGGGTTTTGCGTATGTAGCAGCTTTAATCATTTCAGTGCGCATTGGCGTGGGAGACAGAAGGGTTTCACATCCGAGTAGCACAAAAATGAATATTAAGTCTTCCCTCTTCTCCAAAGCCCTTTGATCCCCCCAGTTGTTCTGTCTACTCTACTCTCGTTGTGGAATACCAGTTTAATGAAGGAAGCATGTGTTGCATTTGTTTATGCTGTGGAATATTAACTTTAACTATGTGAAGGTGTATTGTACTTGTTTGTGCCGCCTTTGTTTAATGATGTAAAGATATACTACATTTGTTTCATTTTGCCTGCCTAAGGCACCTGTTTGGTCTAATAAAAAGCTGAACAATCACTAGCTAGGCAGGAGAGGCATAGACAAGATTGGTGGGCAGAAAAAAGAGGGGAAAAGAAAGGGAGAAGGAAATAAGAGAAAAAGAGAGGGACATGCCCTGGGCCAGGAGCCAGGCATCCCTCAGCCAGCCATGGAGACAGCAGGACATATCTGTAAGATAGGCAGAAAGAAAGGAAGGTAAAAAACCCTGAGACAAAATGTAGGCAAAGAGAAACAGGTTAAGGTATCAGACCTAGCAAAAAACTGGCCTAAGCTGAGGCAAGCATTCATAGCTAATAAGTCTCTGTGTCATGATTTGGAAGCTGGTTGATGGCCTAAAAGGAAAAGAAATCCTGTTACACCCTTTCCCTTAAAACCTCCTTTCACAATGGCCTTCATGTAAGAAAACTGGATCTTAGAGCCACTTGAAAGGAACAAAACTGGGGCCTATTACTAAGAGAGTTAAACACAGTTTTAAAATATGCCTACCATCTGCAGGGGACCCGCAGACTACATGACTGCAGAGGTGACCATGCCATCTCTAACTGACTTTTCTGCCTCTAAGCATATTAGTTTGCTTAATATACCAAATAAACATATTTGTTTTCGGTCAGGGTAGCTAGGGATCATGCATTCTCCCCCTCTGAGGCAGCCTATTACACAAGCTGCCCTCTGTTGCTAGGAACCTTGACATCTCAGGGCCTGCTAGCGAGCAGAGCACACAGCGCTACTAAGTTTTCGTTTAATGTTTATTTTATTAAACTTTAGGATCTATTATCCACACCACCCAAGCAAAACTATCAGACATCTCCTAAATCGAACTAAACACTTTCCAATCCAGTTGGCTTGAATATTTAAGGGCTGACTCCAAGCCCTTATCTTTTAACTGTTTCAATAAAGCTTCAAACATCACAAGATAAAGGTTGAAATGAAAAACAGTGAATTTAAATTATTAGCGTATCCCTTTTAGATTGGCTTCTAAGGGACAGTGTGCAGATATCATTTATGTCTATAAACGCAAAACTCTACCTCACTAGGATGTCAGCACTCTCAGTCACAAATGAGAGAGGTCAAGGCCAGGAACTGAAATTCTTAGTTACAACATGGTTTTCCCAGGGGAACAGAATTCATGTCAGCATTAGTAAGTTAAGCCCATGTATATGGTGGTGACTTGCCTGTTACTCCAAAGGGTCTCGTAAGGTGCCCACATTTTCTTATTCCTGCTGTGTGACACCAAGTCTCCTCTCAGGAGGGCTTGTGCCTGGTGACTGTTCCTTCATCCTTAGATGGTGGCCCTTGGTCCTAGTCAGGATATGAAAAACCCAAATCAGGCAACAGCAGGCAGTGAGATTGGATCAGTAATAAGTTTCCTCTAAAACTAAATGATAACAAGACAAAAAAACAAAAGTCGGGCTGAGTCCAGGAATGTTGCCTGCGTCCTAATCACAGGACTTTCGAGGCTGTACTGGGGGGTTCAGAAATTTTGAGAGAGGAGAGGACTATTCTCTCCAGTTTAACCTGTTAACAAGGTGCTGCTGGACTTGTAGAGTAAGTTTGAAAGAGTCCCTCTCTTCGGCTGCAGAGATGGATCAACTATCAAAAGCGCTTTGCTTTCTGCCCTTGCAAAGGACCAGAGTTCAGATCCCAGCTCCCACTTGGGTGGCTTGAATCATAAGCACCTGTAACTCCAACTCCAGGGGACCAATTGGCTGCTTCCAACCTCTGAGGGCACCCTCACACATATGTGCATGTACAGATACAGATACAGACATACATGGATACACACACACACACACATTTTTTTTAATAAAGAGTTATTTTCTTTCAATTCTTCAAAAACAGTTTGAGAAATACTGTTTTTCTTTAAAAGTCTGACAAAATTCTACAGCAAAGCCATCCGGTCCTATCACTTGGTCTCATTCCGAGAACGCAAGGATAGTTCTCCATATATAAATCAATACCAGTAGCACTGGGGCTGGAGAGATGGCTCGGCAGTTGAGTGTTTATTGCTCTATCAGAGGACCCAGTTCAGAGCTCAGCACCCACATCAGTTGACTCACAGACACTTGTAATACCAAGGATTCATACAATGCCCTCTCAGGCCTCTGAGGGCACACATACACATAAATAAAAAAAAAGTAATATAACACAGCCCATAAATAAAATCAAGTGTAAAAATCACCAACTTCCAATGGATAGCTCCATCCAAACCTATGGTCACTCAGATGACCTAGCTAAACATAAGAACATATGAAAGGGACTTGTGAGGAGGGGTGCATGGGAGACAACGGGATGAAAATAATCAGAACTCATTACTACATGGATGGGACTGTCAAAACCAATTTAACAAAAAGTATTTTAAATGACATTAAAAACTGGCAAATGATCTGAGTAGATACTTTTCAAAGGACAAATACAAATTGTGACTAGATACGTGAGAAAAATCACGCATGTAGTTAGGTCTAAGAGAAGTGTAAACTGAAGTTGTATTGAGGCTGTATCTCATCTAGGTAGAACGGTCACCACCAGAACAACAGATGCCGCCAAGCATGCGGTGAGAAGGGGACCTTGTGCACTGGTGGGAGGTAAGTGAAGCATCACAGTCACCGTGGTAAGCAGTCTGGAGAGAACTCCCAGATCCAGCTAGCCTGCTCCTGCATGTATACCCAAAGGAAATAGAGCCAGGAAAGAGGAGACACTGCACTCATGGTTGCTGTGGCATTATTCACAGTAGTTAAGAGATGGAGTCAGGCTGAACATGATGGTGCACGCCTTTAATCCCAGCACATGGGAGGCAGAAGCAGGCGGATCTCTGCAAGTTTGAGGCCAGCCTGGTCTACAAAGTGAGTTCCAAGATAGCCAGACCTGTTACAAAGAGGAAACCATGTCTCAAAACAAGCAAACAACAAAAAAAGAGGTGGAATTAGCCTGTATGCTCATTAACAAATGAAGAAAAATATGTAATTTGTGTGTAATATATAGTTGTAAATTAGATGCAAATATATAATTTATATATAGTGGAGTATTATTATTCAGCCAAAAATGAAATTCTATCATTTGTAAGAAAATGGATAAAACTCAAGTCCAGTGTGTTAAACAAAATAAGCCAGATGCAGAAAGACAAGTATCACATGCTTTCTCTCATACAGAGAAAGATGGGTCCAATGGCCTGAAACTCCAAGAGTGCTTATCAGGGAACAGGAAGGGGGTGGGAGACGGCGGGGGGCAAGGAAGAAGAGTGGAGAGAGTGGAGAGCAGTTGTTAGACATAATCAATATGTGCTATATGAATGTATAGAAATACCACAGCAAATACCATTGATTTGGCACAATTAACATATTAAACATTATCATAAAATGTGTTCTTGTAATACTGAGCAAGATAAATTGGAATAAAGTAAATGCTTGGTATCAGTATATGGATTTATAATATATACCACATTTGGGTCATCATCAAATGGTATTTCTTAGACTGTTAAAAAGAAATCATTCCTTTAAATCTTTGGTTATACTTTCCTGATGCGTGTTAAGACTATGGAGGTGACCAAAATTAACCCTTTCTTTATTATCAAAGTCAGATGAAGGTCTGGTCCTCAAGGGTTACTTGAGCTTCAGAAGAACCCCAGGCTCCTTTAATTAATCAGATCAGCCTCTCTCTCTCTCTCTCTCTCTCTCTCTCTCTCTCTCTCTCTCTCTCTCTCTCTCTTTCTCTCCCCCCCCCATTCTTTCCTTCCAGGTTGTGTCACCTGTTGAGGAGGAGTCAGGCTCTTGAAGACTGTGCTGACCCTCTTCTTTGCAGAATGTGCACTGCTTAGGTCCAGCCTCTGTGCACTGCTTAGGTCCGGCCTCTGTGCACTGCTTAGGTCCAGCCTCTGTGCACTGCTTAGGTCCAGCCTCTGTGCACTGCTTAGGTCCGGCCTCTGTGCACTGCTTAGGTCCGGCCTCTGTGCACTGCTTAGGTCCGGCCTCTGTGCAGCCTCTGTGCACTGCTTAGGTCCAGCCTCTGTGCACTGCTTAGGTCCGGCCTCTGTGCACTGCTTAGGTCCGGCCTCTGTGCACTGCTTAGGTCCAGCCTCTGTGCACTGCTTAGGTCCAGCCTCTGTGCAGCCTCTGTGCACTGCTTAGGTCCAGCCTCTGTGCAGCCTCTGTGCACTGCTTAGGTCCAGCCTCTGTGCAGCCTCTGTGCACTGCTTAGGTCCAGCCTCTGTGCAGCCTCTGTGCACTGCTTAGGTCCAGCCTCTGTGCACTGCTTAGGTCCAGCCTCTGTGCAGCCTCTGTGCACTGCTTAGGTCCAGCCTCTGTGCAGCCTCTGTGCACTGCTTAGGTCCAGCCTTTGGCTCTGGTCTCCACCACACAGGTGACTTGACAGAGCTTCAGGACCGTTTGCAGATGGCCCACAGTCTCCTAGGACCTAGTTAACCTTGGAAGACAAAGACCAAGTATTTGCCTTTTAGTCCCTATAGCCACACTGGTATAGACCTCCCCGCACGATTACTGAACACCCAGAAAGTCAGTGCATTAGTCTGCTACTTTTCACCTTTTATTTTTAAAATAAATAACTTTAAAAAATATTTATTTCAAGCCAGATGGTGGTGGCACAACAAACAAACAAGCAAAATTGATTTTATTCTATGTGTATGAACGTTTTTGCCTGCATGTATGTGTGTATGTATGTATATATATATATATATATATATATATATATATATATATATATATATATATATATAGCACATGCATGGTTGGTACCTGCCGAGAGATCCCCTGAAACAACTGTGAGCTGTCATGTGGATTCTGGGACTCAAACCTGAGTTCTCTGCAAGAACAAAAACTGTCTATACCACTTTCAACTTTTGTGTATCATTTAGATAAAGCTTGTGTAAAAACCAAACTTTACACTGAAAAGCCATTGATTTCACTAAAGGAAGGTAAGTCTGTATCTGCACTGTGCAAATGATGTGTTATAGAAGAAAAGAGACAGCCACTATCAGCCTTGAAGTGAGGGATGGCAAAAATGAACGTTATGTAAATTATATGCAAATTCAAAACACAATTCTACTCATAAAAATGTTGGCAAATGACATATTTGGTTTATGTTTGACATTTTACCTGTACAAAAATTAAGAAAAATCCAGGAGGTACAAAGAAAAATCTTAAGTGTCTCAAATCCTATCGTATAGGGTAACTGCTGTAAATATTTCCCCTTGGATACATGTGTATGCATGTTTGAAAAGTTATTTATGATGTTCATAGCGTTAGTTGACCTGAATTCACATATTTGTAATCATGAAGAAATCCAGGATAGAATGCCAAAATAAACTGTTTTTCTTTTCCGGGATCTAAAACATCATGGTTTGAGAGAAGAGGGAGCACAGGAGAGGAGGGAGAGGGAAGAAGGAGGGAGAAGGGAAGAGAGGAGGGAGAGGCAAGGATTCAACCTAGCATGTAAATGAATACATACTGTTGAGAGAAGACGCACTGACACCCCTACGTTTATTCCATACGCAGCAAGCATCAGAGCCACCAGGACGTGTTCCAGGAGAACTGGCTGAAAGGATCGGAGCAATTCCAGAACTTTTCTTTCAGAAATCCTCATCCAGAGGCAGTGGGCATGCTGGCGCTCAAGTTCTGGAGTGTGAAAAGGGCATACATTGTGGGGTAGGTGCCAGGGAGGTACCCTGAAGGCCTCCCTGGCTGCAGAGACACAGACCACACACATCACAAAACGCATGGTTCTGCCACGTCCTCCTGAGCATGTCTTATCTGAGCTGGTCAGGATCACTGTTCGACTTTATCTGTGGGTTCAACCAACAGTGAGCCAAAAATATTCAAGGAAAATGACAGAGAAAATTAAAAAAACACAGAAAAAAATTGAATTTACTGCAAAACAAGCACTCTGCTGAGTCCGTGGGGAAATATGATGTGTTGCACAGTCTGTGGTGACCTCCCACAATCCCACAGACCCCAGCCTCTCTCCAGTGTGTGTGTCGGAGTATTGGACACCTTCGGCTTGTTTATGAGCCATGTGGTTAGGCTCTAATGTCCAAGTCTCTACTGATCAGTTGTCATTATTCTCAGCACAATACAGTTAACAACAGTTTGCATAGCAAGATGCCACACGAGTCTACATTGAACATAGTGTTTTGCTTGCTTGTCATTCCTTAAATGATATAGCACAAGAGTTATTTACACAACATTTGGTTTTATCAAACATTATAATCCAGAGAAGACCGAAATGTACCCAAGGATATATGTAGATTATAGTCAAATGCATCATTTTATAGAAAGGATTTGGACATTCTTGGATTTGAGGGGCCCATGGGGTGCTTCATGAAATCAAGCCCCTGTTGATACTGAGGGGCAATGTACATCCTTTGGTAAAACTAGTCCAGTCCAGTTTCCCAGTTAGTCTGCTGTTCAGAAAGTCCTCCCTAATTGTGGAGTCCTATGGAGTTAAAACACAGTCTCTGGTGCCATCATGGCTGCAGGGAATACAATGGATGCAGGAGTTGCGGGGGAAGGGGGTGGGGGTAGGCATAAAGCAGAGAACCAGGCAATGTCCAAAAGGTCACAGGAAACTAAAGTAAGCCACAGGTGTCTTTGCAAGGTGGCCAGATGTGGCTAAGGAAACATCAACTTAGTTCTTTGTGTGGTGTGTCTCCTATCCTTTCCCCAACTGCTCTTATTTTCAGGTCTAGCTATGGCAAAAATGGTTGTCTCCTGTCTGACCTGGGGCAATAGAGACACGAATACTTTCTTGCCAAAAAAAAAAAATTGTTAAATTTCATTTGGTCAAACTCTTCCCTTTGGACCACTTTGATGGACTGCAAGTTCCAAAAGCAGAAGAAAACGTAGTAAATTGTGTCATGCCATAGGCAAGCAATCAGCGAATCAATAGCCTTTTGACTACTGACCACTAAGGTTATGGAATTCTTTCCCTCCCCTTTGTCTACTCCTGAGCCAGTTTTCTCCACTGTTTTGGGGGGAGGGAAAAAGCCCACTTTGGCTTAGAAATAAAAACGTATGGTAAACAGTTGGCAGTTATGTTTTTCAGTGTGGTTTCAGGGAAGTGTGGCAACACAAGTGGACGATCAACCACTCGGCCACCGGCGCTGCTAAAATATTTCCTGTCCTGACCAGGTGGCGTTTCTAGAAAATATTTAACAGGGAGCGTTTTAGTTCTAGATGATGAAACTAAAAATCAAATATTGACGCAAATAGTACCACAGCTCCTCAAAGAGTAAAGTATGCCCTTTTTCAAAGGGGAAAAAAAATCACAGACAAAATAACCCCAAAACTCCACAACATATCCTCAGAAGAAGCGGGGGCCACTTGGGAAAGTCAGGACCGGAACACTAATGTTCCAGGCTGCATCATAGGTCTCTTTCTCGCTCAGTGAGGCCATCATCACCACACCATGGCCACGTAGGCCTCCAGACAGGGCAATAGGGCCTGGAGGCCACCCCAGACCGCAGCTGGCTGCAGCTTGGTCCCCGGGCCAGCTCTTGGCCCCGTGGATCGTCTGGGCTGGAGAGTTTGGCTCCACCGAGACCACCCTGAGCGAATCTCCGAGCAGAGGCGACACCGGGCGGCGAGGCTGGCGGAGGGGCCTCGCGTGCGTTCGGGTGGTGAGTCAGGACGCGTTATGCAAGCCCAGCCGCCCCCCTTCCCGCCCCCGGCACCTCCCCGCGGTCTTTCACCCCGCATGGTTACGAAAGCGCGACCCCCTCCCCCCGGAGCTATAAAGCCCTGGACAGCCGCTCGCCTCCCTGGCTCCTCGCGCGCGCGAACGCGGCGGCCAGGCTTGCACGTGGCTCCTGCTGGTGAGTCGCCGCGCTCCCCCGGGGGGCTGCGGGACGGGGTGGGGCAGGATGGGGCGGCCAGCGGTCCGGTCCTCCTGCCTCGGTGTCACCCGGGCGCTTGTCCCGCAGGGCGGACTCCTGAGCGAGATGGAGTGGGTGTGGGCGCTCGTGCTACTGGCAGCGCTGGGAGGCAGCAGCGCTGAGCGCGACTGCAGGGTGAGCAGCTTCCGAGTCAAGGAGAACTTCGACAAGGCTCGTGTAGGTATCAGCCCCCGTCCCCCGGTTCTTGCGGGCCGGCGGTGGACCCCAAACTCTAGTCCCCAGCTCTCTCATTTCTTTCTCAGTTCTCTGGGCTCTGGTACGCCATCGCCAAAAAGGACCCCGAGGGTCTCTTTTTGCAAGACAACATCATCGCTGAGTTTTCCGTGGACGAGAAAGGTCATATGAGCGCCACAGCCAAGGGCCGAGTCCGCATTCTGAGGTCAGTGGCCTCTTGGTGGGCTGTGGGTAGCCTCCAAGGTCCCTCCTGCCTTAGCCTGGCTGGAAGCTTAACTTCCTTTGCTGGGAAGGGAAAGGAGCACCTTGGATGGGGTTGAAGCCCTTTCCAGACTTGGCTCAAGATTCTCTTGGCTTTTGCAGCAACTGGGAAGTGTGCGCAGACATGGTGGGCACTTTCACAGACACCGAAGATCCTGCCAAGTTCAAGATGAAGTACTGGGGTGTAGCCTCCTTTCTCCAGCGAGGAAGTGAGTAGTGGGGCATCCAGGCCAAATCGCTGCATTTCTGTTCCGTGGCACCATTGGGAAGGGCTGCAAGAGGCAGAACCTCAGCCCCATCTCAATTTAGGGAGTGTGGAATTCCGAGTGGCTGGATTCCCAGCCTAAAATACCTGGTCCAAGTTCAGAAGGACCTTTGGGTTGGTCGGGTGCCATTTTCCTGGTCACCCCACTGTGACCTGCTCGTACTGGGCCCCCACATCACCACTCCATTCTGTCTCTTTGGGTGGGAACCCTGATTCCATTGCGACAATCCGGAACATCAGGAGAGATAGAGACCCATATCCAAGATAAAGGGACCGTTGTGTAGAGAATTGGGTCACGGCTCAGTGCCCTGCCAGGCAGTGTTCTGGAAGCAATAGCGTCTCCTTTACGTCAATACTAAAACTCATATGCAAGGCAGGATTATGAGAACTCCCGACAACGTTCTCTAAAGCTGACGGTACCTTTCAGAAGGGTCTACACGTTCTATAACCCCATCCCCGCCCCCATTTCATTTAAATTATAAATCTGAAAGCTACTTGATAACTAAGGAATGATTTAGAGCAGAAAGAAATGCCGTGAGATCTCAGAGAGGGAGAATTAAAACACCAGGGTAACAGTTCTCCACCTGTGGGTCGCAACCCTGGGGGGAGGTGTGCTCAAACGACCCAATGGGTCGCCTAAGACCTTTGGAAAACATAGGCATTTACATTACGATTCATTATAGTAGCAAAACTACCGTTATGAAGTAACAATAAAAATAATTTTATGGTTAGGGGTCACCACAATGTGAGGGACTGTAGTAAAAAGGGTTGCAGCATTAAGAAGGTTGAGAACCACTGCCCAAGCAGAAGGGGGTTGCTCAGGATACATTTCTCCGTATAGTTGGCCTTCTCATAAAGAAGCTGTGGAGCGTAATGGTCACGCATGTCTCTGAGGGCTGGAGTTTGTAGTTCAGTGGTAGAGCAATTGCCTAACATGCACAAGGTTTTGAATTCCGTCTCCAGTCACACAGGGCACACACGCCATCCTGAAACCCTGGTGTAGATTAAAGAGCTAAAAGCATAGTTCAAGAGTTTGTCCACTGGATGAGACGAGGGGCAGACTCCCTGGTACTTTTCTGAATTTTTTTTTTCTGTAAATGACCTGGGAAATCAAGCACGTTAGGCAAGAGCTGTGCCCCTGAGTTAGATCCTTCAGTTCTAGCAGATTGCTCTGGTCTGCTGTCCCCTCCCCGGCCATGCTCTGGATTGGTCTCTGTTCTCTTTCTTTCCTCCTGGTTCTACCAGCACGGAGTGGGACATCTCGAGAGTAAAGGACATTGGCATCAACCTATATTAAATGAGTAGAGACTTCATGGTAGACGAGATTCCCTAAAACTTGACTTCCTTTGCAATCAAATTGAGTTAAGGAATAGTTCCTATTTAATAAAATTGTTAAAACAGCTACTCATGGTAATATATGAAAGTGTTTAGCATTGTGTGTAATAAGGTCTTATTAAATATTAGCTATGATCGTTATTTTGTTGTACCCTCCCAGAAAGCATGAACGAAGACTTCTTCCTTGTCCCAAATAAAGTTTGCCACTCTCTTGGCAAAGAAATACTTATTAATGTGAGGAACAGGTTTGAACAGCTCCATCAGTGTTTCTCAAAGTCACGGTTCCTAGGCCAACTTCAACTAAATCAGCTGCAGTGCTTTTTTCAAAGTGCAGATTTCTGGGTCCAAACCAGAATTACTCAATCAGAAACCCTTCTGGGTGGAGCCTTGTATTTCTGTTTCCAATAGGCTCTTTCAGTGAATTCCTTCTGCAAAATGAAGTTTGAGAATCCGTGGGCTAGATCACTCAACCCATGGAGGTCTCAGACTTCATTCCCTTACAGAGGCTGTTGGATTATTGAGATGTTTCGTTGGAAATAGGCTAGAATCGGTCCCCTGGTTGGTTTAGCTGGATCCTTAGGCCTCGGAACTGTAGGGAGCTTCTCATGTGGAGGACACAGGTCTAGGGAGCCAAGTGGACATTTTCTGGGTCTCACTCCATAGCAGTGACAACAATGAGTGGCGGGCCAACCACCAAGACAGTTCCCTCTGTGAAGCATTTGAAACCAGGCATTTCTAAACTCTCAGTCTATCTATTCAGTACAATGTAGACACAGCCATAATGAGACGTTTATTTTGGGGTGTCATGGGGAAGTCAGGGACTGCCAGCTTCAGGCACTCTCTCCATGGCGATGTGCTCTCCTGGTGAACACCAGCCCTGCCCTGCGTCCTGGTCCTGCTGGAATTAGTTTTTCCTGTGCCTCTGTCTCCCCATCTGTAATATGGAGTAATGATGTATGATTTTGAATAGAATAAATGCAAGAATACCCCCCAAATATGGCAATGGCCATGACGTCACTGGCTTCAGCCTTGGTTAATCATCAGCAAGACGGCTGCACTGAAACACAGCGCTCTTACCTGTACACAGGGTTTTGATAACAAATCTGTTTTTTCCCTGTGCCGCTCACACACACGTGTTCATACTAACTTAGCTCCTGTTCTGCCTTTGCTGATCTTTCTGTCGCTTGCTTTATGTTGCCTCTGCACAACTTACACCCCAGCCTTGAGGCACGGATAGGATCTGCATTTTTCAAGAATTCTGCTTTGCCAGGGAAGTCATGAAGAGAACAGTTTTTCCCCGCTCCCCAGTGTGTGCACACATGCATTGTATACACGTAAATGTGTGGGTGCGTGAACCAGCCTGTGCGTGTGGAGCCCAGAGCAGAGCACTGGGTATCAGAAGTCTTGCTGAGGGTCTTACTCCTTTGAGACAGAGTCTTCCCCTGACCCGAAGCTTGCTGTTTCTGCTAGGTTGCCTTGCCAGTGACCTCTGGGGATCTGCCTGTCTTTGCCTCCCTGCGCTAGGTTTGCAGACCCACACAGCCATGCCTGGTACTTGGGAATTGAAACTCAGGTCCTTATACTTGCCGAGCGAGCACTGTTGCCCACTGAGCCATCTGCTCAGCCCCGCCCCCAGAATACAATCCTAAGGAGTACTTGAAGCTGGATAAGGAGCATCTTTTGCCCCCAGGCATCCCACTTGTCAACCCAGGGAAGTGAATAGAGTTCCTAAGTAAGGATAAGAGTAGACCCTGAAAATCTCTTATCATCGGCTGGCGTCCTCTATCCCAATGACATGAGCTCGTGGGAGGTAGATTCTTCAGAGCACTGAAAAGTCGTGGCCTGTAGTTGGGGATGGCATAAGTTGAGGGCCGGCAGACATTAGACTCTTGGTGGACGCTAGGTAGTAAAGATGGAAGTTCATCTTCAGCTGTCCTTTAGAAAACTGCTGTGCTGTTATCAAGGAGTTGCTGATGTGAACAAGGTGTCCTCCACACCAGGACAAGATTTGTGACTTCTCTTATCACTGACATGAACGAGGTGCCCTCTGTGTACCAAGACTCATTTCTGTAAAGGAGAGCAAGCTCCTTTCTCTTTTGCCCACTTGCGCAAAAGCGGTCAGGAATCTCCGCAGCCTCCGCTCGCTAAGGAAAGGCAGCCAGTTCCACGGAGTCCGGGGTAGGTAACAAGTTGGTCAGACCTCCGGGCCCTCTGTGGCTCTCTGACTTACAGACGACGACCACTGGATCATCGACACGGACTACGACACCTTCGCGCTGCAGTACTCCTGCCGCCTGCTGAATCTGGACGGCACCTGTGCGGACAGCTACTCCTTCGTATTTTCTCGTGACCCCAACGGCCTGACCCCGGAGACGCGGAGGCTGGTGAGACAGCGGCAGGAGGAGCTGTGCCTAGAAAGGCAGTACCGGTGGATCGAGCACAATGGTGAGCAGCTCTTCCTGAGGGGGCGTGGCTGGGCTGGGCCAATAGGAGGGCGCTGCATCTGTGTAAGAGGGTGATCTGAGGAGTCCCCTTTGGTCCTATCTTGGCCCTTCTTGACTAAATCTTTGCCAGGGCTTTGTCGTCAGCCACATGGAGAAGGAACCAACTGTCCTTTTCCCCCAAATCTTGGCACTTTTGGTAAACAGAACCTCAGGGCCACTCTCCTTTCCTTTTGTTTACTCCTGGTGCCACAACCCACAGAAAGTGTTCCGCAGGAATTAGAGTGTGTTGATGACGAGGTGTCCCCAGGAAAGAACTGGGTGGAACATACAGCCATTTTATACAAAAACCATAATCAAAAACAGCAGTGTAGCAAGTCCTGAAGAGATGGGTGCCTGCAATGTTCTTCATTCTTTACAAAATCAAGGATCACTCAATTAGCCTCCTGGGTTGCTTAGGGAAAGCCCCTGGGATAACAGAGGGATGGTGTAATAGCTGTTGCCCTTAACTGATCCTAATTTAATACTCGGAAGCGTGGAGAAGTGTGCTGTGTACTTTGGACCATGCACTCACTTCTGTGGGCAGTTGGACTTCAAAATCCAAAAATGGTCACGCTGAGGTTTAGAAAAAGAACATTTTTCTTGGGCATCTCAATGGTCCGGTGTGCCTACAATGTGAGCTCAGACATACAGAGATAGGAAAGTGCCACCCTGGGGTGGTGGGCAGCTGAACGTGGGGCTAGTGAAGGATTATGTCACCTCCAAGCACTAAGCCTTTCACTTAAGTCACCTCAGGTAAACCTTGGACATCCTTTATAAAGTAGGAACATTAGCAATACATATTCCACCAATGAGAAAAATGGAGACTAAGAAAAGCTAAGTACATTGCCAGAGATCTCCAGTCGGTAGCTAAGTCAAATAGAAACTCAGATTTTTGTCACTCTTGAAGTCCCTTGTGGTGCCTCCTGGTGACACAGGGCAGGAACATCATGAAGACTATGACCTTACTTAGGCTGACGTTAGCCTGGCATGGTCCTCGTGTCCCAAGGTAGGAGGATGGGCTTCAAGGAGATGCAGAGAGGTCAGCATAAAAGGAAACCGAACCATGCAGCAGGTCCCATGCCTTCAGCGTGACTGCTCCCTGGAGAATTCAAAGACCTTCAGGATCAATGTGAGAGAATTTGTGAAGTACAGCCACACAGAAGCATAAGAAGGGCCGCTGGCTCTAAGTCTGCCTGGGTGTTCATTTATATGCAAAAGCACTGTCCAGCTCTTTGTCATTAATGGTTTTATTTTCTGTATTTCAGGCTACTGTCAAAGCATACCCTCAAGAAACAGTTTGTAGCAACATCAAGGATGCGAAGTTTCCTTTGACAACTTCTGATTAACTCTCGTCCAATCTTCATCTCTATTTATCTCAGAAGTCTAGTGTCCCCACCTCTCCTTACCTTCTCTAGGTGGACGGACGCTCAGCTGTCATCGGTCGGATAAACACATGCATGAGAATGACTGAATCTCTTCACACAAACGTTTATCTTACTGAGGTTCCCAGGGAGACCGTTTGAGGCTCGGGATTTATTAAACGTATAGTCACCATCTTCCTAGAGTTGAAGACTTATTTGTGGTTTGCTTGCCGGTGGGCTGCACTTTTTGATGCCAGGACATTCTCTCGTCCCAGTCTCTGTGACCTTTGACCTGACCTAGACATCCCTGATCTCTATATTAGAGACTGGCTCCTAACTTCCTAAGAAAGGTTTTCCTCATTAATCCGGGAAGGCCTTAACAACAGCACTACTAAGGGACTGAAACCCCAAGAGGAAGTAAGTGTGACCAGGCCATCAGACCCAAGGCTTTCAGTCCAGGGCCCATGAGGTGAGCAGGACAGAAGGCTCACCTCTCTCCAGACCTGGGAGGCTGAGAAACATGAGTCAGACCGAGCACAGGGAAGCCTGCTCTCACTGGCATGATTCTGGCATGATTCACTTTGTACTTCAGATGGGGCCAAAACTGAACAGCAGACAGCCTTGGTTCCAGAGGATCTTGGTTTTAAGTTCAATCCACTTTGGAGCTGGGAGATCTGGGGCTGATTGTGTGGCTTCTCTCATTAGACTTGAGGAAGGAATTAATCCTTGCCTGACAGGACAGAGTGAGGGGCCACACAGTGTCTGTGAGCGTGGGAAGGAGCTGTGATAGCTCTGTGGGACAGGAGGACATCTGTGAAGTGTTTTGGAAGTGGGGGTGCTGATATATCTAAGGACCATGGGGACCTCACACCAAACACCCGCATGCCTTGTTCTCCAGCAGAGGCAGAGGAAGCAAGTAGCCATGCGTGAGAAAAGTCCGGCTTTTTACTCTCGTAGAACAAGCCGACACAGCCTGTCTCCTGAGCTTCAGTTCGATGTCACAGACCTAAGATACTCACATATGCCTTCAAAACAGAGCGCCAATGTATCACATCTATTAACCAAATAGGAACAAAGACACCTTGTTATTTTGTCCTTAATGTCATGGTCCCCATAAATCTTAGCCCTACGAGTTGGCATATCCTGGGACTCAGTCCTTGACTCTGGTTTCTTCTCTTTCTTCATCTCAGGGACTGTTTCATAAAACCACAGGTCCCTAAACACCATCTGCATTTCCCAACAACATTGTAACACCAGGCCCGATTCTGGGTCTCTCTATCCAGTAGTCTATTCTAGGACTGTCTCACTGGGATTGCAAGCCCATGCTCTGAATGAAACCTGATTTGTTTCCCAGTCTGCCCCAGTTTTGTCGTCTGCTCCACTGTCTAATGAGTGCCAGGCTCTAACCAGGAGGCATCCTTGACTGCTGTCTTCCCTCATCTTCACCCTCCATAAGCAAACTGTTCGTCCCGCCTTCCCAAGCATAGCCCTAGATGATTTCACACCAACCTTCACGAAAGCCACGCACCTTCAAGGTCCCATCGACTTTTCCTCCTTCAAGCAGCTGCGCACCTTGTCTCCATTTTTAGTCGTGTTCCTTCGAACCTGTGCCTCGCCAAGGAGCCAAAGTGCTCATGGCTCAGGTCTCCTGTTACAAACCTCCCATGCTGCCCACCGAACCCTGCATGAACTCCTTATGCTGGCCTGCCAGGCCCTCCCTGACCTAGCGCTGGAACGTCATTGGCATCCGTCGATGGGCACCAGGGCAGTACCTCTCTCCTAGCATCAAGTACAAAGAAGGCTCAGTCAACGGTTTGCTCCTGGACCACAGAGCTCGCCAGCCTCTCTTCCCGCAAAGGTCCTTCCTCCAAATCCACATGAGTGCTTCTTTCTTGAAGCCCTTAGCCTTTCAAGGCAACTGTTGCTCCTCAGTTTTTCCTAAACCCACCCTCCCTACCCCATATTAACAACCATCACCCCCACAGCACCCTGTCTCACTTTCTGCAGGTGCTTCTTCACTCTAGGGTGCTCCAGTCCTCACTGACTTCTGTTTAGCATTCGTGGTCCCCCACCCCCATGAGAAGGTGAGCCAGGGCTCTAGTCCTTACCATGAGATTTTAAGCACGAAAACATTGCACAGCCATAGCAGGTGTTTCAAAGGCCTCTGATGGATGGAGTGTTAAAGCAACCACGCCTGACCTCCCTCTCCAGCATCCTCATCCTCCCCTCTTTGAGTCTATGATGCTGCTGCTTCTGTATATATATATTATGCTGGGAGTTGAACTCAGGCTCACACACTTGCTAGGCAATCATACTACCATTGAGTCATGTCTCCTGCCCATTTTTAATACATGGGGGAAAAAAAGTCACGTCTAATCGCTCCTTGGAAATTTCTTAAGCAGTCTTGGAATGAATGAATAAATTATTTAAAGGCCTTATGTACCCAAGGTGGGGACTTAGGGTGGCCGTGACCTTTTACCAAGAAATTTGAGCCCTGAATCACCTCCAAGGTTTATTTCAGCAGTCATAAGGTACAAGTTTATATGTAGGAACAGTTATAAATAAAAATTTATTAACTCAATCATATTACAAACACTAAAAAAGTTCATAAAAAGGAACCCATAGAAAGTCTTTTTAAGAAAAAAATATTTTTATACGGAGTGGTCATTCCTTAATTTGCTGGCCCTGAAGATGTGTGCCATTGGAAGTTGGATTTTCTTAAAGCAGGGTACACCAGTGACTTGGAAGGCAACCCCCTTTACATGCACACAGCGGTTCACCTGGCTCCAGCTAGCTAGCTGGAAACAACAGACAAGTCATTTCGTCTGACTGACGTGTCTGTAAAAATGGCTCCCTTCTCTGGGAAAAAGAAGCAGCAAAAAATCTTCCTCCATTCGTTCCTGAGCAGCGACATGTTGTACAGGATGGGGTTCAGGGCGGAGTTGGCGAACGTGAAGGTCATCACCCAGAAGAAGAAGGACGGCCAGATGACCAGGTCCTGCCTGAAGTTCTGGATCAAGAGGAGGAGGATGGTGATGATGATAGGACTCCACATGATGAAGAAGGAGACCATGAGCAGGAAGAGGGTGCGGAAGAGCCGGTAGTCCTGCTGGGACACCCGGATCTGGTGGCTTTCCGAGTACGCCAAGCTCAGCGTGAGCCTCTTCCTTGACGCCTTTGTGATCTGCAGGAAAACACAGAGAACTGGAGCCACAGGTCACAGCGGGAGTCAGGGGTCTCCTGTTGGCTGGGTTTTCTTTTGTGGTACTGAGGAAGGAAGCCCAGGTGGGTTGGGGTGGGGCTAGAGACGGTGGGTTGCAGTCTGACCGGGCACTCCTAACCTGGAATGTGAAGGACATTGTGTCTGTAGGCCTGATGTGCCTGCCAGTCTGTTACCTCTGTCCCGAGGAAAGAGAGCCAATGGGTTGTGTCTTGACCATGTTAGTGGTCCTTACCAACTTCAGTTGCTGTGGCTGGCCCAGGCCCTGTCTCTCCTAGCCACATTGCCAATTCTGTATGGGGTGTGGGGCCTATTTTCCTAAAACCTGCATCTCAAGAGAGAAAGTAATTTTAATGTCATTAGCATCATTCACAATTTGGGCAAGGTTAGCTCATCAAAATGGCCTAAAATGTTCTCCTCACAATTCTTTTAAGTCCCTAATTGAAGGATAGATGCTTAACTACCGCCTGATTGCACAAGTGCCTCTTACTCTGTGATAGAGACAAGGACAGCAGGTGCCCGGTGAACGGAACCCTCTGAACGTGCCTGACAACCAGAACGCCAGGAAGAGAGGCCAGGAAGAGAGCAATCAGGACGGCTGCGCTTTCCTCTTGGCGCCCCGCCCACGTGTGAGACATTTATTTCACTGGTTGTCACCTTTAATCTTCGCATAGCCCCTGCGCTGTCACACCGCTGTTGTTCTTGCAAATTGATTCGCAGGAAATGTAAGTTACCAGCTGAAACTCATTTTCCTGCTACTAAATAGTAACAGCCCCCTCCCTAGGGGGTCCAAACTACTTAGGGCCCCGCCTACTCCGCCGTGCTGGTGGGGGTGGCTCAGCAGACAATTCCAGCTCCGTGGGGCCTGGGCTCTAGCAGGCAGGACAGAAGGTGGCTGTGATAAACAAAGCGGCTGACTCCTGGCCAAGCGCATGGAGGTGCCCCGCCCCCGCCCCGCCAACAGATGCTGCTTTTCCTCCTCAAGCCACAGTCCCCACAGTTTGTACAATCAGGAAGAAAATGAGGCACTGTCGTAAAATGTGAGTCCTTCCTTGCTCCCCAGCCCACATTAGACAGCCAGACTCATCAGCATCTAGCCAGGGTTTCAAATGTCTCTGGCTTTGGTGGAATGCCTCCAGTGCTTTTATGAAGTGCTCCATTACCTTCTGGGGGTTAACTCTGACCCTCAAAACAAACGGGGTGGGTGTCCTAGGGTTCTCCCACCTTGGGAGCCCCACATAGGGATGCCCATGCTCCTCTTCACTTTGGCATATTGTACATTGGGAGGGGGCAGCGCTCATAAGAAAGTGCTCTGTGACCACTGGGAACTTGGTAAAACACAAAATGTCTGTGAAGAAAAGTTCCTGGAAGGAGCTCCACCTGCCACTAACCCCTCTGCAGGGCTGATGAGCCAACTAGAATGTTGGTGACATCAGAGAGGCCGGACTGCTGCAGAGCCAAGCCCAGTTATAATTTATCTTTGGCCACTCTGAGCACCCCTGATAGCTATTCCACACCTGCCTCTGTGTCTGGCCTAAGAGCCTTGAGACCCACAGGTGCAGCCATTTATAATGTATTTACTCAACAGGCCAGTCGCTTCCACGAAGAGCTAAGGATGTCATCAGAAGGCATCTGAGGCCTACAGCAGAGGTTTCCTTGTTTGGCTGGAGCTCATCCACCTGATGTTCCCACTAAATGCTATCTGAAAACCATCTTGGTTTGTGACTTTCTTTTTTCTGTTACTATTTAAAAAAAAAAAAACACTTTACAAAACAATTACCATAGGGGAACCCTGAATCTATGTTCCCGGGCCATGGCCACTCATATTTGGCTCCAGAATAAATTATGTCTCATCGTCTTTGAACTGAGAGTTGCGTTTTTTCCCCATGTCCAATGGGACCCACTTTGAGACACTTGGATTCAGTGAGGGGAACCCAGGGTTGCACACTTCTCTGGAACTGTCGAGGTGACTTTTGCTCACTAGGGCGTAAGAGGTGCTAATCCCACGCGGCTGCTTGGTTCGGACTTTTTCTCTCTAGACCTTTTTAACAAAGTCCATCTTTAAAACAGACCTTTTGTGACTCACTGGAAAGACCAGGAGGGAACCCTATTTCCACCCAGCACCCCTCTGCCATGCCAGGACACACCAGCTTGAGGCTGGCAGGGAAGGGGATTCCCGCTGACAAGCTGGGGCCCTGAGGGTTTAGCCTCCTCTGTGGTGCTCACTGTCTAGTCAGTAGTGTGGTGGTTAGGATCATTAGAGGAGAAGACCCACCTTCCCAGAGGTCTACCTCCAAAGAAATATGACTTCGGAGGAAAGCAAGAACTGGAGAGAGTAGCATCAAGAAACACGTGAAAAAGCCAGATGGCAAAGGACTGGAAATGCCTACCAACCCCCATGCGACAACAAAGCATGTTCAAGAAAAGCCTGCCTGCCATGTACATGTGCAATAAACAACCAAAGGAGAGCTAAATGCTATGTAAATTACCCACGAAGGGCTATAGCACTAGAGGCCCACTTTGGGGGTGTTTTAACACGGAAGCCTTCTTACAGCTCATTACATTAGATTACCCCCATTCTCAGGGATGGCTTCCTCTTAATAATCTACCTATCCCTATGTCTATTATTATGTGTCCCTGGTGCAATTATTTTTTTCTAGAACACAAGAACCTGGAAACTTCAACAGGTGCCTTCAGAACTCAGGACCCAAATCTAAGCCTATCACTTGACCACGGGTCTCCAGGGGTAGGTAGTGAGGCCCAGGCTTCGTGTTCTGTTGAAGCAGATTTTTGTCCCTCAGCTAAACTCTGTGATAAGCAGAGGGAATTCCATCTGCATGCAATAGAGTCACTGGTTCATTCAACAAATAGTTACCGAGAAACATTTACCTTCTATATGCTAAGCTCTCTTGAAGAGGCTGGACCCAGAGCAAGAAGCAAGAGCGCAGACTGCACTCCCACGCCCTGTGTATGTGGCCAGTGGAAGGGAGAAGAAGAAGCACAGGAGCACAGTTACAACGGCAGAGACATCACAGCCCATCATCCTTACAGCTGCTGGGTAAACTTGTAAGTCTTCTCACAAGCTGCCAGCCTTCACAGTCTGATCCAAGGCACTTAGGAACCACTGAGAACCTATTCCCTTGGGAAAACTGTCAATAGGAAAAATATTACTGGGGCTGGAGAGATAGCTCAGAGGTTAAGAACATTGCCTGCTCTTCCAAAGGTCCTGAGTTCAATTCCCAGCAACCACATGATGGCTCACAACCATCTGTAATAGGATCTGGTGCCCTCTTCTGGCCTGCAGGCATACACACAGACAGAATATTGTATACATAATAAATAAATATTAAGAAAAAAAGAAAAAGCCAGGCGGTGGTGGTGCACGCCTTTAATCCCAGCACTTGGGAGGCAGAGGCAGGAGGATCTCTGTGAGTTCGAGACCAGTCTGGTCTACAAGAGCTAGTTCCAGGACAGGCTCCAAAACCACATAGAAACCCTGCCTCGAAAAACCAAAAAAAAAAAAGAAAAAAAGAAAAATATTACTGAAAACGTATGGCATGTCTGAGTCACAAGGAAAGAGGAAGCAGAGAGGGCAGAGGGCAAAAATAGTCACTGCCCAGCACATGAAACAAGATCAGCAGGGCAAGAGACAGCTGGATGCCCACTCCAAACCGTTGCTCAGGTCAGAACCAGTGAAGCTTAGAGCAGGGCTTCTGTGCAGGACCAGCGGGAGAGACGCTCTGTGTGCGGAAGTGGGCTCTGTGATCAGATTTAGCACCACCACCTGGTTAATTCATGTGTTGGAGATGTCCAAAGTGTATTAGCATAAAAAGGCTCTCGAGTCTCACAGCAGAGAATCCCATGCAGCTAATTCAGTACTTCTTAAGTTTGTCTGCAGGACTCTCTCTGTACACCCGTCGTCCCATGGAGCTCCAGAGGGCAGCCTGAAAGATGCTGCTTTGCAGTTAAAGAATAGGATAATAGGAGAAGAACACCCTCCAAGCCCAGAAATGGAGCCCAAGTTAGAGGCAGTAGAGACAGGAAGAGGAGGCAAGACTGGTGAGGTGGCATGGAGCGATAGATCCTCGACCAGCGAATGTGGCTAATTCAATATTGATGTTCAGTGGAGTCCATAGCTGTGCTCCTGGAAGAAAAGGCCGGGCAGGAGGGCCAGTTTAGTGTGCCTGAGCTGTGCACCTTCTTGGGGAGAAGATGCTAACCGTGAGGCCCTGTCCAGGCTCTGACACACTTCCCACCTAGACATGAGTCAGGAGGGAATTTTGGGTTCAGGGAGAAGGCAAATTGCCCAGTGATGTGGGAGTCCACTCTGTGCTGTGATTGCCATTAATGAATAAAGGAACTGCCTTGGCCTGTTGATAGGGCAGAACTTAGGTAGGCGGAGAAAACTGGACTGAATGCTGGGAGAAGGAACGTGGAGAGAGAGATGCCATGGAGTCGCCAGAGTCAGACATGCCGAATCTTTCCCAGTAAGCCACTGCCACGTGGTGATATACAGATTAGTAGAAATGGGTTAAACTAATATAAGAGTTAGCCAATAAGAAGCTAGAGCTAATGGGCCAAGAAGTGTTTTAATTAAAACAGTATCTGTGTGATTATTTCAGGTCTAAGATAGCCAGGTGGCCTGGACGAACAAGTGGCCTCCTGCTACAGCCCAGATTAGGTAGGGGCTCTGGATCTGGTTTGTGTGTAAGGAAGCAAAGGGTCTAAATTTGGACTGTGACCTAGCACTCAGGTGGCCTTCCACAGCCGCAAACCACACAGGCCTTTGCTGCACATGGAAGCTGTGCAGGGGCCTGAGGTGTGGACATGCAGGGCTGAGAGTTTCCACTCAAGTGTGGGGAGAGCTGGTACACTGTTGCCCAGAGGAGTGGAGGGAGGGCTCTCTCTCCCTCATCCTGAAGGGGCTGTCTGATCTTCCCTGACGGAAAGGCCCAGTCTTGAGATTGAGATTGCGGTGGAGGGGAAATCACACTCCGCACAGGAGGGTGTGTCACCAGAGCCTTCTTGACTTCTCCGGGTCTCACAAGTGGAAGCCCACAAGGGGAGCTTAGATCCTGCTGTCCCTCGCAGAGGGAAGGGTTAGAAGAACAGCCCAGCCTAGCAAATAGCATCCGCCGTACTATTCAGGGCCTACTGTGCCCAGGAGGGCAGTTCTCACAGCCTCGCCTTATGCAACTTCACCCTAGAAACTAAGGCTGCCTGTAGTAGTATGAGCGGCGGGGCTGCGTCCCCAGCACCCCGGCTGCCTGGCTAGCTTATGCCCGAAATAACAACACACAAACTGTATTCATTTAAACACTGCTTGGCCCTTTAGCTCTAGCCCTTACTGGCTAATTCTGATATCTCGATCAACCCATCTCTAATAATCTGTGAGCACCTGTCTTACCCGGAAGATTCTAGCCTACGTCCATCCTGGGTCTGAGTTTCATTGCGTGTGTCTGCCCGGGAACGGGGCATGGCGTCTCTCAGAGGCATCTGCCCCCGAGAGGAGAGCTGTAGAGTCTGAGCTCACTTCCTCTTCCTCCCAGCATTCTGTTCGGGTTACTCCTCCCACCTATGTTTTAACCTATGAGGGCCAGCCAAGCAGTTTCTTTATTGCTTAACCAATGAAATCAACAGATTGATATATGACACTCCCACATCAGCTGCCAATTTGCAATGATTGAAATGGGGTGCAAAGAAGGCAAGTAGCAGGCTCAAGCAACACAGCAAAGTAAACCAGCAGTAAAGACACAAAGCTCGGTAATTATTTTTTGGGGGTGGTGATAGTGTTTAGACCAGGTTTCTCTGTAGTTTTGGAGCCTGTCCTGGAACTAGCTCTTGTAGACCAGGATGGCCTCGAACTCACAGAGATCCGCCTGCCTCTGCCTCCCTAGTGTTGGGATTAAAGGTGGCATGAGCCAGCACCGCCAGGCATAAAGCTCGGTAATTTTAAAAGAACCTTCCAAGCCTCATCTGTTCCCATGGTTCTTTGCTCTCCACTAGGCCCCTCACTGGTCCTTCATGTTTGTGCAATAACTAACAGCTTGCTTTAGTTTGGTGCTGACACAGAAACCGTCTCCCTTGTGCCGAGGAGTTTCTTGCTTTAGATCACAGCATCATTGTCCAGCTGCCTCTTCATCAAAGATCCTTCTAGGGGGATTTTAACTTGCACACTCCTGAACCACACCCGCTCCCTGCCAACCTTCTGCACGTAGCACTCTTAACAAACCTCTGAGGAGTAGAAGTGTTGGATGGGACTCTAGGGCCAGTCTGCCCGGGTTTAAATACTGAAGCTGACACCTATAAGCCCGGTGACTTGAGGTAAACTGCACAACATCTCTGGGTCATGTCACCTGAGGATCTTGTTAGGATAAGATTTGTTAGTGTTTCCTGGGTGAGAAACACTACTCACATACTTGTTTGTTTGTTTTTTTAAAAAAAAAAAAAGCAATTAAAATGCAGCCTAGCACTTGGGAGGCAAAGGCAGAAGGATTAATGCAAGTTCCAGGCCAATCAAGTCCACATAGGGAGTTACAGACTTTCCGGAACTATAGACAGAGACCCTGCTTCAACAAAACCAAAACAGTACAAACATTTAAAAATGTATTCTATTTTTCTGTCCTTTTCTTTCTCTTCTTTCATTGTGATTTTGTGATACTAATTAATTCTTTTATAACATTAAATATGCGAAACCATCCATTGTAAGCGATTTCCAGGGCTCCGTACTCTGGAATTTGCCTCACATATTAGAATAAACCCAAGCTTGGATCTCTTCAGAGATCAAGGGCATTATCTCCCACAGAACCTGGAGCCAGCAGCCTTAGGTGAGGTTAGCCTGGGGTGGGTTATGTTTGTGAGAAGGCTTACACAACCATAAAGGGGTCATAAAAGTGGCCAAAAGGTGATCAGGGCCTTTTCAACACACCTGTTGATCACAACCCACACAAAAGATGCTATAAATTTCAACTGCTGGCCACCTCCAAGAGGGCTCAAGAGCTTGGAGGCACACCTTACAAGTGAACTTAACTGTACATGCTTGTGTTTGTTGGGTGGTACCTTCCATGCACAGAGCATGCCTTATGAGCCAGGAAGCAGAGTCTGGCCCATCTTTTATATTTCTGTGTACACACATTTACTTTTCTAGGAGACTTCATTTATTCCTGTGCCATACACACTTGAAATGGTCATTCCTGGGGATTAGGTCACTGGGACAGGAAGGGCTTTTGGCCAAGTTCTGTCCTCCATCCAGGAGTCGCTTTATGAGTGTGTTCAGTTTGTGAGCAGAATACATAAGCTGGGTGTGATTTTATATTAGTATATGGTACTTCCATAATTTCATAAAAAAAAACCTTACAGAGTAGACGTTGTAGATTACTGCTGCGTTTGTGGGAAAACAGTGGCAACAACTCCAAAGTCCACAAAATGAATATATCATACCTATATGATGAAGGCTGTGTAACTCTTAACCAACAAGATAAGATACAGGAACTGATAGAGAAAGATCTGATACGGTGTTGGGTAAAAGGAAAAGGACATTATCAAGCCGCAGCACCTGCTCTCTGATCAGAACAGTAAACAGTGCCAACAGCCACCTGACCATTTGAACCTACACACAAGCGTTCGTGGTGCTGGATGACGGCAGAGACCACAGCTGGGTCATTAAGGCTGGGAAGAGAATAGATTTTCAACTTTTGCATTACACAGCTCTGTGCCTGTTTTCAACTTCATGTTTTTATAACCTGGTAATATTTTAATGATGAAAAGATTCAGAACATAGCTGATTTAGAAAACAAAAGCCAAAATAAATATACAAACCCTCGTCCCTCACTGTTACGGGGGTAGCAAAAAGTCTGCCCAGCGAATCAGGATGGGACTGTTAGAACCTCCAAGGTATGCTCCGACCTGGAAGTTCTAAGATTCTACCAGAAAGGCCCAGATGGAGTGAAGATCAGAACAGCACTGAAGCAAACATACCTGTAAAATTTTGGAGTAACTGATCACAATAACCAGCCCTGGCACCAGGAAGTTGAAAGTCACAAAAAACACATCCCACAAGATTTCTCCTACGCGGTTGGGCCAATCCAACGTGCAAATCGGAATTTCCTGTTCACAAAAGGGAAAACAATATCACTTCAGTGCTGGCTTCTTCCTTAGCCTCTAACCCAGTTCTCGTTCCGGGCTGTGGGACGCTATGACACGGAGCGAAACACAGCTGCTGTGCGAGTGAATTCCAGAACCTGCTCCTCCTCTGCCCACGACATTTCCTCTTACAACCACCTGTCCCAGGTGCAGCCGGCTACCATAATTATAACTCTCACTCTCCAGGAAGGCCTGAACCTCAGGGTCATAGGCAGAGAAGAGCTGAAGGCATTTCCCAGGACTGGTCTTTCCACTTCTCTGGGCTAACATGCAAAGAATATTTGAGCCTTCTCTTAGAAGTTTGGTTATTTTGTTTGGTTTGCTTTGGTTTTTCAAGACAGGGTTTCTCTGTGTAGCTTTGGTGCCTGTCCTGGAACTAGCTCTTGTAGACTAGGCTGGCCTCAAATTCACAGAGATTCGCCTGCCTCTGCCTCCCAAGTGCTGGAGTTAAAGGCTTGTGCCACCACCACCCAGCTACAAGCTTGGTTCTTTAGATAGGAGAAACTTGGTCGCAGAAAGGTCTCAGACTAGAAGTGACATACCACACACAAGCATCTGGAGACAGGATTGAGGGTCCAGGGCAGTGACACATTGCTGAAACAGCAGGAGCTGGGCTAAGGCATTGTTTACCTGGAGCACCGTGTCCAATTGCCTGTGTGTTAAGGTCAGGTACACACATGTAATCCAGCTCCTCTGACCATGGCAAGGAAATTGTAAGAACCAAGCAGTTTGAGACAAGCCCAGGTAACACAATAACACAATGAGACCCTGCCTCAGGTAATACATACATACACACACACACACACACACACACACACACACACACACACACAATGGAGCTGTAGAGATGACTCAGTGGTTAAAAGAGCTGGCTGCTCTTGCACAGGACCAAGGTTTAGTTCCCAGCACCCACATGGCAGCTCACAATTATCATTAACTCCATTCCTGCCGCATTCAATGCCCTCTTCTGGTCTCCACAAACGCCAGGCATGCGTGTAGACACACAGACATACATGTAGGCAAAACACTCATATGCACATAAAATAAAAATTAATAAATCTTTAAAAAGCAGAAACTTGAAGCTCCAAAACAATAACAACAAACAACACACACACACACACACTGTCAGTCTCCCTCAAAGAATAGGCCATCTCTCTTCAAGACACTGTGGTACCCAGACCTTGGCCCTCTTCCTCCTTGGAAATAGGACAGAGCATCAGGGCAAACAGCTAGAATGCTTGAAAGGCGTGGGGGGTTATGGTTGCACTGTGCTGAACTCAAAAGTGTGATACTAACTACAAAGCCAAAGTGTGAGGGGCCTACTGGACAGTAGGAACTCTATTACTGCAACCATTGCTTCCATTGAATAAACATGCCCGTAGAAATGGAGTATGGATGAACGCATCTTTCCATACCTGAACTCCTTTTGCCTACTTGATCAAAAGAACAAAGGTAAGTAGAACACAATTTACCCCAAAGCCTCCCAAATGTCAGAACATGTATTTAAGAGCACGTACAATGAAAAAGGTCATATCGGTGATTTTCGATATAGTAGTATATGTATCTGAGCCACAGACATTCATTCACTAATTAGATCAATAACTATTGAATACAAAATACACTAGGGAAAAACAAAATTTTTAACATTTGCCAATGTGAATCATAATTGAGTAAACTCAAAATGTTGTCAAATAGTTTTATATCCAGTATTAGCAAGACACAGAAGCATTTCATATTTATTGAACATCTACTGTGCACCAAGAACTGCTTCCTATATGTAGGGATGTGGTTATGTTTGCAATACCCTTATTGAAACTCGCATTATTAATTTTCCTGTTTCGTAGAAGAGGAAACTAAAGCTAGAAACATCCTTCAAAAGTAACAGTCTAAAACACTAATGGTTAATTGTTTTCACTGGCAACAAATTGTTCCAAAAAGTATGTAGTTAAACATCAAGAGAACTACCAATAGCTGGGCAATGGTGGTGCACACCTTTAATCCCAGCACTTGGGAAGCAGAGGTAGGCAGATCTCAGTGAGTTTGAGGCACTACAAAGCTAGTTCCAGAACAGCAAGGACCGTCCCACAGAGAAACCCTGTCTTGAAAATAAAATAAATAAATAAACAAACAAATAAATAAATAAATAGCTACCAATAAAACTTAGGGCAGAAAGAAAGAAAGAAAGAAAGAAAGAAAGAAAGAAAGAAAGAAAGAAAGAAAGAAAGAAAGAAAGAGGTAGGATACCCATACCAGATGTGGCACCATGTACCTGTCATCTCAACCTTCACAAGGCTGAGGCATGACAATTGCTGTCCTTGACTACATAGTGAGATCCTGTCTCAAAACAACAAAATAAAATGTTTTAATTATAGCCATGATGTTTGGGTGGAAGCATCACACCAGCCCCTGGCATCCATATATCCACAACTCTGAGTCTAGAATGTTCAGGTAGAGGCTCCATCCCAAGTCCCCTCCCACCGGAGTTCCCTCAGTCTAGACTCCACCCCTGAGAAAGCCCACCAAACGATGACCCCTCCCCAGAGATGCTCAAGACCATGCCCACTGGGTATTTAAACTGCTCCTCAGAGAACAAGCTCCTGGTTTCCTCAACTTTCCATGGGACCACCCAGGAATGCCGTGCTCAGAATAAGCCTGGATTTATTAATTTGGGTTGATTGGCTTATTACATCAGTGGCTGTGGGTTCCCATTTACCAGAATCTAAACCTAACACATACATTGAAAAGGGAGAGGAGGAGGTTGCTTCCCTTTCCAGCTTTGTTAAATAGTTGTAAATGGGAGGGACATTTTAAATTCTCTCCTCTACTCCCGCCATCCCCAGCTAATAGAGAGAACTTGTTAAATTGCTCCTTATTTTGGTGAATGAATAGAGACTTGTGTCTCTCTGAGATCTTGAGTACTGGCAGCTGTGTTACTGCTGTTCCTGGAACAATCCATGCAGCCTCCAGTTTGAACTCAGATCTCTGCCCGCGAACCCTCTTTAGCACACTGGCGACCACAGATATAGACAAGTGTGCTGAAGCCCCAGTCAGGAAAAAAGGGTTCCAACCCTAAATGGATTGTGGTCTCTAATCCCTATATTTGTGAAAGAAAATGGTATCAAAGGGTAGGAAACTATGGCCTCAGAATGATTTCTTAAAGTTCCTAAAATCTTGCTCCAAAGGCCTCCTCTGTGCATGGGCAATCACTCCTGGCTTTATGAGATCTTATAAGAAAATGCTGATGATGGAGGAAGGTATTTTCTCTACACAATGGGCCAAAAAACAGGTCCCGAGGCCACACACCTGCCTGGTAGTTACCAGAACCATGTGGAACTGCATGTGTCTATAATATAAAATGTGTAATATAAAAAACAAACGATCGGATAAATCAAGCCAGGAGATTATGAAGAAAGGGATCCTGCTTATAAAGATTCTACCAGAACCACAACTATGATGAGTAATCTTGGTTGTCTACTTGATCTGGCTGAGAAGGGCTAAGGAGATTAGGAAAGAATCACATCTCTGGGTGTATCTGGGAGAGGGTGTCCAGACAGGATTAACTAGGGGAGAAAGGCACCTCCCACAGCCTGAAGGCAGGTTGGAATAGGAGGGAAAGAGCGCTCTTAGTAGAGGCTCTTGGGAGAGCACGCATCCTCTCTACTTTCTAGCCCCTGTGATGCAAGCAGCTATATCCCACCAACCCCTCCCCACCATGGCTGACTGCAACCTTAGACACTCTGACCCAAACAAAACCCTTCCTTCCCTAAATTGTGACTTTTGGTCACAATGATACAAAATAGCTAATACAACTCTACACAAAGGCCACTCCAACCTTACGAATAATTCAGGAAGGATATCAGCCTAGTAACCCAGATTGACAGCATCCCTGTTGTGAACCTTCCCAGGCAAAGCTCATTGTTTCAAAGATTTACATACCCCTCATTTCACCTTTTATAGCTCCCCCCTGACTCAATTACAAGATTTTCATTGCTTCTGTTGGTTTATCTCATCTCCCTCCCTTCTCACTTCCCTCTCTCTCTCTTTATCTCTTCCTCCCCCCCCCCCCATATTAATCTTATGTAGCCCTTACTGGTCTGTGATAATACAGTCTTTGCTATACAGTAAGAATTTTCTATACAGTAAAAATGATCTTGGATTTCTCCTGCCTTTTTTCCCCCAGGGTCTAGGAAACCTGCACCTCCACACCTGGTTTATACAGGCAGTGCTGGGACTTGAACCAGGTGCTTCACGCCTGCCAGGCAAGCACTCTACCAACTAAGCCACATCGCCAGCCCCAGAATTTACCAATACTTTCGGTTAGCATACAAAGGAATGGATTGCACTCTGACATTTCCATCCATGTTATTACTAGATTTTGTTCTTATTCATCTCTCCAGTGCCTCCCCACTCCACCCCACCCCCTGCTCCTCCTTTTGCTAATTTTTTTCTTCCCCTGCAAATATGGCATGTATTTCCTCCCCTCTGCTTTTAGGGATAAATTCCATTGCCCTCTCTGTTGCTCCTCTTCCCTCTCCCTTTACTTACATTTTACAGTGTTGCTATGTTTTTGTTTTTTTTTTTAATGAGAGAAAAAGAGAGTTTGCTTCAGGAAAAATTGGTTATCAGATACCAGCTCGCCATCAGAGTTGACTAAACATGACCAGCAGAGACAATCCGCTTACCCCAAGGAAGTTCCCAAAATCTTCTCATGAAGGTACCCTTTTGACTTCTGATTTACAGCTCTCACTCCAGACAGGATGTATGACAAGGCAGTAAAGGAGGAACTGTTCACAATACCTTCTGAGCTAAGAATCTGTGGGACTGGCCTAAGTGACAGATTTATATACTCGTTAGAAGGCATTATATGGCATCAGTGATTAAATACAACGTGTATGCTTATTTCAAACAGCAGCTGGGCCAGTGAGGTGGCTCAGTGGGGAAAGGCATTCGCTGCCAAGCCTGACTTCTTGAGTTTGATCCCTTGGACCCACATGGTGGAAGGAGAGAACTAACTCCTGTAATTTGTCCTCTTGCCTCTGCATGCATGTGCTGTGGCTTATGCATGCACACGTATGCACACACACAAACAGTAAATACATGATTTAAATATAAAGCTTAATTATTAAAACCACAACAAAAAGGTGTCATGCCACCATCAGAGAGCTGAGCTGGTGTCCTAACTTTATGTCTCCAGGAAACTCCATCTGACACGTCACGTCGATTCTGGTCTCTGCAGACGGTGATTTGCAGAGGAGCTGGGCAGAGCTTGGAAGGTGGACACACGGTGTTATCATAGCCTCTGAATTTTTTTGCTTCTGAAATATATTCTGGTTTTGTAAAAGAACTTTGGAAACCCAAACTGCTCGGCCTGCCTGGTTCACTGGAACCGGCAGCATCAGCAACAGTGTTTTATCTGTTCATTCATCACCAGACCCCTAGGATATTCAGGTGCTTACAGGAGCAGAAGGAGCTGTTCCAGCTGTGCTGGGAAGGGAACTGGGTTGGAGGGGGGGCGGGTGCTCAGGTGTTGGGACCAGGCAGGATGAAGATGGAGGCTAAGCATAGCCAAGAGTTAAGTGTGGCCGCCACCACGCCCGTGTTCTGCCTCTTCCAATCTCCACCTCTCCCTGGAGAGCTCCTCCATTTCCATAGCTTTTTATTTGTTTGTTTTTCGTTCTAGGGATTAAACACACGCACTCAGCAAACACTCCACCACTAAGCTACATCCTCGAGTCTACAGTTTCTTTTGGCAGATGACCCAGTTTTCTGCTCAGTGTTCTCCCAAATAGCAGTCTCATGCCGCAAAGGGCACCCTGCCGGAGGCCTCCCAGTGTGCTCTCTCATTCTCAATGGCCTCCCTCTCCCAGATGTCCATCTCATTTCCACCAGGCCGCCCCAGGCATCCTAAAGGGTGTCCCTGGCTCTCCTGCTCTCCCTGTCCAGGCACGCACCCTGTTCTGTGCTCGCTGCTACCCAGAAGAGCCCTCTTCACATCCTTCTGAACCTGTGTAGCCGTCAAGTCATCTCACTTCCTGTCGGGCCCCCACCAAGGAACACTGCAAGGGTGAGAACCAAGCCCATCTAGGTTCCTGTTATAATGCAAGGTCAGGGAGGGAGAGAGCGGCAGGCCACAGGGCTCGGGTTCATGAGTTCAGAGGCTATGGCACCCAAAGGAGTCAGAGCCAGGCTATATTCCGGAACTATTTTTGCCTGACTTTGGTTATTTCTTCTTTCAGAAAATAATAATGGGAACCCTACTTGTGGGGTTACTAGGCCACAGACCACACCAGACTACAGACTTGGGTAGTATCTGGGCCCATGTGCACACTTAGTGAAAACACCTCCTGATGTGTGTTTATGTGACTTGTGGTGGGTGGTCAGAGGAGGGTGCCCAGCAAATGCTTGTGGAATGAATGGATGTAAATTCTGGCCAAAGTGGATAGTCTTTCCCACCCATGCGTGTGGGTCACCACCGGGCCAGGGCCAGGCCTAGGCCACAGCACAAACAGGCAGGCATCCTGTTGGAGTAGATGGAGCTGACCTGACTGAGAAGTTAGTGTTGCTAAGAAGTGTCCACCCTCTTGAAACGGCAGCTGGTTACAGCAATTAGAAGAATTACGCTGTTTGAAGGATGTTTAAATGCTTATGCCCCCAAGATAAGGAAACTAATAATAGCTAGTAATTTCTTGAGCACTTAACTGTAGATGCACCAGGTGTTGGTTCATTTCTCAAACACCCGTTCCCATGGCAATCTCATGTAGTTGACACATGAGACAAGGAGAGCACTGTGGGTAGAGGTGGGAAGGCCTGCTTTCTGTGGAGCAGGAACTGCTCCAGAATATGAGGCTCCAGAGCTCACACTCAGATACTAAATAGGTTAGAATCACCAGCATGGCCATCAGCTCCCCTGGACGGCAAGGTACCCCAGCCTACATGGACGAAGGCTTTGAAGGGTCTCATGACAGCAGAGGCTCTGGGGAGTGGGGGAGGCTGTCTGTGCTCTCTGCTATTGGGAAGGAAATAATTCTTCATCCAAAAACCTCCATTTGTAGCATCCCACTGGGCAAGGCAAATGAGCCACAAGCAGGAAGCTGTCAATCCAAGGACTGGAAAAACAGACAACTGTTATTTGTATTTATTTGCTTATTTATTCCTGCATTTATTTAGAGACTGGGCCTCACTCTCTACCCTGGACAGTCTTGAACTTATGGCAATCCTTCTGCCTCAGCCCCTTGAGTGCTGCGATTACAGAGATGAGTTGTCACCCTGGCTCTGCTAATTAATGTTAAAAGTGAAACCTGCCTCCAACTAGAGCAGATCCTTCTCTGCCATCTTCATTCTTAAGTGGTTACTCCTCCTCATTCTCCCTATGCCCACCCTGCCCCCTCCCATTCTTACTTCTTCAACTGCTGAGTTTATAAAATTGAATGTTTCCCACAATGTCAGGCCACAGTCATTGAGGAACTGGGACATTTCTCCATGTTAGGATCCCTTGGGATGAATACAGAAAATATGGAATGCAGAGAGGTCCCCTTATTCTTAAGGGAGACATGTTCTAGAACCCCCTAGAAGATAATGGAAGCCAGAACTACACTGATCCCTATGTGCACTGATTTTTCTATACATACATCCTTAGGCTAAATTTTAAGATATGAATATGGCACAGTAAGAGATTAACCAGAAATTAACAATTTATAACCACAGACTGAAATAAAATTTATTTAAAATTTAAGATTATTTTTCTGGAATTTCCACTTAATATTTTCTGACATCACTTGTCCATGGGTAACTGAAGCCAGGGAAGCTAAAACTGTGGGAAGTAAAGCCTCAGAGAAGAGGAGACAGTTGTATTCTCTAAGAGAGGGGAATAGTTAACTGGCCATGATGGCCCAGGATTTGAATCCCAGCACTCATAGGCAGAGGCAGGAGGATCTCTGTGTATTCAAGGCCAAAAATGGTCTATGTAGAGAGTTCCAGGGTAGCTAGAGATACACAACACAGATACTGTCTCAAAAAGTCGAGAAAGGAAGGGGGAAGGGGAGGGAGGAAGGGAGGGAGGGAGGGAGGGAGGGAGAGAGAGAGAGAGAGAGAGAGAGAGAGAGAGAGAGAGAGAGAGAGAGAAGCTCAGAGAGGAACACAGAGAGAGCTGAGGAGAGGGACAGAAACAGTCAGGAAGAGAAGACAAGAATGGCAGGGAGCCAGAACAAGGCCCCATTTTTACTACAAGTTTCCCCATCCCAGCCCTACTATTTTCAATGACTAAGGCTCCTATCACCTCCTATCAACTAAGGTTGAACCCCTAAAACAGCGTCAGCCCATTCTGTCTTAGTGGCCTTGACCAAATGCCCCCCTCACGACCCTTGAAATCCAGAAGGTGTTTTTCAGTAAAACAAGAGGTTTCCAGGCATGGTCTCCACAGAGGCCCCCGGAATAAAATCCTGGAGGTGCTCTAGGAGGCTCCAGTCCTACACATCCCCACCCAGGGGGATGAATACACAGAGAACAACACAAAGTCCTCATTGCTCAAGCCCCAGGGACCGCAGTAGTACTGCTTCAGTCTGGGGTTTGACTGGGAGGTGATATGACCTTCCTCTCCTCCTCCTCTTCCTCCTTCTTCGTGTTATTTGCCAGCTAAATAGAATTTTACCCAAATGGATTTGAAAAAGGACAGTACATCTGGGAATTTAAGATATCCTATTTGGTCTTAATTCTTGGAACTGGAGTCTTTCTGTATCAAGAACAAGAAATCCCTTAAGTTCTATGAGAAAATCAGCAGTACTGCTGTAACCCAGTGGAAGAACGGCTTAAACAGATAAGCCATGGCAGAACCTGGCTCTTCCTGGGGTGCCCACCATTCTGAGCCTGTGGCATGGCATCGCCACCCGTGTCAGGCCGTATTCATTCATAGTTTAGTATCACATACAGACAGCTGGATACAGGCTGGACATGCCTGGGACCTAGCCGATCACTTTGGTGTGGAGTTAGGCCTGAACATTCACTTATTCCAGAAGCATCTATATGGCCTGCCCTGATGCTCAGGCATAGCTGGGCTAAGGACTAGCCGGGAGTAAAATAGATACCTTGATCTCTTCCTGGTCAGCCGCACCCATCAATTCAGCTAAAGTCGAATCTCCTGTACCCAGGGAGATGCGGCCACAGGCTTACATGTTCTTTGATTAAGTGCCACAGGCCTGCTGGGTCCCTGCTCATTCGAAGTCATTATCCGACAAACGTCGGCCTCCGCAGTACTCCACACTAGAAACAAACTTCTAAGAACAGGGTTTAGGGTTTGATTTTTTTTTTTTTAAGATGCCATTTACCCAGGATGTAGCCTTCATCCATCCTCCCCCTCGACAAAAATAAACTCTCCTCTGTGATCGAGGGTTCAAGGGGTCACATGATTAGTCCAGGGGACATCCCACCACTGTGGGGTTTCTCTTTGGGGAGGTACTTCTAAGTACTAGCCTGGCTCTAAGAGAGATGCTGGGTGTCCCAGCTTCTGTGAAGTAAGTGTGATGTTAACAGTAGCGTGACATTTAGCAACTCGACCTTGCACCCTGCTGTCCCCTGTAGATGTAAGCTCTCCGTTGCTTAATTTGCCCTATAATTGTCAGTTCATTTTGCAAAAATCCGGGAGAATCCCTTTAACAGCATTTGGGAGGATTTACTTACCCACTTGGCACTGTGGGGAAACTGACGAAATTAAACTTCAGAGCACTGGGCAGTAGGTCTGCCAAAAACGATTCCACAAAGGGCCTATTACTGTAACTAATCACCCTCTTCCTAGCTTCAGTCCGATCACCCTCACCCCACCTTAGCTGGCCCCAACACCTGTTGCTTTGCACGCAGCCTGGGCTCACCTGGTCCCCTCCGGGAAGGCGCTGCAGGACCACTCGGAACAAGATGCAGAGGGGCAGAGCGGTGAGCGCTGAGTAACCCCAGATGAAAGTCAGCAGCGCTGCCTGAGCCGGCCGCCCAGGGCCCCTCAAGCCGCGCTGCAGGCGCACGATGCACACCATGCGCTCCAGGCTGACCGCCGCCAGTGTGAGGATCGTGACGCTGCCGCTCATGGTCACCACGTAGAAGAGCAGGTGGCAGACGATGGGGCCCAGCAGCCAGGCCTCGGTCCAGCGTACGATGAGCACCAGAGGGATGGCGCTGGTGAAGAGCAAGTCCGCGCAGAAGAGGTTGAGCACCAGGCTGACTGTCGTTCCGCGGCGCCGACGGCGCGCCACAAGCACCAGAGCACACGCATTGCCCAGCAGTGACACCACAAAGATGAGCCCCAGCACGGTGGTCTCCACGGCACTCAGTACTAACCGGTGGTCGCTCTTGACATCCGAGAAGAAAGGGAAATGGGTGCGATTGCCTTGGTCCAGGGTGAGCGAGGGGCCAGTGCCCGTCGTCGTCTGCGCACACTCAGGGGACATGCCGGGCGCCCGGGCGCCCGCCGCAGTCTGCGAGAGCGCTCATCTGCGAGGTAACTGAGTGCCAAGGCGGGGGGAAGAGGGAGGGAGTCAGTTGCGACACCTCCCCTCTGGCCCCCTCCCGCCTGAGCAGCTGCCCAGGCACTGGGCGTAGGAGCGGCGTCCAGGGCGCACCGGAACGAGGAAGTGCTTGGCAACACTAACCTGACACCGTGGGCGGGGATGTGGCCACCAAGGCAGAGGACTCAGACCCTTGGGCAGTCTGAGAGCTCTTAAACCAGAAAACTAAAACAATCCCTGCCTCCATCCCCCAGTACAGCCTTCTTCACCTTTCACGGACACTGACTATTGGAAGCCCTTTATCCATCCACCTATTTAGCTAGCCTTGACTGAAGCGTGTCAGAGTTGAACTTTGGAAATGGTATGGACCTGTGTGGATCAAAACGTATTAAAGCAACTTGTTTTAATAGGCTGGGGTTTATTTGACTTTAGAGCGAGTTCATCTCTCTGTACATCAGTTTGTTTGCTTTTATTTGTAAAATGGGAATTCCTTTGCCTGAGAATTTGGTTCCTTAGTAGAGCCTATACCTAGCACTTGTGAAGTCCTCCTTTTGATTCCCAGCATGGAAGTGCAGGGAGGGGAAGGAGGGAGGGGGAGGGGAGGAAAGAGGTCCCGTGCACAGTCAAACTGTAAATGTGCCTCAGGCACCCAGTAGGAGAAAACAAGGGCAGTCTGATTCTGTTAGAGGAGAAAACTGAGCCTCAGCAAGAATGACTTGTCCAAGGTGACCTTTGGTGACTCATATTCGATCCTGGCCCCTCAACTTCCTCCTTGCCACCACACCACCTACCAGTGCTTTCTAGCTTCCTTCTCTAGAAAATGAGGTGGTTGGAGAATGAAGAGTGTGTTTGGGGCTTGAGGTCTAGACACCTCCTCCTCTAAGTACTCCAGTCACCTATGACCTCATGCCCTCTCCCTTCCTCACACGCCCAGGCCTCTCCCTCTGCCCATTCTGCCTGGGTTGTCTCCGTGTGTTTCTGAAGAACGGCATGTGCCAGCTTGATGTGATGTCTGGAAACGCATGCGTGTGTGCCCCTGCTTATCGCCCTTGTGTGAGGACACAGTGTGACTTCTAACGCGGGGTGAAGACCCCATGTCGTCGGGAGAGGCTCAGCTTGGGCTTTGACTAGCTTCAAGCTGGAAAGCAGAGCCAGATGGGTTTTTGGACATGGTTGGAAAAGGCAAAAAGATTGAAAATCTCTCATAGGTGAGATTTTGGAAACTGCCTGGTTGGTGTCAAGAGATACTGGTTCTGTGCAGAGAGATGGGGAGAGAGAGAGGGAGGGAGAGAGAGAGCAGAACAGACAACTGAAAGTGATGCTTTCATATTCTGTAGGTATCCACATGTACTCTGTTTTGTAAAAAGGAATCACCGGATGCATAGTTAGTTGGTTTTCTTTTTTCAAGTTAACTACCCCACCCCCACCCAAATGCCCCTGAAGGAGTTCAAGACTGATACTAGCTGACTCTGGACTCAGCATTTCATGAAGTGCCTGAGCCCAAACAGCCCCAGAATGAGAAAGAAGGACAAGAGATAATCAGAAAAGCATAGATATCACAGTTCCAAAAAAAATGTGGCTGACTATCTGGCCAGAGGGGGAAAAACTGGGTTTTTATGCCCCGCCCCTATAATCTGTTGACCAGAGGTAGAATTATATGCTTTTCTAGGCTGTTCCTCTGCTGTCTGCTCAGATCACCAGCTTCCAAAGCTACTATTCCTGTCCGTCCTCACTGGAATCTGCAAGCTTAATTAACCAACGAGGGGGGCATGCCTGACCATCACTATCAACACCCTCTGGGCTCTGCCAGTGCTGAATGATGTGGCCAGAGACTCTGTAACGTTCTCCATTCGTATCACCTTTGTGTGCCCCTAAAGACCAACTTGATCCAAGACTGCACGTCCTACTGCAGAGACAACTTCCTGGAACTGCTGTACCTTTGGAGCCCTGACCAGCTTTTCAAAGTCAGGCATCAGGTTGGGCACCACCTGCCTCTCGTCGACTACATAGTGATTTGTGTGTGCCATCTGCTCTCTATCACAGCACCCCCTGAACACGCTGCTTCCTAAAGATGCTCCGTTGGGAGTGAGGTTGGTAACCTAGAGCTTCCCTGGGGCTAGTGGTGTGTGTACAACAGAACGTGCTGAGTAGCACAACTTGCCTCAGATGCCTGAGCACCAATGGTCATTAGTTAAGAACACAGGCTTCAAAACTAGTCTGCTGGGACCGCGATCCGGACCATACAATTCCCTGTGTGATTTTGGACTTCTTCGTTCTTCAGTGTTCCCACGTATGAGAAGGGGATGACACCAGGAGTGAGACCATATAGGATTTGGGAAGATCAAATGAAGTCTCTGTGAATGATGTATTTTTGCTAGATAGTCACACAGGGGACATCAGGTTCAGCTTTTAGCTCAATGCAGTATATGGATTTATGAACTCACTTTGCTAACAACCACAATCTCTGAAATTTTTATTTGAAACCCTTTCACTCCCAAGTTGCTCATGTTTGGAGGATTAATTGCCTTAGTTTGCAGCCTACGATGGTGATTTGAATAAGAATGACTTCCATAGGCTCATATCTTTGAATGTTTGGTTCCCAGTCAGTGGCACTATCTGGGAAGGATTAGGAGGTGTGGCCTTGTTGGAGGAGGTGTGTCACTGAGCGTGGACTTGAAGATTTCAAAAGTCCAAGACATTTTCCTCAGTGTCACTTTCTCTGTCTTGTGATTGTGTATCAACATGTAAGTTCTCAACTATGCTCCAGGGTCATGCCTACCCACCCGCTGTCATGCACACGATATTATTCCATACCATGATGGTCATGCACAAACCCTCTGAAACTGTAAGCAAGACCCAATAAAATATTTCTTCTGGAAGTTGCTTTGGTCGTGGCTTCTCCTCACAGCAGCAGAAAAGGAAGGCACTTATCCATAAAAATCACCTTACCTGTTGACACATTTGAGTTTCCTACAAGTTGAGGCACTGGGCTTGGAATCATGGCACTATGGCTCCCAGAATTCTTGCTTTAATCACTCCAGAGTGTGCTGCCTAACTGGGCATGTTAGTTTATGTTCAGTTGCTGTAATGAAATACTGAGATTGGATACTTTAGCTCAGTTTTCAAGACTGAAAGACCAAGGCCGGGCTGTCCCATCTGTCCAGCCTCTGAAGAGGGCCTCATGGTGAACAGTATCACGATGGCAGTATTGATTTCTAAAGTGGCAATCGAGAAAAGTCTTGGATCAAGACTCATTTATTAAAGGATGTGGTGTGGGAGGTCCTTCTGTCTATGTGTTGCTTTTATTGGTTAAGGAATAAAGAAACTGCCTTGGCCTGTGATAGGGCAAAAAAAAAAAAAAACAGGGTTAGGCAGGGAGAGCTAAAGTGAATGCTGGGAGAAAGGAGGTGGAGTCAGGGAGAAGCCATATAGCCCCCAACAGAACAGATACTGGAACTTTAGCCAGTAAGCCACAGCCACATGGCAATACACAGATTAATAGAAATGAGTTAAATTCAGATGTAAGAGTTAGCCAATAAAAAGCTAGAACTAATGGGCAAAGCAGTAATTTAATTAATACAGTATCTTTGCGGTTATTTCAGGGCTAAGCGGCCAGGAACTAACTAGCAGTCTCCTTACTACAGGAATGAACTGGAAATAACACATGAATGCAGAATGAAGTGATGTCAGCCGGGCCGTGGTGGCACACGCCTTTAATCCCAGCACTCGGGAGGCAGAGGCAGGCGGATCTCTGTGAGTTCGAGACCAGCCTGGTCTACAAGAGCTAGTTCCAGGACAGGCTCCAAAACCACAGAGAAACCCTGTCTCGAAAAACCAAAAAAAAAAAAAAAAAAAAAAAAAAGAATGAAGTGATGTCACTGCCTCTTCGTCCACCAGGAAAGGATGGAGGCAAGTTCAGGACCAAGTCACTGAACCTTAGAGTCATGAAGTCTTCCAAGTCCAAGAGAGAGCACCGTACCCTCCTCCCTTGCTTCTTGAGGGGTCACATATGAGAAGACCACACCCATTGGGCCAACCCAATCCATTCCATTGGTCATTAGAAGGAACAACCAAATTCCCACAATAGATTTCAGAAGATGTCACATGACAAGACTAAAGGCCAGAGCCATTCTGTGGTTGGGCTTGAACTTCTACAACTCACTCTCAACTCCCCAGGGCAGTATCCCCAATGGCCGAGTCACTTTCCATTCTTAAAGGTTCCAAAAGCTCAGCATTACCTTGGCTCACCAAGGCCAAGACCCCAACACATGAAACTTTGGAAACATACTGAAACTGTATCAAATAGCACCAGGGCTGGAGAAATAGCTCAGCAGTTAAGAGCACTGACTGTTCTTCCAGACAGCCAGGATTCAATTCCCAGAACCCACATGGCAGCTAACAACTGTCTGTAACTCTAATATCTTACACCCTACCACAGACACTCAGACAAAACAGCAGTGCAAATAAAACAAAAATAAACAAGTTATTTAAAAAAATTAAGACCCTTAGCAGCAGGATGTATGGTGCCATGTTTTTGTTGCTACAACCATGGAGGAAGGGGAGGTGGTACTGGCTTCTACGGAACTGGAAGCCAATGGTGCCACCGACTATCCTACAAGAACAGGAAGCCCCCCACAAATAACTATCTACAGCCATGTGTACTGGCATCTACCTGTAATCCCAGCTCTTGGGAGGCAGAAACATTGTGATGGTTGAGTTCAAAGCTAGCCTAGGCTACACAGTAAGCCACCACTTGCCTCTCTCCAATTGGTGAGGGAGGCGGTAATGCTGAGGTTGAGACATTCTAGTCTCCTAAAACTTGACAAGATTACATCCTACTCTCTGCTCTGTGGTAGAGTCTCATTCAGTTATGAAAGCCTAAAGAGTTATTTTGTCATAGAGGTTTCACTCCCAGCTCTGGAAACCCTTCACCCACCAGGTGAGACTCGGTTTGGGCGACGGCACCAGACATACACGCTGTGAAATCCCCTTCATCCATACAACTATGTAGAGTCACCGGGTCATCTACACTTTCCGTAGACACCCAACCAGGAAACCATGGGCTCAAAGTCAACTGATTGCTCATGGCCATTAATTACTATTAGCGTGCTCTCTTGCCTCTCCCCTTCTCCCGCGGAACCATGGAAACATGACAGGGAGCCACCAAATGTAAATACGGACAGCAGGCTTCCAAGCGAAAGGGAAGTCCAGCATTGTGGATGATTTTGTTCCTCTTTCCCTCACATTTTCAACCAAGCTAGGGGTGGGTAGCAGAGGGGATTTTTTCTTCACGTAGTTTTATTTCTCTTCTTGCAAAAAAAAAAAAGTTATCAAGTTTGTATGGCAATGCTTGCTGCTCTATCTATCGCTCTTTCTCACCTCCCATGCTTGTGTCAAGTGCGCACTTCCTGTCTACACTTTCACACCTCTTCTGTGCTATTATTTGAGTCTGAATACCACCCAGAGCCTTGTTCATCAGAGATCGCTTAGGTTTCTTGAAAGCGCAGTGAACATTGGGGGGGGGGGACCTGAGGATGTCTCCCAGGTGATAGAGTGTGTGTCTGGAATGCAGGAGGTCCTGGGGATGTCTCCCGGGTGATAGAGTGTGTGTCTGGGATGCCGGAGGCCCTGGGTACAATCCCCAGCATAAATAAAACCCGATGTGGTGCATATAGCTGTGTCTCAGCCTTTTGAGAGGGGGAAACATGAGGATCAGCAAATCAGGGCCATCCTCCAACTACAAGTTCAAGGCCATCTCAAAACACAAAAAAGAAAGTAAACTTCCCAAATGGGGGAGGTAAGAACAACCTTGTTCGGAGTGCAAGATGACCCCCACTCGGGGCCATGGGATCCTATCTTGAAAAGATAGAACAATAGGAAAGAGGAAAAGGAATTGGTTTTCAGAGGTGGCGGGGTAGGGGTGGGGGGGACGCTCTGCCTTCTGCTCTGCAATAGATCCTGAGGAGAGACGGCAGTGATGGAACCATCCAGGAAAGGAAAGGCCACAAGGTGATGCTCCTGCATGCCTCAGACCCAAGAACCTATACCTAAAGCTAAAGGAAAGAAGTCCAGAAACTGAAACTCATCAAAGTGATGAGCTACCTCTTTCTGAGTTGTTCACAGATGAGACCAGGGCAGACATGGGAAGCATGGTGCCTAGGCCACAGCTAGCACACCAGTCTTTCCATCAGACACAGAACCTGCTCCAAGCAGGCCTCTTGGGAGGAGGAGGCATCACTTCTTCAGGGTTGATACAGCCAAGGCTCTGGGGTTGGCAAAGCCTCCACAAACTGCCCTAGGTTGCAGGGTACAGCCTACATACCGGAGAGTGGTTCTGTCTTCCTGCTGATGGGCTTTGCTCAAATTCTCAACTTCATTCCACCCTGTCACACGTGGGTACCAATGGGTAATGGTCCTGTGTATGTCCCAATGACTGGACCTGGGTATTTCCCCAGGCTCGTTGTTGTGGGCATCCAACTGGGGATGTGAAGAAGGAAGAGCAAGGGCCAACCCTTCAGCAACCATGAGGACTGAGATGGCTTCTACGGGACAGTCCTGCTTGACCCCTGTCACAACTGGTGTGGCTGAGCAGGATGTTTCCTGGGAGATAAAGGATTAGGGTCAATCCAAAGAAGCTGCTGGCACTCTCAGGAGGACCGAAATGTCAATAGAGGGGGCCAACCTCCATTGCTGAGATAACTTAGGGAGAGGGAACTGAGGAGCAGGCAAGGAAGGCAAATAAAGCAGTAACCATAATAAGAATAGTATGAATAGCAGTCACTCGGCTGTAAGGACCATGTGCCTGGCAGTCTTTGGCAGTCACTTGGGTGTAAGGACCATGTGCCTGGCGGTCTTCGGAGGTCATTCGGGTGTAATGACCATGTGCCTGGTGGTCTTCGGCACTTACTTGCATTAATTCATCCAGTGTTCACTAAATTCCTGGAGGTATGGCAGTTGTGAAGTAGCTCACTGGGATGGGGAGGTAGACACAAAGTCCCAGCCTTAACTGTGAAGCTGTCTGCAATTGAAACCTGTTGGGAAAGGAAAAACCAGTCTTCTCTAATTCAAATCCAGAGTGTTACTGGGTATATCAGCCATACTTGAGGGCAGGTCCCAAGCCCAGGATGGAAAAAACAAAATGAATTCCAGGGGTTTTTTTTAGGGTTTTATTTTTGGTTTTAGTATTGTTTTTGTCTTATTGGGTTTTTTGGTTGGTTGGTTTTTGTAGGTTTTTTTTTTTTTCGAGATAGGGTTTCTCTGTGGCTTTGGAGCCTGTCCTGGAACTAGCTCTTGTAGACCAGGCTGGTCTCAAACTCATTTTTTTTTTTTGAGAGAGAGAGCGAGTAAGGCATGAATTTGGATAGGGGGAGAGAAAAAATATGATCAAACTATACAGTCTAAAAAAATTAAATAAATTTAAAAAAATTAAAAGATAAGGACAGCTACTGAAAGTAGAGGCTTCTCCCGAGACATGGCCAATGCTCGGACCTACACCTATCATGAAACATGTATGTTCATATATGTTGCAGGAAGGCCGTTTGGTCATTCCGGTCTCTTGGCAGCTCAGACCAGAAATCACAGCACAAAAACTGAATTAATTAAATCACTGCTTTGGCCTATTATCTCTAGCTTCTTATTGGCTAGCTCTTACATGTTAATTTAATCCATTTCTAGTAATCTGTGTATTACTATGTCCAGCAAAGGGCAAAGTTTCTGCATGTCTGTCTCTGGTGCCTACATGGCTTCTTTCTGACTCCACCTCCTTTCTCCCAGCATTCAGTTTAGTTTTCCCCGCCTAACTCTGTTCTACCCTATCAAGCCAAGCCAGTTCCTTTATTAACCAATGGTATTCACAGCATACAGAGGGGAATCCCACATCACATATAGAGATAAAATTATTAATCATACAATTTGAGGGAACTATGGGTTTGCTGTAGAAAGTATTACTGCTTGTATTTATCCCCCTACTAGAGCGTGGCCTCTTATACTATTTACGGGGAAGCTGAACCTGCGGGAGCCTCTTTTGTTCTCCTTCCCCTTGCTCTGTTCCACAGGCTGCTCCTTTGGATTGCGTGATTCAACAGGTAAAGCGGAGGACTCTGATTTGTGAGTTTACCCCTTAATAAATGACTATTTCTTGATTCTGAGCTAGTGTGGGATTTCTTTTAAGCGTCCAACCACCGTAACACCCGGCGCCCACGTGGGTTTAAACTCCGCGCCCACCGGGTAGACGGTTTGGTCCTTCCAGGGCCCAGACAGGCTTACTTTTGTCTAAGCGGGTTTTCTTAGTCTTCCTTTGAGGGTGTGGAACTGGGGTTATAGGATTTGCCTAAAGTCCTGGGAAGTCAGACTTGAACCTGAGCAGAATGGCTCTAAGGTCATGTCAAGACTCTGAATTGTAAGACAACAGGTTCTGTTTGGGAAGAAGGACTCAGTCCCCTCACTTGGACTCCACAGTCTCCCTGTCCCAAGTGGGAACCCTCTCCTGCTGGGACTGGCCAGAAATAGTCAACTGCCGTTGCTGGTCACCAAGAAAGCGGACCAACAGAAAAACTTAACCACCTTCCATTTTCTTTTAATAAGGATCAGCCTGTCCCTATGCAGGAGTCTCCATTATCTTGCTCCTTCTACAGAAAGATTCAAATCCCCCAGAACAAACTTTTTAACTCAGGAGGGGCAGCCCCTTCCCACTTCAACGGCCACTTTCCTCTGTCGGCTTCTCTTGGCTAAGAGCCACTTGGCTCACCTAGTGGGAAAGAGGTTCATTCCACACACGCTGCTGAAGCATGTACTTCTGGCCACCGGTGCCAGGACCGCGAAGATGGCAGGTGAGTGACGCCAGAGCAAGCCCCAAAGAGCAGGCTACAGCCCAGGACCCATTGGAACTGTGCGTGTCCCTCGGAGACCATGGTCTTGCGCGTGATTGCAAGATTCCTCTTGCAGTACTTTTTTTTTCTTTTCTCTTCTTGGCTTCTTTATTTATTTTGTTTCCAATTGCAAAATATAAGTTAACTCAGGAAAAGAAATAAAGCTCTCCATTCTTCTATGCAGAGCTTACCGTGTGGGGTTTTGCTGGAAAAGATGGAGTTATCTGATTAGTTCTGTGGGGCTGTCTACATGGATAAGAGTCTTGCCCACAATGGAGATCATGGTGTACATGCCTTTATTGTAATACGCTGCTGTGATTTAATCTGACCCTAAAAGGTTGTGTGTGAGAAGAACTATATTGATCCACTTCCCTCTTTGTGGGTGCTAATTGGATATGGGGTATTTAGGGAAGTGACTAAGATTGGGTGAATTCTAAAGGGGGGCCCCCATGATGCGTGCAATAGATTTACAAGAAAAGAACATCCCCAGACACTTACTCTGTCTCAGCAGACGTCCACCACCATGTTGTGCTGTTATTTAATTTTAAGAAATAGTCTTCATCAAATGCTAGCACCCAGACGTGTGAAGCAAGCAAACCTCTATTCTCTATAACCCACCCACACTCAAGGATTTTGATACAGCAACAGAAACTAGATGAAGGCACATGTGGCTGAAAGTTTGCCTGTTCAGCATGTTTTGTTTTTCTATTCTAGCCTTTAGTTCCCTTAATGCATATAACTAGCATGTTTAGCTTTTCTCCTAGGACGGGGCTGCTAGGCAAAAGGACACACCCTCCAGCAGTGACTCTCAGCTACCTGCCGCTGCCTCTGTTTCCTGTATTTAAGGCGAAAAGGAAATATAAAGATCAGGCGGTTTCCCCCTAGGCTACAAACCTGCCTACTTTTTTACTAGAGCAATTATGTCCTGACTTTCTGTTAAAGACAGAGTGTTGTGTCAGTCCGAGCAAAGGGAAGAGGAGAGGAGGGAGTGAACGAGAAAGCAACCTTAGGCTTTGAAAAGAAATGGTAATCTTGTATGTTTTGTTTTCACACAGAGCCTCACACCAGGTAGCTCAGGCTAGCCTCCAGCTGTAACTTCAGCCTGTTTCGGCTCCCAAGTGCTGGGATGATGAGTGGGAGCTGAAGCACGTGGATGAGTTACTGATATTTATAGTACAAAATTAGGACCCAGTCCTGTGCAGTCCCGAAGATGAGGAGTGACCTCATCAGCCTTTTACCCTGTGGTAGGAAGACTCCTATTGACACAAGGAGAAACCTCAGAATATAAAACCCCTTTTCCTGGGGCCGGGGGTGTGGCTCAGTAGTAGAGCACTTACTTGTCCAGCAGGTGTGAAGTCTTCAGTTTGATCCCAGGCACAACAACAACAAAAAAAAAAAAATTGAAAAAAAAATAGTTTTTCCCATTTATGTTCTTATCTCCTCCTGTGGACAGTCCTCTGGGCAGGTGGGAAAGTCTCCCACTTCACAGATGAGGCAGAGGAGGGCTCAGCAGGCCTCAGGGAGATGCTCTAGCCTGCAGGGCTCATCAGGCTCAAAGCCAGCTGACTCACCAGGTTCCTGCCTCAGCCCTGTTACCATGATGGGCCTCCTCTACCGCTCTATAGCTCTGTGGTGATGCTGGGCTCCCCAAAATGTCCAGGGAGGAAACTGAAGCCAGGAAAACATTCTGGAATTCTATTCCAGGAGTCAGAAAGTGACAAGGCACTTCCTTCCGTGGCAGAAACCCGGGTGGTGGTAGGACAGCTCTCTGCCTTCCTGCTTACCTTGTGCCTCTTGTGGTTCTGTTCCTAACCAGCACTTCTCCTTCAGTGGAGGTGCAGCTGAGTGGAGACCGAGCCACAAGACCAATAGGGACATCTTCAGAAGCGTGTGGCCATGGGCAGCCAGCCACCTCCTGGTTCTCCCTGACTCTGCTTTTCTAGAACTCTGTGACTGGCACTGCTCCCCGAACAAGGAACCTTACAAGTGTCACCAATTAGTCATCTGAAGCTTCTGATAGCCACCTTGGACTGTGTTGCTTTATCCCATGGCCTGGGCTTCTCCCAGGGAGGAGACCACTGCAGACAATTTCTAAGCACTATCTATCCCACAAACTGGATTCCATCCTATGTAAATCCAATCCCCGTTTTTAAACTTGCTTGTAGGAGGTGGGGAGATGGTCCAGCATTTCAGACCACTCCCTGCTTTTACAGAAAGCCCAAGTTCCTTTCCCTGCACCCAGTCAGACTGTTCACAGTCACCTATAACTCAAAATCCATGGAGTTTGACACACTCTTCTGGCCCATGTGGGCACCTGTACAATGCAACATTCACTCAACATACATACATACATGCATACATACATGCATACATATATACATACATACATACATATAAAAATGAAAAAATAAGTCTTTGTTTCTTTCTTTGCTTGTTTTGGTTTTCAAGACAGGTTTCCCTATGAGTGCTCCTGGCTGTCCTAGAACTCGCTCTGTAGACCAAGCTGGCCTCCCAACTCACAGAGATCCTCCTGCCTCTGCCTCCTGAGTGCTGGGATTAAAGGTGTGCACCACTACCGCCCAGCAGAAATCTTTTTAAAACTTCCTTCATGTTTGTGTCTTAGGCCTAACATCCAATTTATCTGTGAAGATACTTTGACAAGGGCTCTATCCAGTGCTTTGGTGGCCTCTTACAGGACCTCAGGGAAGCCAGAGGGTTGAATCCTAAGGGAGAAGAGATAATAAGTCAGATTCAAACTTCTCCACCTCAGAGGTGCAGGGAATATCTTCCTCACAGGCCTGGTGTATCTTTGAGGGTTTTTCACTACTTCATTTAATGGGTAGAAGGGGAGGGGGATCTGGGTCCACATCTGGGCCACCTGACAAGCAAGTCATAAGTAGAAGGGTCCTGGGTGATGCTTGGAGCAGTGGTCTGGACTTAGGAAAAGGGACACTTAAATAAGGTGACAGGATTTCCTGCTGTTGGTAGTGGCTTGAATGGTGGTTCTTGGATTTCTAAAATCCCAGGGGACCTAGACACAGGTTATATGCCTACCCCATGTATGCATGCACATATAATACAGATACTTGGCAGTGGGGTGTATATCATATTTAAAATGCCTCTTCAAGGTGCAAGGTCAACACTAGCTTCTCCGGCACCTTACAATATGGCCTCCTTCCTGAACTTAGCCCATCAGACACATTGCGAGAGATGGATTTCAGGAGAATGAGGAAGATAGTTGTGTACAGAAGCAAAGGATGGGACACAGAAGTGCAACATCAGCAACAGGCGTGCATTAGAACAGTCCCAGCGTGTAGACACGGGTTCAGGCTGGAGTATCTCCAGGGCCAGTCCTCTAGTCCTCCCAACAGAGAGTCTATGAACTACATACAGAATGCCCTTTTCTGTGAATGCAGCCAGAGTGTGTTCCTCCGCCTGTGTGTGGTAGCTCACGTCCATTTCAGTCCTGCTGTGCTAACATCTGGCTGAGTTTCAGACAGAGCCCTTGAGAGTCCTGGCTTCGTCATACTCTTGACACCCTGCTCAAACCACCAATGTTCACTGAGCCGGTGCCCAGGGCCAGTACCGTGTCCTCTATTTCTACAGCCAATGCAAGGCAGAGGTGCTGAGGCCAGGCTAACTCTCCCCTAAATTACTGTCCTTCCTTCTCTCCAAACTGTATTGCAAAACCAGCCGCTTCTGTGCTGCCAACCACGGCAGCTCCCATCCTCCATGCCTGGTTAATCCTCCTGCTGTTTGTAATGACTGCTGACATAGTGGCTCGGGTTTCCCCTGGACCCAGCACCATCTGGGATCCTGAGAGGGTGAGCATGTATGTTCATGCATGTATGCTCGTGCACATGTGTGGAAAAGGCAGGGTAGGGAACTCCCAAGCCATAAAGTCTGAACTCTCAGCTTGCTGGTGAGCTCATTAACCTCTTTTCTCGTGCTCTGGGCTCTGCTTTGCCTTCGCTTTTTCATTTTTAGAAAGGAACATTTTCCTGAGGCCCTAGAAGTGATGGGTGGCATTTACCACCCCGCCCCCAGAGTACGGTAAGCTCCGTGCTTATCCTGATAATACTGGTTCATGCAGGGGCCACAGTCTGTGCAGGAGCCGGATGGTATTATCGCCCTCGGTCTAGAGAGGAGAAAACTGAAGCTGCAGAATATGGTTTTCACGAAACATGTTGTTGATAGCTAACAGGATTTCCACAACAAGAACAAAACCAAACCAGGAAAAAAGGGGGGGGGAGAGAAGCAAGAAGAATGGTAGGAAGGAAGGAAAAAGTAAAGTTGTCTCGCAGACACAAGTAAGCACGATGTCCTAGGGATGCATCTTCTCTCGGCACATCTGGACTGAGCTATCCAAAGACTTGGCTGGGTGCTACCTTGCTTCCGCCTCTGAACTGGCTTTGCATCAACACCCTATGCAGCAGGGGAAGCGAGGCCAAGGCAGCACTTGCCTGCCTCCTGCCCAGGCCACAGACTCTTTTCTAACATTGCTGGCAGGATTCCTAGGCAGACTCCAGATGGCGGGGCTGGAGTCGCCTGCATCTGGAATTTGGACAGAGACTGAGGAGCGCAGGTTTCCAATGCTGACACCACCCAAGGATGGAGTGATGGATTCTGGGTAGCTACGGTATCAGGGAGGCAGCTGGCACAGCAGGGGATGAAGTGGCATAGAAAATGGATTCTCCAAAAGCAAGCATGAGCCCCATGAGCTTGCCATGTGTTGTGACAGCATCTGAGGCCCTGGAGATCTGGCTGTCCCTGGCTGCCAGTGAATAGCCAGGTTAGCTTCACAGACATATAGAAACAACACTGTGGTCCAGGCTTCTGGAGTTGTAGAAATCAAATTAGACCTTGAATTAAAAAGCATTTGAAAGAGTCAGATGGAAGGTTGTAAGGTTCTAGACTGCCCCGTCGCATACTTTCCATCTTGGTGAGTGAGATCAGTCACACCAATGCATATGCAATAAATTTAATAAATTATAAAAATTAAAAAGAAGATAATCTCATATTCTTTCAAAAATCATCTTTTTCCTTGTAAATAATGCTGTAATCATTTACGCTGAGCTAAGTGTTTTTCTGCAGCATCATTTAAAAACAATAATATTCTTTCATGGTTTAACAAACCCTTTCTTACTAGACATTTTATTTTTCTTGTTTGTCGTATTTTGTCTTTGAGACAGGGTCCCTTCATACATGACCAAACTGGTCTCTGAATCACTAGGAGGCTGAGGTTGGCCTTGAACTCCTAACCCTCCTGCCTCTTCCCCAGTGCTGACAGCAATGTATCACCATGCCAGACTTACTTAGATACTTAATTATTCCTGATTTCTAACTTTAACTTTTAACACTTTTATTTAAACAGGGTCTCCCTATGTAGTCCTGGCTGACTAGAAACCTGTTGTGTAGACCAGACTGGCCTTGAACTTAAAGGTGTGCCTTACCATGCCCAGCTACTAAGTTTTAACTCCTAGAAAAAGCCTTGGAGAGCACATAGCAACAGCTGAATATTTCTGGATATCCATGTAAAGGATGGGCCCATAAATCACAAATCATACCCTGGGAAGCGGTGGGTCCGTGTCAGTTTCCCCGCGTCGATTTAAGTCTAGTCATGTGTTACAACGCTTACCATTGTGCTTGCCTGCATGTTTTAGGTGTTGGCTCCATAGTTCTATCCCCTTGATTACACTGAGCTGGTAGAGACTCTGTCTTCTCCCCATTTCATCCAAAGTGCCCAAGAGTTCTGAACCTTGGTGATTTAGATAATTCTGTGAAATGCACTGGCCTAGGAGTCTGAACACCAAAGTTCCAGTCCTATATTCAAGTAAAGAAATGGCATGGCATAATTTTTGCAGAGAAAAATTAACAAAGAAGTCTCTCTCTCTCTCTTTTTTCTGTGTGCGTATGCATGTCTCTCTCTCTCTCTCTCTCTCTCTCTCTCTCTCTCTCTCTCTCTCTCCCTCCCTCCCTCCCTCTCTCTCTCTCTGTCTCTGTCTCTGTCTCTCTCTCTGTCTCTCTCTGTCTCTCTCTCTCTGTGTGTGTGTGTGTGTGTGTGTGTGTGTGTGTTAGAGATCTACTTGACCTGTCCGCCTCACAGGCTATGAAAGACTATTGCCTGAGAGACGGGAATGTGCCTGAGAGTTCTGTCCATTTTGCTCACTTAGATTTGCTCACAGAACTGCCAGTCTCTAGGACAGTACCCAACCAAGGGTGGACCCTGGCCATCATCCTCTTGTGTAGTCTTCTCCCCTGGAAACTAGCTTCATGTTGTGGCCATTTCCAGATAACAGAATGCATTAGATGTGGCACTGAGTGGCATTCAAAGTCCCAAGATGATCCAACTTCAAGTAAATGAGAAGCTAAAAGGGACCACCCCGCTGAACCTGTCAATCCAGGAACACATGGGTGGAAAGAAATACACTATTGTTACAAGCCAGGAGATTTGGGCCAAGAGTTTCCAGGACCAGAGCCTGGATCCAGCTAAAGCTTGATTAAAATCTGTTGTTTTTGGAATTGGAGAGACAGCCTGGTTTTCATCTTCCTCACCATCACTCCAGAAGTTAAATAATCCCTCTGGAGCCATCAGCAGAACAGGCACAGATATGGGACCTGACTCGTGGCCGAGTGGGATCATTAGGTCTGGTGCCTTGCAGAATTAATCCTCCATATGTTTTTGACCACTGTAGTGGTGACAATCCTTACTGGTAGTGTACCTTACTTGCCAGAGTTCCTTAATTAATTTTTATGGAAATTTAATTTTTAACCTCTTTTTAAATTATTTATTTTTGAGATTACATCATTTCCCTCCTTCCCTTTCCTCCATCCAAACAATTTCATACACCCCTCCTTACTCTCTTTCTAATTCACGGCCTCTTTTTCATTAACTGTTACTATATATATATATATGTCTGTGTATATACATACATATATATATATATATATATATATATATATATATATATATTCCTTAGTACTACATGCTTGGTTTGTATAATACTAATTGTATGTATGTTTTTAGGACTGGCTATTTGCTATTGGAATCCAACTGATGTGTTCTTCCCTGGGGAAGACCATTTCTCCTGATCTCAGCGTTTCTTGGTTGACTCTAGCTCTTGTGTAGATTTGAGGCCTTGTGGGCTTCCCCATCTACTTTGGCCCACGCTTGGCCAGTCATGCTGGTGAGACTTTATGGGTGTAGCTTCTGGCATTCCTAGGAGACACAATCTCACAGCAAACTGCCTGATCCTCTGGCCTTTACACGCCCTCTTTCTGTCCCCCTTTCTACAATGTTCTCTGAGCCTTTGGTGCCGGAGTGGTTTTGTAGCTGTGTCCCCTGGGACTGGGTCCCACTGCTCCGCATTTTGATTGGCTGTGGCTTTCTGTCATGATCTCCCTCTGTTGCAAAGAGAAGTTTCCTTGATGAGGGGCGAGGACCACACTTATCTGTGGGTGTAGAGATAAATGTTTATGCTGTAGTTAAGGATTATGCTGGCTTAGTGAAGACTGTTGGTTCTCCTCCGAGATCTATGACTAGCCCTGGCTAGGCTAGGTTTCCAGTACCAGGCATTGCTTCCCTGCTGTATCAGCCACCATTGTTATGACCATGTGTCGGGGCACGTAAGAAACTTCTAACACCAGCTTTGGAGAAGGACTTTGGGTTGTAGCCCCAAAGCCAGGCATTCAGTCAGTTCCTTTAAAGAAATGCTTTTCCCAGGTTATGTCATTGATCAAATATTGACTTTATTTGTGGCCACATATCTGAGGTAGGCTTTACAGTCTCTTTTACAGCCATGTTTGCCTACTGGCTGATTCATATCCCTTGCTCTGCCATGATTCTGCTGGAAATTCTAAAGATTAAAAAAGCCAGGCATGTCTTAGACACAAATGGTTGAAATCATTGTTTATAAAAAAATGCTCATTCTTATTGGGGTTCCTTAAAACATCTGGAGCTCACACCATGTGTCAGGCATGGAAGATGGGAGGGAAACACAATCTCTGACCTTATAAAACTTACAGCTCTTTGAGGGGTGGGAGGATGGTATGGCAAGCGAAAGATGGCCATGATACTGAGAGAAAAGGACCGCTATGAAGAGGGGCACAAGAGAGACCATGGAAGCCCAGGACTTTCTCTTTTCTAGGCCACATGTTCTAGGTGTCATAGCTACAAGACAAAGAAGACTCCCAGCACACAAAGATTGAGACACAAGTAAGGAATAACCCCATCGTGCCAAGATACTGAGATTTCGGGGCTTACTGGGTACCAAGATCCAGCACGATCTTTGTTCATATACAACATTCTAGTCAATAGAACACAGGGGACGTGTGCCACGGAGTTCCTGTACAGACCCATTGCTCCAGCTAGCCATCGTCACAGTTTTAGACAAATTCTGTCAGACTGTGAAAGTAGAAGCTGCTGCAGCCATAATGTGAACACGAGGAAGGGACAATAGTGTCACAGAACTTAGAGACCGAACGGTGTGAGATTGGTGATCTAAACCGGCATTGTCTGGGGCCACACTTCATTTTATCATTTCTAACATTGCAATTAATTTCTTAATTACTGGGGTGGGCGCATGTGTACCACAGTGCATGTCTACGGATCAGAGGATAGCTCTCAGGAGTCAGACCTCACTCTGCGCCTTCGAGGCAGGCTCTCTTCCTATTCCTGCTGTCCTGTGTCCAGGCCAGCTGCTCCACAAGCTTCTCCTGTCCACAGGCTATTCTCCTGTCTCCGTCACCCATTTCACTGTAAGGATGTTGGGCTTGTGGATGCGTACCACCCCACATCTGCCTTTTTACATCACTTCCATGGATTAAAATCAGGTTGTCAGCTTGTAATGCCAGTGTCTTCATCTTCTGAGCCACCTCTCTGGCCCATTTTTTTACAAAGCTTATTTCTGTTGTATATTTGTATTGTGTGTGTGTGTGTGTGTGAGAGAGAGAGAGAGAGAGAGAGAGAGAGAGAGAGAGAGAGAGAGAGAGAGAGAGAGAGAGAGAGGAGAGTTAGATACATGTGTAGAGGCCAGAGAACAGTGTTATAGAGTCTGGTCTCTCTTTCCCCCTTACATGGTTTCCAGGGATTGAACTCAGGTCACCAGGTTTGGGCAGCAAGCACTTTTACTGGCTGAGCTGTCTTGCTGACTCTCTTGTTTTGGAAGCAGTAAACATCTTAACTGTGTAGTTCTCAGTTATTCATATTTGAGTGCCTCTATACTGACTCTGGAAAAGGACGAAGAAGTGCAGTTTGGACAGACGGGCAAAGCGAACGGGGCTCTTGGGGTCAGGTGGGGTTACCCTCTTCTCCTGTATTCTTTCCACCTCTTTCATCTACACTGCAATCATTGCTAGAAAATGGAACTAATTCTGTGTGTTATTCTCCATCTACAGCGCGCTCTCCCCTATTTTCCGGCTTTGAATGCTTGAAAAGTGGCGGTGTGACTTGGGGACGGGCGGTAGTAGCTCGGTCTCTGGAAGCAGATACTCATATTCACGTTTTAGCTGCCACTGTCTTCATTGTCACCTTGAGCTGGTCACTTACACTCTCCAAACACAGCTTTCTCATCTGTGTGCTGACCACAGAATTTTCATACATTGTGAAGATGAGAATAAATCTACAGGGCCCATATGAGGTGTCACTTGGGAGATAAAGTAGACCCTGAGGGTCAGACCACCCGATGGTGCTAGCTGGGGGCCAAGGAAACTGAGGTACAGAAACAGTTACGTGGCTTGTTCCGGGTCAATGAACACGAGAATTTCTACCGGGGCCAATGGTTTCGCTGCCCAGGTTTTTTCCAGGGCATTGTACTCCGCTGATGTTGTTTAAGATACAAGAGAAACTTTCAAATAGAAGCGCTTCCCTTCTCATCTGCAATAAACGGACTCATTTCCGTAAAGTGCATTCCTGCAAGGGAAGAATTCATTACTGCCACATGTATGCATTAAAGTCACGGGACACATTTAAACCTAATAAGCATCTGATGAAATTAATATTGATGATGGCATGCTCAGGAAGGCTGGCCTTAGTTCTGCTGTCTGCGGCCCGGTACTCGCCTCTACCTCATGGAGATGAAATGAAAGGTACATCTTTATCATCTTCGCCGTCATGCTTCTCCATCATCTGTGGGCGGTAGCTTGCCCTCAGTGTCCACGTGAAGCTGCTTGCCTTCATCACCCACACCAGGTTGCCTGCCTTCATCGTCAAGGGGAGGGGGCTTACCTTCATCATCCACACAGAGGCTCATCTTCGTCTTCCGTACAAGGTGGCTCATGTCCATTAGCATAATTTGTGACCGAAATAGCCAAGTGATACTTTATCTGTTTTTCCTTTCCTCCAGCAAAACCCCAGTTAATTTATTTTCCCATATTTCAGGTCAACATTTAAGTTTGCCTTCCATATATTTGAGACTACGTGGTTCCCAACATTAAGACACTAGGCTATGGGAAACGCCCTTTGTTGTTTCAGACTCTGGGTCAAAGCTATTGCCCTTCCCCTAGACCTTGACATCAGAAAGTTACCCATATAACACAGGTCCTGTTTTCTTTCAGTTCTGTTCAGCAATTCACTTGTAACAGCAAACATGATCCTTGCTTGAAGAGTTGTTTCCTTAACTAATAAATCGGCCATCACCTTGTTTGGGAAGTCTGTTTTCTCTCCACCTTGAGGAGACATCAGATGGGGCCCTCCAGTTTTCTCTACAGCTGTATGGCACCTTATCTGCTGCAGGTGGTTAAACATTTGATGGTCAAGTGATGAGGTCTGGGCTTGGTAGTCTCTGAGATGGGTAAGAGCCTTCAGGAAATATAAGCCAGCTTTTGGTCACTAGAGAAAATGGTTAAGTTCAACTCATAAAGACAGTTTTATCCTGGGTATTTCAGTCATGATTGTTGGACCCTGTTTCTCTGGGGCCTGTGCATCGTTGGGAGCATAGAACAGGGCAAAGCCACTCTCCTCAGGGCCAAGAAGTGAAAAAAGGGAAAAGAAAAAAAAAAGGAGAAAAGTCAAGACCACAGTCCCACAGTCCTCTTCAAGGAGATGTTCAGACTGTCTAAAGACCTCTCATGAGACTCAGTCCTTTAAAGCTTCTATCCCCCAACAATGAGACCCTGATGATCAGTCCTTCAATGCATGTGTCTTTCTGGCTCATTTCAGACCCAAACTACAGCAGGGAGCTTTCCTGTAAGGGCTGCTAAGTGGGTGAGCCCGGAAGGCGAGTGAAGGCCACTGTCAGATGCCCACCTGTTCCTTCTGGCACGCCTTATTCCTTCTCTGGTTATTTGGTTTGAGTGGCACTATATGAATTTGGTTCTTTGGGGATTCCCACTTTTTCAGGACTGTGGGACAATCTCAGGGCTGTGTACCCTCAGCTCACTCTATGTAAACCTTGCCTTTGGTCCTTGACCTCTCGGCCTTATTTGAGCGTTACCACTGGAAGCAGACAGGAGACTTCTCTTGAATGCCAGCCCTGGTGTTTCCCATTCAACCATCCAGAGCCAACAGCACTACAGCACAAAGGGAAAATGTGAGTGAGGCCCATAAATGAGTAGATCTGACTTAGGAGACAAAATACTGGAGATACCCAAAAGAATAATTTCACTGGAATTTCACACACAAGGCCAGACAGCTACTCCCTTGAAGAACCTGGGCTCTTCCTTCTTCTATGACCTTGGATAAAGGACTCCATCTCTAGGATCTGTAATATCATAACGTTGAATTTGTCCCAATCAGTAACACCCAGAATCCCCCAGAGAATTTTTAAGCATACACTTTCCCACTTATTAGATGGAGATCTGGAGGCCTGAGGATCAGCATTTACAAGAGGCTCCAAGAGCATTTCCTGGACCCAAAGCCCGTACATACATGGTCTTGGAGCCAGTTCCTCCCACAGCTGACCTTCGTTCTGTGTGGGCCTGGGGGAAGAGAAGGTAATCAGGAAATGCTGGCTGCTCATCACCTCTGTCCAGAAATGTAGTCATTGACAGCTGCCAGATGGCAGGTGACAAGGGAAGGGTTAGGGAGGGCTGCCATGTGGCTCCAACAGCACCTGGTGATCTGAAGTGGACACAAGGAAACCTCGGAGCTCACATGGCGGGCAAGAACCCTGTGTTTTCTTTGGCTTCCTTCCCATCACAATCAAGTCACAAGTGAAAGTTTTGTTTTATTTTGTTTTTGTGGGAGGTTTTATATTTTAAAATTTCAGGTTCCTCTCAGCAAGATCTAAGTTAAGCCAACACGGTGGTTTCGCTGAGAAATGTCCTCCACGGGCTCCAGTATATGAATACTGGATCCCTTGCTGGTGGCCCTGTTTGGGGAGGTATAAGAGGTATAGCCTTGCTGGAGGAAGTGTGTCACTGGGCTTTGAGAGTTTATAGTATTGTTCCGGTTTGCTCTCCCTGCTTTCTGCTTATGGTTGAGAGGTGAACTGTCAGCTTCCTGTGCCTGTCCCTTACTTCCAGGCCTCCCCGCCATGATGGACTCTTAACCCTCTGAAACTATAAGCCAAAATAAACTTCCTTCTAGAAGCTGCCTTAGTCAACTTAGCAACAGAGAAGTAACAAGTACGGCCATATTGCATCATTGTTGGTGGACAAACAGCTCCCCTGTAAGAACATGCACTTCCAGCCTCCACCGTAGCGGCTGCCCCATCTCATTGCCCGCCAGGCCCCTGAGATGCAGTATTCCCGCTCTAAAATGTGGCTGGGATAAGCCAGAAGGACAGACAGCTGGAAACAGCTTGCACCTGAGGACAGGGGAGTTGCCTCTGGGCCTCAGGTTTTCACCTAAGCAGAGACATTAAGCAATCAGTGGTGTATTTATAGCAAAGTTGTTGCAGAAGTCACTAACTGACCACTGTGTACATGGTTCTTCCCCGAGGAGGCCCACTGAAAAAAAATTCCTTTAGTCACTGAAAAATACTGTTGGGTACTTGTCAGTAAGGATAAATATTATCTATTATGACCCATTGTAAGCATTTTCCTAATAGAAATGAAAAAATAGACCCTCAAAGATATTTGCATAAGCGGATTGGGCTGTAGTTCAGCAATAAAGTACATACACAGTATGCGTAAAGGTCTGGGTTTGAGTCCCACACCATCAAAACTAACAAACAAGTACCCACAACACTTATGCAAGGTAAGGTGCAAATTCCTACCGAGGGAAGTACAGAAAAAAATAAATAAAATATAGTGTTTATAAAATGGAATGTTACTCAGCAATTAAAAAACCAAATTATATGTACATGGAAGAACTGTGTCTGTAAATGTGTGTGTGTGGGTGTACACAAATGAAGGCCATCATGAGAAAGGAGGAAATATCTTAAGAATGGAAAGGCAGCACTCAGGAGACAGAGGTAGAAGGATCTTTGTGAGTTTGAGGCCAGCCTGGTCAATAGAGTGAGTTCCAGGACAGCCAAGGCTACACAGAGAAACCTGTCTTGAAAAACAAAACAAAAGCAAAAAAGAAATGGAAAGGAAGAATAATGCAATATATGTGGATGAAAACAGAAGTTTCCAAGACTATCTGGAGGAAGGAAATAAATGATTTTTAAAAAAGTAGCATCACGGGGGCTAGAGAGACGGCTCAGTGATTTAGAGCACCATCTGCTCTTCCAGAGGTCCTGAGTTCAATTCCCAGCAACCACATGGTGGCTCACAACCATTTGTAATGAGATCTGGCGCCCTCCTCTGGCGTGTGGGCATACATGGAGGCAGAATGTTGTATACATAATAAATAAATCTTTAAAAAAAAAAGTAGCATCACACACACACACACACACGCACACTCACTATGATGAAACCCATCACTTGTATGCTAACCTATACATTCAAAAGAATGGAAATTTAAAAAATAAAAACAGTTGGGGCTGGAGAGATGGCTCAGAGGGTAAGAGCACTGGCTGCTCTTCCAGAGGTCCTGAGTTCAATTCCCAGCAACCACATGGTGGCTCACAGCCATCTGTAATGAGACCTGGTGCGTTTCTTGCCAGCAGTACATTGTATGCTTAATAAATAAATAAATCTTTAAAAAAAAAAGAAAAAAAAATAAAAACAGTGAAGAGTTGAAAGCACTGCTGAGAAAAAAGCAAGATCCAAACATGTAACTCCATATGTGAACTTCAAGACCTTGCATGGTAACAGACACAAGACTGCCTCTGTGAGGAAGGGATTCGTGACTGGAACCAGAATAAAGAAACTTTCAGGGATGGTGCTGTGGTCTGCATGTCTATTTGGCTGAATGTTACAAGTATACGTATGTCAAAACTCATTAATTTGGTGGATGGGGAGATGGCTCTGTAGTTGCACTGGCTGCTCTTCCAGAGGACTCAGGTTCAATCCTCCAGCCACAAGGCATTTTAACAACCCTCTGGAATTCCAGTCCCAGGAGATCTGATGCCCTCTTCTGGTCTCGGTGAGCACTGTAAGCACATGCAGATATCCATGCTAGCAAATGCTAATATAAGATAAAAATAAAATCTCAAATATTATTTCTTTAAAAAAAAATCACTTTGTATACATTATGAACAGAATATTGTTTTTTCTGTGGGCTTTTTTTTTTTTGTTATTTGTATCAGTCTTGCTATATAGTAACTGGCCCAGAACTCAAGAGTCTCCTAAATCAGCGTCCTAGGTGTTAGGATTACCTAAGTGGACCAATATGCATGGCATAATGGATAGGGGGAGACTCCTGAAATGACAGCCCCAGATGTGTGGAATTAACAATATGAAAGAGAGGGATGATGGATCCTTCTGTAGAGACACTGTCTTTTCCTATACATTAGTGACGGCCCTGGGTGTAGGCTGAGTTTCCGTCCTGGCAGTCATCTTGGTCCTGCCAGCTGGCTCCCAAATAACCACACTGAGACTTATTATTAATTATGAATGCCCAGCCAATAGCAAGGCTTTCTACTAACTAGCTCTTACAACTTAAATTAACCCATATTTCTTATCTATGCTTTGCCACATGACAGTACTTTTTCAGCACAGCATGGTCATCTTCTGCTTCTCCTGTGCCTCCTTGTGATCCCTTGGTTCTGCCCTTCTTCCCAGCGTTATCCTGTCTAGCTATTGGCTCATCAGTTTTTTTCTATTAACATTGAGTACCACATCTTCACAGCACAGAAGGATTATCCCACAGCACCTGGGTGCACTGCTTAACCTCGGAATGCTGGTATCAGGACATACTTCAGAGCTGCAATTAGGAATAACTATTAAACACCTAGAAGTTTTTGGCACAGCATATTTGTCCTCCAGAACCAACCATGGCCTAAGCACAGGTGGCCATGTGCCATACAAAAGGTAGACAGTGAAGAAACAGAACTGAATTTGACCCGTCAAGGTTTTCAGGTCTTAAACACTTGGCTGACCCTTGCTTCTCTAACATGAACCGGGGGGGGGGGGGGGGGGGGGGGGGGGGGAGACTGTTCCTCTTATCACTTAAAAATGAAAATATGAAAAAAAAAGCTGCTGAACATGGGGAAACACTTCAGAACTGGTCCATTTTCTTGACATTTTCCCAAAGCACAGTTTTATATTGGTGTCTAGATGGTGGTTGAAACACACAGGGGAAGCACCCAGCTTCAATTCTCCAGTGAACTACAGAAGCGTACCCCAGGAGTCAGATTCAGGGACTGCCAGGTCAAAGGGACTGCTTTACCTTTTGCTCAAACAAGTAGAGGCCAAAGGCCTGGTCCCTGTGTCTTGAATGGGCAAGCCACCACCCACTGCATGAACAAGCCATATTCCACATCTATAAACTCAAGGTAATGAAAGCCGGGTGGTGGTGGTGCACACCTTTAATCTTAGCATACAGGAGCAGATGCAGGTGGATTTCTGAGTTCAAGGCCAGCCTCATCTACAGTGTGAGTTCCAGGACAGTCAAGGCTACACAGAAACCCTGTCTCAAAAAAGTCAAAAACTGAACCAAAACAAACAAACAAAAAACAAACAAACAAACAAAACATAACTAACTCGAGGTAATACCTAGCTTACTGAAATATTGCAAGGGGAAAAAATTTCTTATGACACACATTTACACATTTAGAATTAAATACTGTGGCCACCTGGGTCAGAGTAAGAGCTATCTAACTGAAAAGTATTTTTGTATCTTTTGTCCAACTGCAGTTGAATATTATAATCCCAAAGACAAAATTTTATTTACATTAACAGATCCACACAACTTTTATGCTCCCCAAATTCAAAAGCCAAAATTCCATATACCTTTACAGGCTCACTGCTTTGCCTCTGTAACAAACAGCTCAGAAAAGTATTAAGAGTTGCAATCTGTTCAGCAGAGGCACCTCTACTCCTTTACCTCCCTCACAGCACGGCTCTTATGAGTGTCAATCCAGAACCCTAACACCGCTTTGTGATTAGAGATCTTAAGACTATATATGTACACATATATACAAGAGACATGGTAAATTTATTAATTAATTTTATTATTTTTTCCTTCATATCGCTAACAGCAGCCCAGATTTAAGCATGTTAGAAAATCTGAAGAAATAAAACATCTTTTAGTTTACATAAGCATATATAAAAATATTCAGAAAACAAATATCTGATAATTACACTGCTCACCCATCTTTGAGAGTGCCAAAAAACAAACCCCATCAAGATATAATAAAATACCTGCAAACTGAATGAGGAGGCAAGATAATTTTGTTAAAGTTTGTTCATTTTGGCACCAACTTTTGCTAATGAAATTTAAGTCAGTTATGGTCAGATAATGAGTGAAAATGTGCAGCTACCTAAAGACATTCTTCAAACAAAACCTGCTTTGTGCTTAGAAGTTAACAGCAATGGAAATTACGAAACCCCCCAACTTTTCTAGTAACCGTTCGACAACAGCAAGAGGTATCAAACTGGAAGTGATAGTATACTAAGCACTTACATAAAAAATATCAGCACAGTAAGACCCATGGTTAATTACTTCCCGATCCTCTTAAAACCCCCAAAGCATAAAATATTTGCTTGCTGGTCAATAGTTTAAAGCCCAATAACCCAAATAGTTCTAGTTCTTCGGGTACTAGAACAGTGTGAAGTGCTAGTTAGAAGAACAGTGTGAAGTGCTAGTTAGAAGAACAGTGTGAAGTGCTAGAAGTCTGGGTACCCACTGCTCACTACACTCTGTCACTGCAGCCTATGATGAAGCAGCTCAGGGAGGTACCACTACCAAGGAAAATGCCAAGAGGCCAGAAAAATATAAGGATGCCCTCATATGTCAGTCAGTGTGCAAAAGATGTAATCTGTTTTTCAAAGTGCCCATAAACCGACATAGGATACAGTGTGGACTTCTTCAGTACAAAGGTGAGAACGGTTCTGTTACTTCGTGCAGTACTCAACATGGATGAGCAGGTCTCGATGTTCATTGGCTGGGTACTGCACACTGCAGTTGGGACATTCCACCAGGCTTTCGTTTAGTGCAGATGTGGGACTTTTGGGTGAGGTAACTTTCACTCTGTTTTCAGGCTCTCTCTGGAGTGGAGACGACTGCTCTGCGAAGGCAAACCCATGTAGCTGCTTCTGTAGAACAAATTCCAAATGAACACGTTTGAACTGCTCTGTGCACCTCTGTAGGCTTCAGTCCTCCGGACAGTTTATTTTAGATTTCTGCTCATTAATATTTTAATGGTAACATGTGAGGTCGTTATGAATAGCTGGGATAATGTATTGTAATCACTCAGGAAAGGAGTGAGGTAGTGCTCATACAGACGGCTTTGTTAAGAGGCATACCGGCAAATGTAAAGGGAAGAACATTCCTTTTACTTTTTCAAATTCATTGTACAAAATAATGGGATTCATCATGACACTTTCAAAAGTGTGTATACATTTGCCAGTTTTGTAAAACAGAAGGAATTAAGGAATTATGAAGTACAAAGTTCCCAGCACCAGGAGGGTGAAGTGGGAAGATGGAGATGCTCTCACTGGGGAGTGTTTCACACCCTGGAAGTAAAACCATAATACACAAAAGAGTGCAGCAACAAAACCCTAAATTACAGATCAGAGAGCAACAAAACCCTAAATTACAGATCAGAGAGCAGTATTCCAGCAGCTTAGATAGGTGGTATACACGGTGACCAGGATGTTACATCCTTTGAGAGTTAGCTGTTTCATTTTTTAAAAGAATTTAGAATAGTCAAGAAAGCTTAAAATTTTATATTTTATAGCACATTATGAAGATATTTATTTCATTAACATATAAGTTATGCTACTTTAACAATTGCTTTTTTTCCTTTCCCTTAGAAACTAGGACTATATTTATAATATTTTCCCGATTCCAAATATTCTGCAGTTTTAGGACAGTATATGAATAAGCACTAACAGGATATCTGGGCACATTCACAGACACATAAATATACACAAATTCCTTAGAAATATGAAAAAAGAATGCCACGATGTCCTCTTTTCTATCTTATGCCTTCTTTACAAGGTACTGTTGGACATCTTAGAATGGCAATACCCAACCTAAATGAGATGACTCCAGACACCAGTAAAGTAATGAGCAGAGGCTTCATAACGCCCTCCTTCTGAGTCCTGGGTTAGAGCTGTAAGGTTAAGGCCACATGGGGGCAACTGCTGATTGAGATAAAGTTCATCTTAAGCTCTATTACTGGTTTGGGGACTGAGCTGACACATCAACGGGGAGGCAGCAAAAAGAGAATAAAGAATAAGTTTCATGTTAGCCATTCAGAACTTACCAAGGATTCCAACTGTGTTATCTGACTTCTTGCTTTTCGAAGTTCCTTAAGAATCACATAGAGTTGATGTTGCATATTCTGGCGGTCCAGTTTTTCATTTTCAAAGTCTAGGGTACATGCCTGCATCTGGAATATGTCAGGACAAGGCAGTTAGATCCTGCCCAGTTCTCTTCATTGAATGTCTGTATCAGCACAAGAGAGTACTTGCTGGGACTGCTTATCAAAAACTCATCTGAGCACAGCAAGATTATTAGTAAATGCAGCTTATGGCTAAAGAGCTGGTTTATGAACTAGCAAAGCCAAAGCCTAAGGGATGGATGAGTGGAGGACAACTTAAGAAGTTGCATGTTGGAGTTATTCCTTCACATTCTTGGAATTCTTAGTGGAGGGTGGGAGATGGCTACTCCCTGGTTTAAAATATATTAAGAAATTCTAGTATACATTCTGAGAATAAATGGTGTCCACTCTGCTTGAATTCAAGGGGTGACCTAGTAAGAGATCCTGTTAGGCTAGAGTAGGAACTACAGCCATGGAAGAGCAACATTTGCCAAAGCCAACCTGTCAGGAACATTGTCACCACACCTCTAAGAATCCAGTTTTAAAGAATAGTTACAGTATCTATGAATGATACAGAGTCTCTAAGAAAATGTGTGTTAGTCTTTTAAAAACATTTTGTTATCCAAATTTCAAATAGTTCTCCATCAAACACTAAAATACCAGGGGAAGTTCTGTTTTTTACCAGCAAGTAAACTTTCAAGTGTCCATGTAAGTACCTGCTGCTCCAGCAGAACCACTCTGGTCTGTTCCTCTTGGTTCTTTAACAGAGACTCGGAGAGAATGCGGACCTGGAGGTTGCAAAGACAGCCAGCATTATGTCACCTGCCTCTCCTGACTAGACTTGGGATAGATAAGAAACCTACATCACAAGGCCCACCTCTAACCAGGACAACACCTACTGAGCAGGTTGACTCATCCCAGCTGGTTATTTGAGGCCTCTCTGTAAGTAGGATGAATAGTATCATCCTGACTGTTCTCCAAGAGCCAGACTGAGTGATGAAAACAGCTCTGTGTGGCCATACCCCCTTTCCTGGAGGCTTTGGTGTCAGTCATCATTTCAGAGTAAGGTAACAAAGAGGAATGTGCCTCATCTATGCTACAGAGCTAGAGCAAATTTATTTATTTCTGTTTATCCTTTCCCAAATGTCACCCTACACCTACAGATCAAGGTTGGCAAAGTGAAGTCGGAGAAAGCAAAGATTAGATTACTGACTCTTCTTCAGCTCTCAACTTCTGCAGGATGTTAAAAATTACAATTACAGTAGCAATAACCTCCACTGGCATCCACTTAGTTTACAAAGCACTGTCATATTCCTTAGTGACCCCATACAGAATGTGACTAGTGAATGTTGTGTGAGTCAGAGAAGACAGGTGATTTGCTGCAGGCCGTGTACTCTTATCTCAAGTCCAGGTGTGAATTCTGAATACTCTTCTTTCTATAGGTTTCTATGTTCTTTCTAAGGTGCTCTGGGAATTCATTTGAGTATAATAACAGTGTACTCAAGAGTACAGCCTAGGAATCAACTGGATCCCTCTCACTGCCTTACTTTCCCATAATCTACCTCTTCACTCAAGCCTAGTGTATTGATGTCCTCCACTGATGTGGAAAGTCCTTCTATGTATTGATTTTATTGGTTAATGAATAAAGCTGTTTCAGCCAGTGGCTTAGCAAAATAGAGCTAGGCAGGAAAACTAAACTGAATGGGATAAAGAAGACAGAGTCACTGAGATACCATGTAGCCACCAGAGGTGAAAGACACGAGCTGCCAGCTGGAACCTTGCTGGTAGGTCATGAGCCTCGTGGTAAAATATAAAAGGGAAATGGGTTAATTCTAGATGTAAGAGCTAACTAGCAATATACTTAAGCTATTGGTCAAACAGTATTGCAAATACTATAGTTTCTGTGTGATTATTTCAGGAGTCTGGGCAGCTGGGAAAATGAACAAGTGGCCTCCAACAAATTGGCACCCCAACGTGTGCTAGTTAAATCCACATAAAACCTGAGAAGGCTTGGAAAGGAATTCTAGACACTAAAAAACAAAGTTTAGCTACTTTTTTTTCCAGAAGGGCTCTGCTTGCTGGTGGCATGCTACAGCTCTTTTAAAAGAGGTTTTACTGATTCAGTGGTAGCGGGGAGGGGGGGGGGGGGGACACGACATGATTTTGAAATGGCTTCCTAGGCCCTGCTGCCAGCACGAACACTCTGGCTCTTTCAGGAGACCGAGCATTTAAATGGGGTCTATTCCCAAATATTGTTTATAAATGTTCACTTACATTTAAAGGGGAATATACTATAGAGATGGATACTTGGATCTTGCTTTACTGATACAAATTTAAGGTCAATTTTCTTACATACATATACATATATATATTTCTGCTCTTGATTAAGGTATTGTGTTTATTCAACTCATTTAAAAATATAGTTAAGAAATATAGGTTAATAGATAATCATCTATAATAGTTAAGCTTGTAGTAATTTTAGTTAGGTTTTCAAGATATATAGAGATGCATTTCAGTTAGATAGGTATCTTCAAATCTTTCAAAAACCTTTAAAATATGGCATTTAAAATGTTTTAGAAACTTTTCATGACATGAGACACATCTGCTCCTGGCAGCACCAATTACTTAAAGAGGATGATGGGCATTAAAGAAGTTCCTTATGGCACTGGTTAGCCATTTGGGAAAGAAACTGTTTTTGCCTGGATTGCTTGGTGCTATGCTGTATGAACTGGACATGCAGGACCCACAGAGAAATGACTGATGAACTTGCCTAAAGATGAGATGATCCTTTGGGGTTCCTGCTTCATAGGAGTCTGCTAGACATTCTGCAGGGCACAGAAAAATGTGACTGACAAACTGCCAATATAGGCAGAACTGTCTTGAAATTTACTGCTTCACGGAAAAGTCTGCTGGATACTATGTGCCTGTAGGCTGAAGAAGGGTGCCCCAAAGGTACAGAAGATCTTTGGGTTACTGTCCGGGCAGCGAGATGTCTCTATCAATTCTAGAGTTTTGGAAGTTGCTTACAATGCACTTCCTGTTTATGTAATATTATATCCTTCTAGAGTCTTTGATGGAGTTAAAGAATATATAGTTATAGTTTTCTTTAGTTATGATGAAAGATAAAGTAGATATAAATATTATAACTGTAATTCTTGTTTTGTTATATGTAATTTTACTATGTTAAAGTTAAAACCTTCCTTTTTATTTAAACAGAAAAGGGGAGGTGATGTGGGATTCCCCTCTGTATGCTGTGAATATCATTGCTTATTGGCCTGATAGGGTAGGCTGGGAAAACTAAACTGAATGCTGGGAGAAAGGAGGCAGAGTCAGGGAGAAGTCATGTAGCTCTGTTGGAAACAGACAAGCCTGAACCTTGCCGGTAATCCACTACCATGTGGTGATACACAGATTAATGGAGATGGGTTAAATTAATATGTAAGAGTTAGCCCATAAGAAGCTAGAGCTAATGGGCCAAGTAATGATTTAATTAATACAGCTTCTGTATGGTTATTTTAAGAGTCTGGAAGGCCGGGAAATGAACAAGCAGCCTCAGACAACACTCCACTGAAGGGGAATTCCCAGGGAGTCACTGTGCAGGATCCCACCATCAAGTCTCTAAATACCATTACTTCTATGAGGCTGCCAGAGCCCGTTTTCTTCATCTCACATCATCTTATTTTGGGTACTAACTCGTGACCTGCTTCCATGCTAGACTATGAATGCCAGAGGGAGGAAGGCAGGGACTGGTTCCCATTTATGGCTCCTGCGTCGTCTGGACTCACTGACCCTTGGTTGAAATTTGAAGAACAGAGACCTCAGCGGCTGGCTCACCTGAGATTCGAGCTCTTCAGACTTTTTCCTCTCTTCTTCCAGCTTTCCCTTAAAGACATTGTTCTCTTCCCTGAGCTTTTGGATCTTCTCTGTCTTATGTCTGTCCTCTTCCAGGTGTTGTATGTCTGCCTTTCGTTGCGCACTCAACAGCTGATGTAAATCTTCAACTTCTTTTTGAGTTTCTTCATATTTTCTTCTAAATTCATCAAGTTCTAAACGCAACTGAGTTACGGTTTGTTGTTCAACTTCAAGATCTTTTTTGGCACTTTCCAAGAGATGATCATATTTTTGTTTCTCCTCTTGAAGATAACCTGTAACAAACAAGCATTTTATAATATCCCAAGAAATTAAAACTTCAAACATATGCCCACAAGTGAGACCTCAGCATTTCTCCAATTTATAAAATGGAGAGTCAGGAGGTGGAGGCTATAGCTGGCATTTGAGATCTTTTCTTCCTAGCTTACCACCTGCTGAGTCACCTTCTTCATCTGTTAAATATGACCCTTCCTGGCCTACCTCCTAAGAGGTGTTGTCTAAGTCAGGGGAAATCAGTGTAAGGAAAACTATAGGATACTGGGCAGAGAGACAGCATCGTGGGTAACTACTCAAGCTCACAGCAAGGATTAAACAAACAGTTGAGCACAAAGCCTGCTCTTTCTCCTGGAGCCAAAGAAAGCAAAACAAAATGACAACTGATGTCAAGTCTAAGCAGCACACATGTATAATTCTAGAACCTAGGAGACTGAGGGAGGAGACTGCTCTGAACTGGAAGCTAACCTGGGCTACATTTTAAGTACCAGGATAGCCAGGACTATGTGGCAAGACCTTATTTCAATGCATTATCCTACCCATCTAACCCCCCAAAAAGGAAGCTGGTACCCAGGTCAGCTCTGGAGGAACTGAGAAGGACTTTGAATAAGGGGAAAGGTGTTCATGTAGAGAAAATCACCATGACTTCAAAACTCTGTGATGGATGCCTCTCTCACCTGTGGCCTGTGGCCTCTTCTATCCAAAAACAAGGGGATCGGAAACAGACTTGCCAAATGCTATTTCTTACTTCAGGCTTAAAGGACATGGTGTTATTTTACTTTCTAACACACACCTATAAAAAAAAAAAATCTAAATTTGATGAATCACTCCTGTTGGAAAATGTCAGGCTTATCCCAAAAGAACACTTTTATAGCTCAGTACCTTCTGATTCAGTCTTTTTCATCTGCTGTAGGAGTGAAGTAGTGGCTATTTCTGTTCTCTTCTCCAGTTCAAAGATTTTTGCTAAAAGTCCTTTAACGTAGGTCTCTCGCTGCTGGTCATACACAAGCCACTGCTGATTTTTCTCCAGAGCCTTATAGTGAATGAAAAATAAACAGCATAATAAGAAGCCCAGATCTTAAAATATGTAAGGGAATCCCCATGACATTGCTTTCCAACATGTACAAAATCTTATGGCTTATAAATTACTTACAGGCAGCCACTGCACGTATCCCTTTAGAATACACAACAGTCAGTTTCCAGGGGATTAATTTTGCCTGTATACTAAGCAGTGGCCCACAGCTTTGTCTTAGCACTGGGGACACAGAGGCAGAAGGATCTCTTGTGAGTTTGAGACCAGCCAGGGCTATATAGTGAGACATTGCTTCAAAGATTTAAAAAAAAAAAAAAGTTAGCCAGAGAAGACCACGAACCTGCTGTTAATGGGGGAGGGGGATAAAGTCTAGACACTAACACAGTGTGAATACGCAATGAGATCACAACTCCTCTCCAATCTACTCGTTCAGTCTAATAGGATATAATTGCCTCCTCTTGTTCCATGATCCCGAGAGGCTGGAAATAAGTCTTAACAATTATTTGTGCAAAAAGGTCATGTACATCCAAATCTGATACCATGTGCATGCTAAATGTTTTGGATGAAGGATCCTAAGAGACAGACACATGGTGATGCATGCCTTAAGACCAACGTTCCTTCACAGTGGCCAGGATCCTCTGGATTCAGTCCTCACGAGGACTTCAGGCTCATGCTCAAATTTAATTCTACTGCGTGTTACTGAGCCTAGTGATGCACACGCCTTTAATCCCAGCACTCAGAGGAGGCAGAGAGAGATAGGTGGATCTCTGTGATTTGGAGGTTAGCCTGGTCTACAGAGTGAATTTCAGGATAGCCAGGGCTGTTACACAGAAAACAAACAAAACAAAAGAACACCATTGGACCCAGACAGCACATGTATATCTAACTAACTATTCAATATTATATATTAAAGATATCTAAATTTTATATCAAAATTTATATTTGTCCATCTTTAAGAAGTAGTAATACAAACAATTTAAATCTACATACATTAGATGATCATCAATGTTTTTCAAATGAATCTTCGATACTTTACTCAAGTACATGAACTAAAAATAGTAAAGATTTCAGTTACAGCCAAATTAATGATTGTTGGGGAGGAACCAGCCCTTCCGAGGGATGATCCACGTAACTGGCTATCCAATACCAAATGATAAACCCTAAAAACATATATATATGGACAACACTAAATGAATTTATCTGATTGTATTTATATTATTTATATGTATATATACATGTAACAATAATAAAGACAAAAATCTTTTTAAAGATTTAAAAAGCAATGCTCTTAAAAGCCACACGATGGCGATGTTACTTAAAAAAGTAAGTTATCCGCCCCCCCCCCCCCCCTTTTCCCCACCTCTGCCTTTTCTGGCCTCGAACACACTATTGTAACCCAGGCAGGCCTTGAACTTGTGATCCTCCTGCCTCAGCCTCTCAAGCAGCTAATATTACAGGTGTATGTCATCAAGCCCAGCTAAGTAAATGTTGCTTTTTCTTTCTAATTCTTCTATATGCATCTGCTCGTTCTTCTCTAATATCAATGATCAGACTAAAAAGATCTCAATAAACACTGATACGGGTTAGAACATCACATCAGCTATTTCCTCTAGCTTTGGTCATCTATAGGTAAAGGAGGCACGCACTTAACATTTACCTTAAAAAAGAATAGTGCATTTCAGCTTTGGCCAGGGGTCTGCTAAGTACTCTGTAAACAAAAATTTCAAAATAGAAGAAAATGCAAGCTGCAGTGGAGGAACAAAAAGTATGTGAGATTATTGATAAGACTGGATTAGGGATGGTAGGCTAACTAGAAGTATTATGTCCATGTTAAATTTACTAAGTTCCTCTTTAAGATATAAGAAATGCTTATGTAGGTAGTGCTAAATAATTGCAGATAGGTAGTGTGCAAATCAATAACCTCCGTTTCACCGACAATACAGCACTACTTGCTGAAAGTTCAAATGAGCTGCAGGCCATGGAAAATAGAGTGGTGGAAGTAAGCAAAAACCTTGGTATAAATGTAAACTTCAAGAAGATTTAGATACATCACATGGGAAGGGCGCACAAGGATTTTGCATTGTAATAAAGAATCAGAACCTCAAGCAAACTGTCAAGCTTTGTCTATCTGGGAGGAAACCTCAGTTCAAAGGAGGAAATTCTTTCAGAGATAAAGAGCCGGAGAGGGACAGCAAGGGTTACATTCCAGGCACTAGGAAAGGTGTTTGGTCAGCAAGAGACAAAAAGCAACAACAAAACTATTACAAGTATATGAGACCTTGTCTTGAGCCCTCTTTACAACTCCAAAACCTGAACAAAAAAACGCTCCTAGAACAGCAGCTGAATGTGCTTGAGGTGGCATGTCTCAGGAGGATTCTAGGCATCACACAAAGAGATAGGCTGTGCTACCATGATATTAAGAAACATCTCCATCTACAGAAGGAAGTAAACTACAGGATATGTCAACAGCGTGCTTCAGATACTTTGGCCATGTCATGAGAATGAATGATGGCAGATACCCGAAGATAGCATTGCTTGGAGGAGTGCACGGGATAAGGCGAAAAGGCCCAAAAAACACTGGATAGACAGCTAATAGTTATTATTACCAGGTAATTATTTTAAATTGTATGACAGATGGTGGCTGAAAAATAAGAAACATATTTTGGCTTACTTCCACCACTCTATTTAGCATGGCCTGCAGCTCATTTGGACTTTCAGCAAGTAGTGCTGTATTGTGTGTGAAACACAAGTTATTGATTTACACACCACCTATCTGCGTGCCTATCTCCTCATCCTCCAAGGCTGTTGCTATTAATTCCAGAAACATATATACGTTTATGTATTCTAAAGCTTATTTTACTTTAACTAATACTAATTCTTAATAAGACAAGCTTCTAATAGAAATGGGTTAATTTAAATGTAAAGAATTAGTAATAAAGTAATAAGCCTGAACTATAAGCCAAGCAGTTTGTAATTTAAAAAAAAAAAAAAGACAAGCCTCCTTAGGCACTTCTCTGGGAACTGAGATATTATTAGTTTCCAAGCTCTCCCAAGGTGAACATGCCGGTGTAGACTGAGGAATGAGTGAGATGTCTCTTTCTTGTTTTCCAAGTCTCCCAGCTACAACATTCCTCCTCCTCAAAGATTTTCTGAGATCTTCAAGAACCAGAAGAGCTGAACTGCCTGGAGCTCTTCAGAAGTTAGGAATGATCCAAGTGTGCTCCAGGGACCAGCAGCAACAGCAGCAGAAAAAGCAAGCTTCCTCATGACCCATTAAATCCAAATCTACATTTCAAGAAAGTCGTCTAGATTCACAGAGCTTAACCCCTCCCCTCACCCCAGTTTGGATTTAGCTTGAAGGTGAATTGAGTTAGAATTTGCTGCCCTTGTGTAAGCCTTTCTCATGTAAACAGAGCACCAGTCAGAGGAAACAGAAAGTGAAAAGGCTATTCCTTTCCAGGAATGGCTGGAAACCAAGCAGAAGCAAACAATGAGAAATGAAAGGAGTATAAGGTAAATAACCTAAATACAAACATCTAATTGGTAGGTACTAGTACACGGGGAGGGGCCAAATTAACTGTAAAATATGACACCAAAATAAACCCTATTTAATAATTTTAAAATTATATTTATTTCAATTACCTCCAAGTAAATACTTTGATGAAGGTACCACAGTACCCTGCAAACACTCAAGATATTTACATTCTTCTTTTGAAAGTCAAATAGGCTTCAAGGGACACTTGCAAGATTAAATAAAACAGGAATCTTAAGAGCACACTTATCAGTATCAGGATAGATATACCTGTAGACACACAGGTAACATCTCTGTAATCAGAATAGCTACCTAGTGATCTAATAATAAAATCAACAACTTTATATTTTACATATTTAATCTGGAACTTGAAAAAAAAACAAATAGTCCTGTGCCCTCAATTTATTCAATTTCCAGCAAAATGTATCCATTTACAAGGTTGAAATAACAAAGCTTTCTGGCGCAGCTAAAGTAACCTCGTGCCTAATTCTAGAGCACTATTGAGCATACAGAAAAAAGTTTCCTTCCCAACTATTCTCAGAGGAAGATCTGAAGATAATGAACACATACCAAACAGATAAAAGAAAATTAGTTAAAATATATTAAATCACATTATAAAGAGCAATATTTGGGCAAATTAGATTTAGGTGAAAAAGAAAGCTGGTAAGGTAAGTTTACTTAACTTTCTAGTCTACAGACACTTTTGACGATCATCTCAAACACTCAGTTTTCCTGTCTTATTGGATTTGTTTTTGAAGTCATAATACTAACGATTTCAATTTCTATGAAATTTAAGAACATATGAATTAGTCCTCTTTACAAAAAAAAAAACTTACATCTTTCAGCTGCATTTCCTTTTCATGAATGCTGCTCATTGATGAGTTGAAGCAGTTTGCAAGCCCGCTCTGTAAATAACCAAATACTAGTTAACATCATCCACTTAACAATACAAGTTTCATTATTTTTAGCTCCATAAAAATACAAAACATTTCTCAAGGCATCCCAAATACCCCTCTATCTACTGATGAACCACTAGGCCAGGTGAGAATCACCAAAGGACTACTGCCAGAACTAAACTCCCCCGGAAAGCTCCTAAGGAGTTCTCAACCTGTGGGTCAGAGCCCCTCTGGCAAACCTCTATCTATCTCCAGAAATATTTACACTATGATTTATAACAATAGCAAAATTACAGTTATGAAGTAGCAATGGAAATCATTTTTATGGTTGGGGGAGTCACCAAAACATGAGGAACTATATTAAAGGGTTGCAGTGTTAGGAAGGTTGAGAACCACTGTCCTAAGCGATCTGGAAACCCTGAGACTTCAGATCTAATTTTACATTGAGATTTTCGGGATCCCACAATCCTCAAAACAATCTTTAGTGCATATAAGTAATCCACTTAGTTTTCACCAAAAGGAGACAAACAACTAGTCTATTTTAAAGAAATAAATCAAACTGTCAAATACAAAAAGTTTTAGTATAAGTTGAGTATTCCTAAACTGAAATGGGATGGGACTAAACTCTAAATGTGAAATTCACCTTTTCTTTCCTTTCTTCCTTACTTTTTTCTAACGGCAGGGTTTCTCTGTATAGCCCTGACTGTCCTGGAACTCACTCTGTAGACCAGGCTGGCCTCAAACTCAGAGATCTGCCTGCCTCTGCCTCCCAAGTGCAAGGTGTGCGCCACTACTGCCAGGCCATTTCTTTCTTTCTTTTTTGGGGGGTTTTTCGTGACAGGGTTTCCCCATTCGCTTTGGAGCCTGTCCTGGAACTAGCTTTTGTAGAGCAGCCCGACCTTGAACTCACAGAGATCCGCCTCCATTTGTTTCATATGCACATAACCTGTAGACAATTTTATACAAAATGTTTAGTGTGCTTAGATTCTGGCTGTGACAGTTATGTGAGGTCAGGTGTGAAATTTTCCACTTGATAACATTCAAGGAGTTTCAGATTTGGGAGACCATAATAATATTAATTAGTAACTCTTCAAATAGATTTCATGGAACCCAAAACATAATTTCATAATAACTTTCCTTTCTTCATTCTCCCATAGAGAAAAAGAGAAAAAGCAGGTGTGGCTATAATCCCATACTAACCAGCAGTCTAAAAAATCCTGCTTTTCAGGGCTTGGGAAGATTTTGGTGTTTCTCCTAAGCATCCATAAGGAAAGTCTTGTGTGGACCCTGGGTTGTTTGGGAAGGCTAAAGAGCCTTTAGGGGTGGATGGAGAAAGTGGATCACTAGGGTCAGCTTTGAAGTTTTCTAGGGAGGGCTCCACTTTTGGTTCTCCCTCTGCTTCCTGAGTAATGGAACCATCTGGCCTCCGTTCTTGCTGCCATGCCTTCCCCAAGATGATAGACTATAAGCCAAAACAAACCTTCCTCCCTTAAACACAGTAATAGAAAAAGTAACTCACACAGCATCACACCCCTGAGAAATCACAGCTCAAACTTACTCTTGTATGGATAGTTTGACTAGTTGTTAGTAATATTCAAATGTCAAAAAGGATGAAAGATTTGGTCGATAAGCAAACACTTAGTATATTCCAGGCTTTCTGCAAGGCACCTGTCAATCATTATCATATGGAATCATCAGGGTTCTTAGTCCAGTTTCACTGATGTGAAATCAAGGTTTATAAAAGGAGACTGACCAGCTTGAGCACTGTCTCTCAGGCCAGACAGGCTAAGAGAATTACATGATGTCAGCAAGCAAAACCAAGATTGAGACTCAGATGATGTTTACACAGATCCGTGTTCATTCTACAATATAGTTCCTCTCAAACAAGAGGGAGAGAAAATGTATGTGCAGTTAGGGAAAATATATTTGGTCAATGGTTTATCTTAAATATGAAAACCAAAAACTTAAACCTAATACTTATACAATACAAACTATTGAAGTAAAATCTCAGCAAAATCTTTTTTGACTTTTATAGCTACAGCATGGACTGTCTTAATATTTATTTGGGTGAACCAATTATGTGAGTGCAGGGAACCACAATATTACTTATGGAAGAAGACTCAACTAAAAAAACAAAAAGAAGTGATCTGTAGGTACATTAAGGTGTTACACCATTTCACAAACACTAAATAACTCATTCTTCTCTTGGTGGTGGTAGCACATGCCTTTAATCCCAGCACTCGGGAGACAGAGGCTGGTGGATCTCTGTGAGTTCTGAGTTTGAGGCCAGTCTGGTCTACAGAGCCAGTTCCAAGACAGCCAAGGCTACACTGAGAAACCCTGTGTGGAAAAACAAAAACAAAGCCTCATTCTTCCTAAGAATGATAAATAGTAGCAGACAGGAAAACACTCTGAATAAAGGAAGTCTCGGCACCTGTGACAGATGGAGTGTGCAGGCTTCGCTTTCCAGTTCAGAAAGTCTTTTCGTCGTGGCGGACAATTGCTTCTTCAGGACATCTGTCTCTTTGGATAAGGACTCCAACAAATGCTGCTGCTTCTCACATTCCTTAGTTTTCTCTTCCAGCTGCTCGAGCAATGAGGAGGAACTATATCTTGCCTTTAACTGATCTTTGAGTCTCTGTATTTCTGTGTCCTTCTCTGTGAGGTAATAAACGTTCTTCTCTCTCTCAGCTTCAAGAACTTGAATTTTCTAAACAGAAACTAAGAAGACTCTTAGAACTCAGCCAGGTCAAGCATCCAGCTATACGATGTATTTTCATAAGCATTAATGAAGTATTTACTATACAGCAAATTTGATTTTATGATATCAGGACCAAAACCATAAGCTGAAGCTCAGTGCTAAGCTCAGACAGCTCACAGGCACAGCTCGCCAGCTGTACTCTAGTTAGAATGTACACACACTGAAGAGGCAGAAAGAGGAAAACCGGCTATGTCAAGGGTGGAGGGAGGAGGCTAAATCAATGCTTATCACATTACTGCAGCAAAAGGGAAAGAGCCATGAGAAAGATGACAAACACAACCGTCAGAATGAATAGGCTATCAAGGCAGCCAATATGAATGAAAAAATGGGTTAATAAACTTTTACGAGGAAACCTGAACACTAATCTTTGAAATGAATAAACAATTCAGGATATTGTAAATGCACAGATTTGATTTTCTTTTAAATTTAGTGAACTAACCAAAAAAATAAAAGATAAAATAAAATCATGTAATATTTGAGAAAATATTTTCTCTTCAACTATAGTAAAAAAAAATGTGAAAATGGCACAGTATCCTTCCAGTATGCCAAAACATGGAAACAGAACACACAATTCCATGTTATAAAGCCCATAAAAATTATAAATGTTAAGTCAGTATGTTTTACAATCTTAAACACAGCATGGTATGGTTTGAATATGATCCCTCAAATGTACTTAACCCTCAAAGCAACAATGTTAGAGGTGATGGGGTCATTAGTGCACAGACCTCATGAGTGGATTCATTGTCATGGATCACTTATCAGTCAAAATGAATTCACCCCTGGTCCTCCATATACTTCCTAAGCTTGCCTGGCCTTCTTCTGTGTGACAACAGAGCTTGAAGATCCTTATTAGCAGATGCTCTGGGCTTTTGGATTTTGGAGGTAAGTCAATCTCTCTCTCTTTCTCTGTCTCTGTCTCTAATTACCCAGTCTGTAGCATCATGTTATAACAACACAAAACAGACTGATATTGTATAACAAACTTTTATCAAGAATATTAATATAATTAAGGTAAATTATCAATAAGTTACATGATGAATGCCAGATTAGTTTATTAGTTTGTTTTAAATATTTGAAAAAAATACGTTAAGTGTAATGGCACATGACTATAATCATAGCACTTAAAGGTGGAGGCAGGGGAACCAGAAGTTTAAGGTCATCCTCAGTTAAATAAGTTCCAGACCAACTTGGGCTACGTGAGACCCTATCTGAAAAAGCAAAACAACAACAAAAATGTGAGGATCTGGGTCTGGAGATTAGGCTCAGCAGTTAAGAGTATTTGCTGCTTTTGCAGAGGAACCATATTTAGTTCCCAGCACCCATATCGTAGCTTAAAATTATCCAAACTCCAATTCCAGGGGATCCTGTGCCTTCTTCTGACCTCTGTAGGCACCAGGCACGCATGTGATACACAAATATCCATGCAGGGAAAACACTCATACACATAAAGTAAATCTTTTTACAGTGAGGAAAAAAAACAGATCACAAGATCACAGAAATTAAAGGTACAAAACTATTAATCACAATGTATTATTTCTGATACAATTTAATATCTGATAATCTCAAAACACATACTCAAGAACATTTTAAAAGAGAGAATTAAGACAGGTGGTGGCAGTGTATGCCTTTAATCCTAGCACTTGGAATGCTGCAGAGTCAGGTGGATCTCTGTGAGTTCAAGGCCAGCCTGGTCTACAAAGCAAGTTCCAGGGTGGCTAGGGCTGTTACACAGAAAAACACTGTCTCGGAAAAAAATAAAAAATAAAAAAAAAAGAGAGAGAACTAATAATAACTAAAGTTGCCTAAAAGTTGGTAAAATCAAAGTAGGAATTTAAGACTCCAAATTCAAGATCAATTTTCTAGAACTAAACAAAAATAAGAATTTAGCATCAGAGAGCCAATAGCTGCTTTCTAGAATGTATGTATTCTTAAAGGAGTCTACGACCATTTACCTCCAAAAGTCTGCATTTCTCTTTCCCAGTCACTTTTCCTTTCCCACTTGTGATTTCATCCAGGGATGTTTTAAAGGCTGCGACTTCTCCCTTAAACTTCTCTAATGCAGTGTCCGATTTGGAGCTGCTAGGCCTTGATCCCCACTTGCTTTTAATTAAATCTTTCGGGCTTCTGGAAGACATCTTTGAAATGATCTATGAAAAACAAACATATTTTAAATTCAACTGCATTTGAAGTCTGAGTTTTAACTTTTACATCTCAGATCTGGAAGAGGCCTTATAGCCTATTTGTTCTAAATAGAAGTGATTTATCTAAATCAGTGGAATACAGAAAGAAAACTGAGGAACATTTCTGGGGTGTTGTAGTGAATCTTTTTTTCTTTTTTGAGACAGGGTTTCTCTGTAGCTTTGGAGCCTGCCCTGTAGACCAGGCTGGTCTCGAACTCACAGAAATCCCCGTCTCTGCCTCCCAATGCTGGGATGGATTAAAGGCGTGCACCACTGATGTGGGATTTCCCTCTGTATGCTGTGATTACCATGAATAAAGAACCGCTTTGAGCCTATAGCAGAGCAGGGCGGGGCAGAGCAGAGTTAGGCAGGGAGGACTGAACTGAATGCTGGGAGAAAGAAGGGCAGAGTCAGAGAGAAGCCATGGAGCCATCAGAGATAGCTGCCGGAAACTTTACCCGGTAAACCACAGCCATGTGGTGATATACAGATTAATAGAAATGGGTTAAATTAATATAAGAGTTAGCCAATAAGAAGCTAGAGCTAATGGGCCAAGCAATGATTTAATTAATACAGTTTCTGTGTGATTATTTCGGGGCTAAATGGCCAGGACCAACAAGCAGCCTCCTCCTACATGCCACCACTGCCCAGTGTTGCAGTGAATCTTTAAAAAGGGAAATATCCACTTTCCAGAGATATGACAATTCACCACTATGCCTGCCAATGTTCTTGAAAGTTTTTGTTTAAAAGTAATGGGAGGGTCTTTAGACCTTACATTTTCAAAGAGATCTACCCAAAAACAAAAAGCTGGTGGTAATCTAATTTTGAGTTTATGAGCATTAAAAATCATTAACATGTGTCCTCTGTTTTAGAAGGAATGTCTAGTTAAACTCTGTCTTAATAGCCTTTTGAGAACATGGCGGGAAGAAGTAAGGAAATCCAACCCGAGACATTCATTAAAAAAAGAAAAGAGGTATAATGGGGATGAAAGGAATTAAGGAGCCAAATGAAGTAAGAACATAGATGACAGTTTAGAAGCATATGCATAGTACTAACTCTAAGCAGGCAAATGTATAGTAAAATACACTGTACATATAGTGTAGAAATAGCTCTTCAAGCTGGGCGGTGGTAGCGCACGCCTTTAATCCCAGCACTGAGGAGATAGAGGCAAGCTGATCTCCGTGGTTCAACACCAGCCTGGTCTACAAGAGCTAGTTCCAGGACAGCCAAGGCTGTTACACAGAGAAACCCTGTCTCGAAGACACAAAACCAAAAACAAAATAAAACAGCTCTTCATTAAGAAGGTTATAAGGAGGTTAGAAAACAAACAAGCCAACATTTTTCCACCTTGTTATGTCCTGAGATAAAAATGATGACAGTGTGCCGGGCGGTGGTGGCGCACACCTTTAATCCCAGCACTCGGGAGGTAGAGGCAGGCGGATCTCTGTGAGTTCGAGACCAGCCTGGTTGTAGACCAGGACAGGCTCCAAAACTACAGAGAAACCCTGTCTCAAAAAACAAAAACAAAGCAAAAAAAAAAAAAAATGATGGCAGTGTGATTAAGGAATCTAAAGCAAGATGAGACCATTAAAGCATTCAACTACTATAGAGCCAGGCATGGTGGTGCATGACAATAATTATAGCACTCAGGAAGTGGAGGGAGGATGACCAGGAGTTCAAGGATAGCCTCATTTGCATATAAGTTTGAGGGCCACCTGGGCTGCACAGACCTGTTTAAACAAACAACAACAAATTACTACAAAGCCTATTTACCAGGTAACCTAATAGGGACTGCATATAAGCTGGTTAAAGCAACGGGGGCGGGGGACACGACACGGGACCCAACAGTCTCTGAAGTCAGGAAGCCTTCAGCACAGTGAAGCAGGCAACAGCAAAACAACAGAAGCACAGATTCTCACACTCTCAAACTGTAATAAACACTAAGAGGAGATAATGGAGTCATAGAAGCTACTGATAAAAACAGGGAGATCTGTTTAGGGTGGTCAGCATGAGGTCATCCTGTGTGAAAACAGCCTAAAAATATACAACTGTGTAGACTAAGTCAACCAAAGTCAAATATAAATCATTCATCCTTGATTCTGGCACATTAGGCCGTCAAAAACTAAGTAAGGTAGCTAGTACAATCTGCTGAGGTAAATTCAGTTACACCTTAGGAATCTGCAACCACAAAAGCTTTTCCCTGTGCTTCTTGATGCCACAGGGAGGCCTTGATACCCTGGGTTGGCAGAAAGAAAACTACCAAGCCATTGAGACAAGGATAGAAGAAATATAGATCAACACAATTTGAAAGAACCCTCGCGACATCTGCTACCTAACTTTTGGAGAGGCCTCCTAAATGATTAGTGTTCCCGATTCTGGTCTAGCCTGAGCTAGCCCACTTCTCCCCTGCTCCTACCTAGTTCTCCCACCTTCTTTTCCCAGTATCTATTATTCCATTCATTCCTAAAGTTCCATTCAGGGACTCTCCAGTCCTAGAGGCATCTTCCTCAGGGGGCCCTCTCTGAACTCCAGAGGTTGCAGGATTCACCGCACATACACTTACACCTGCTACTAACATTTTTTTCAGTCAATAACTGTTCAAAAGAACTATATTTTATTTATCATCCAAATGCTTAAAGGCAGATGCTAGGAAATCTCTGACTGGGCTGAAGGGACCTAAGCCATTCTGGTCAGGAAGAGACTAAAGAAAGATTTCCACCCACCCAGTAAACCGCACCATTTATCTATGAGGGGGCCAGGGATGAGACAGGAAAATAAAGACTGCAAAGAGAAGCGCTCGCTAACAGCAAAGGCCAAACCCACGAGAGAGCCGCTTCGGGCTACTGGGCTCTCTCGACGCCTGTGTTAAGAAGTGATAATACCGCAAAGCAGAAAGGAATCGAAAGGAGGACGGTCGACGACGGACGGTCGACGACGACAGGCACCCAGCGTGGTGTCCCTCAGGAAACGAGCATCAACTCCGGCGAGCAGAGACCGAGTCCTGCGGCCGTGATCTGCCCACGGACGCCGCCTCCTGTGCGGTTCCGTCCGGCCTTGGGGCTGCGGGTCGCGGCTGTCCTCCCCACCCTCCTCCGCCAAGGCTGGGCTACTCAGTACCTCAGACCAAACACAGCGTCCGCGTCGTTGCGTCAGACCCCCTACAACTCAACAGCCTGGACGCCGCTTCCGGAAGTTTGAATCCCGCGGCTGCGGGGCGGGGTACGTCACTGCCGGCCGGCAAAGGGCGGGGCCCGCAATCTGGGGGCAGGCGGGAGAGGGCGGGACCTAAAATCTGAGCGGGGCGAGGCGGAGCCTAGGAGTCGAGGACAGGGGAGAGAGGGCGGGCCCAGGAGCCTGAGGGCGGGGCCTGGGACCTGGGGGTGGGCTGAGGCAGGCGGGGCGAAGGCGGGCTCTGGAATCTCGGCAATGGCGGGGCGGATTGGGAGCGGGGGTGTGTGTGTGTGTGTGTGGTGTGTGTGTGTGTGTGTGTGTGTGTGGTGTGTGTGTGTGTGTGTGGTGTGTGTGTGTGTGGCGGGGGCGTGTGTGTGTGTGTGTGTGTGTGGCGGGGGGGGGGGGGGGTGGTATTGCCAAAACTGCAATTAGCAAGAAGTTAGCAAGAAGCGCTTGCTAACAGCAAAGGCCGAACACGGGCCGGGGGCGGGGGGCGGGGGGGTGTCATAGCGGGTTATAGGGGGTTATAGGGGCGGGGACAAGGGCAAAATCGGACGCCCAGTTAATTCTGGGGCTGCCTGCTTTTCTCTGCGGGTTCTGACACTTCTGTTTCCCATAAAACAAGCTCTGTGACCCTCGCCTGGGAATGACTAGTGTTCTGTGTGCTTTGATCGTCAGTTTCTCTCTACGTAAGACAAAGCCCCTCCACCTCCGGGATAACTTCCTACTCCCAAAGTCAGGGGCGGAGCAGGGCGCTGATAAACTCTCCCAGTTTGAAAACGGATTGTGAGCCCCAACGGCGACTCTAGATTGCAGGCGGTTGCATCTTTATCGGTCAAGTCTGGGTCTTAGTTGGCTTCCTTGAGAACTTTATTGTTTGTTAGGGCGTGTCTTCCTTAGACCCAGCTGGAGCGCACCACAAGTTTACAGCGGAAAAATACTCAACCTGGCGGTGGTGGCACACCTTTAATCCCAGCACTCGGGAGGTAGGGGCAAGCGAATCTCTGTGAGTTCGAGGCCAGCCTGGTCTACAAGCGCTAGTTCCAGGACAGGCTCCAAAACTACAGAGACACCCTTTCTCGGGAAAAATTTTAAAAAAAAAAACCTCCAAAAAAAGAAAAAAGAAAAGAAAAATGCTCAGTAACAAAACATCCTGGGAAGGTTATGTAGTACAAGGGTTAACTATCTCATAGTGTGACCGAGGGTTAAACGACAGAATCCATGGGGAATGCTTAGGGTCTAACAAACGCAGTATGCTAAATAAAAGGTAGCAAAACCTCGTGTTATTGAATGAAGTGGATGAGAAACCATGTAAGAAATTTCAGATTTTTTTTTTTAAGCAGGAAAATGGCAATCCAAGAAACTCGAATTCTCTAATCCTAGAGGGTTCTGCTTCCCCCTGCCTGAAGTCTATGGAACCACAAGGTAGCATGCTAGAAGGTGGCAAACAGGCTTTTGCCTTTCCTCGGCCATCTTGCGCCCGTCCTCTTTTTCAAGGGAAGTTATGCGGGCCCCAAATAGGTGGAGTCGTCAATAACCCAGTGTTCCAAAGAGTAACCTGTTGTGGTGTGTTGGCTGTGCACACCTTGGCTTCTTTACATAGAACCACAAGGAATACAGTTCAACGCTTCTGTGTTGATTACAATGGCATGTGTGGTTATTGCTGTGACTAGCTTTTCTGGCAAGCACCCTTTCTGACAAATTGACTCTAGTGACATTTTAATTATATTTTATTAAATAAAGACTGCCTGAAGATCTGAGAGTAGAAGTCCCACTGGTCAGCCTTACAGACCAGATTATGGTAGCACACACCTTTACTCTCAATAGCCATAATGACCACATCTTTAATCCCAGTAGGGACACTAGTTGCCAAAGAAACTGGGCGGTGCATGCCTTTAATGACGGTGGTGCACGCCTTTAATCCCAGCCCTAGAGAGGATGATAAAATGGGAGGAAACAGCTCTCGACACACAGTCTCATTCTGAGATTCTTGGAGGCAGGATCGCCATCCAGACTGGGGTTGATATAGCCCGCGGCTGGCGGTTTTGCTTTTCAGATCTTCAGGGTGAACCCCAATTTCCTACCCTTAGGTTTTATTAATCGTGCTTCAATTGATCTCTTATAACTTGGGACTAGGGAGTGCTGGGGGGGGGGGGGAGTCTGAGTTTCTAGCTAACTTTAGTGAGCCGGTGACCTACAGAAGGTGGATTTCAGTGGGCAGCTAATTCTGGAGAGCGCAGACAAGGGACTTGGTAACTGTGTATACTTTCATTTCCAGGAAACAGTTTTCTTCATATTTGTGTCAGATGGAGGGGTTAGGGGTGGGAGAAAGTTTGTCAAAATGAAGTCAGGATGCCGGGCGGTGGTGGCGCACGCCTTTAATCCCAGCACTTGGGAGGCAGAGGCAGGCGGATCTCTGTGAGTTCGAGACCAGCCTGGTCTACAAGAGCTAGTTCCAGAACAGGCTCCAAAACCACAGAGAAACCCTGTCTCGAAAAACCAAAAAAAATAAAAAAAAAATGAAGTCAGGATGTGAATATTTGCTGTCCAGACTCCAGATAAGAGGCAAAATTAGAATTAAGTGTGGGGGTGTCACACACACACACACAATGGGGGGCTTTAAAGTCAAATGGGAAGCAGAGCGTAGAGGAGTATGGAAGGAAGGGTGGGGAGAGGGTAACCAGCACACTCTGGGACTGACACCTGGTGCCCCATGGGTCCTGTGGGACCAGGCACTGCAATTCTACACCCGCCCTGGGGGACCTTGGTTCAGTTGGGAGCTGCCCTGTGAATAGGGACTACTGAGAGAGGAGCAGACTGGAGGGTCAATGTGAGGCTGGCTCAGTTGATTCTGTCAAGGCAGTCGTTGGTTCTAGACATCAGCGTTTGCTCTTTTTAGACAGTCGTGAAGCTTCAAGCAGCTGGCTGTTTCCATAGCATCTCAAGGTGATCACATTCTCAAGGTGGTGTTGACAGATCCTGCAGGGCTATTCTAGGATAAGGATTCAAAACTCATCTTTATTCATGAAAGGAGAAAAATGGGTCAGGCCGCAGAGTAAGTCTTTATCTCAGCAGGAGAGCGCATTTTCTGCCCAGTAGGAAACTTAGAAAACAAACAGCCCCGAAGGCTGCTGGGTGGCTTTAGACTAGTAAGTCTAAATCTGGAGGCTGTTTTGATTTGAGGGTTGCATCTTCCAAAGGGTCTTCCAGGAATCCACAGGACGCTGCCTGATGGCAGGCCTCCACGTCTCACAGAACATTCTGACACAATTCCCCGTGCTCTGTCCAACATGGCGGCGCTGACCGCCTCTCCTGATAACCACTTGAAGTGTGGCTGCTGTGAGTGAGAAACTAAGTCTTGAATTTTACTTAATTTTGTTTTAGAACTGACACCTAATTCCATTATTAGAAAAAAAATTAAGTATGTTTGCAAAAAATAAAAAATAAAACCTTGGGTACGGGAGCTAGTGAGATTGTTCAGAGGATTAAAGCTCAGGCCACCAAGACTGAAAACCTGAGTTTGATCCTCAGGATCCACAAAGTAGAAGAGTACTAACTCTATGAGTTTGTCTACGCACAAAATTTTTTTTTTAAAAAAAAATGTGATTTAAAGAAAAGGCATATGCGTATCTTTTGAACTGTAAGTCTTATAAAAATTAAATCTAGATCAAATACATCTGATGAAAATTTTATGTCCAAATTGATATCTGGGACACATATCAGATTTTAAAGACTTGGTGTAAAAAAAAGAATATAAAAGAGTTTACTAATTCTCATTTATCTTCTTATATATTAAAAATCATAGTACTCTGGATTGACGCTGAAATCAGTCTGAACTGTTGTGTTTATTTTTTTAGTGTGACTACTGGGACGTCTAAGATGGCGAATGTGACTCGTGTTACACTCCTGTAGGACAGCACTGTGCGCATAGACAGAAGGGGCTGTCAATGGCTGAATCCTCGAAATGAGTTCTTTTTAGGATGACATTACTGAGAGGTAGTGAATGTCAAGTTGGGAGCCTAGGCCCCAGCCCCTTGCATCTATCCCAGCCCCAGCCCTGGTCTGGACTCCAAATCCCAGCAGGCCAGGTCCTGACCCTCCCTGGGGAATGGGGTCAGGACCACTCCCCAGGGTATTTGAGTGATCCCCCCCCCCCCCCCCGCCGCCCCAAAGAGAAACACGTGGTCTCCCTTTCTTCCTCCTGGGGGTCATGTTTCCATGGCTTTCCAGCTTTCCCATCCAGGCTACCCGAGAGTGCAGAACTCCCATTAAACCTGGATTATTTCTTAATTCGGCTTGTTTTGATTTGGTTTGATTGGGAATTTTTGCATCAGCAGGAAGCTTGTGTTAGGAAATATTCCTAACAGTGAAATGTGGGAAGTAGGGCTTGGTTGGAAACCATATTCTCAGGACTGCATTTCATCCTGCTCCCTTCTTGTTTTTGAGACAGGGTTTCTCTGTAGCTTTGGGGCCTGTCCTGGAACTTGCTATGTAGACCAGGCTGATCTCAAACTCACAGAGATCCACCTGCCTCTGCCTTCTGAGTGCTGGATTAAAGGCATGCACCACCACCGCCCAACCTGGCCCCTTCTTGCATCTTCTTTTTCTCTGTTTCCTCAACCACACATTCCCACCACCATGATTTTCTGCCCAGCACTTCCTTTCCCCAGCTTAGTTATTTGTCAGGAGTTTTGTAACAGTAGTGAGAAAAGTAAGGAACACCATCTAACACCAGAACACCTCCCGCACAGACGCACATAGGCACACACACAAGCAGCACAGGCACAGACACACACAGTACACACACACAAAGACACACAGACACATGTTTAATCGCATTTGCAGCACACACACACACACACACTTCACAAGCCACTGTGATGTCAGACTGGAACAAACTGACCAGCACATTCCCCAACTCCCCCACAAGCCCCTGCAGCTGCCCCTCACTCCCAGACTTTCTCTTTTCAAACTCTTCTCCAGGAAACACAGATCAAGCTCCTGCAGTTGGAGTGTCCATCCCTACTTGGCTTCTTGTTTGGCTTAAGCGTATTTCTGGCTTACTCGTATATCTGAAATTAACCCATTTCTATTAAATTTAATCCCAGTATTTGGGAATCACACACCTTTAATCCCAGCACTAGGGAGGTGGAGACGAGCAATATGGCTGAGCAGAGAGAGGAATATAAGTAAGAAGTGATAGGAACTCAGTGGAGAGTGGAGTCTGAAGTTTGGGGGAGACTCAGTGCAGTCTGGAGGATCTCCCCTTTCTTCGGTCTGAGCATTGGTAGAGGTAAAAGGTCTCTCTAGTGGCTTACTGCTCTGCTTTTCTGATCTTCAGCCTGAACCCCGATAGCTGTCTCTGGGTTTTTAATTTTTCATGCTGCAGAGATTTATGTACCACCCTTGTGATTTGTTTTTCCGGAGTTTTGTCTTCCCCACTGACATTAGCCCAGTTGACTTCACACAAAAGGAGTGGGGCGTTTTCTTTGATTGATGACTGATGTGGAAGGGCCCAGCTCACCGTGGGTGACACCATTCCAGGGCTGGTGGCCCTGGATGATGAAGAAAGCAAGCTGAACACACTATGAGGAACAAGCCAGGAAGCAGAACTCCTCCATAACCTCTCATAACTTCCTGCCTCAGTGAGGTCCTGCTCTGGCTTCCCAGAATGATGAGGTTCAACATGTAAGATGAAATCAACCCTTTCCTCCCATGCTGCTTATGACCATGGGGGTTTGTCGCACCAACAGAAACTCTAAGACACAGACCCTATGGCCTACAGAAGGCTGGAGTTCTTGGGAATGACAGTACCTTTCTACCAGTGTGTTCTTTAGTGTCTTCGAAATGACACGTCCTCCAGGAACCTAGAGGTGAACTAATGTTTTTGCATACACATCAACAACCAGCCGCAGATGGAGGAAGGGCTCAGAGAGCCCTACTCCTTCTCGATGGACTCTTTGCTTCTGATAGGTTTGAAGACAGGAAGTTGTGTGTCTACTGGTGGCTCCACCAGGCTCTAATGGAAAGTCCTCATTCAGTGGTCCCCCTAATGGCTCTGTCACAAAAATAAAAGTCATAAATCTAGGAAAGGAGAAAGGAAGAGTTGATGAGAGTGAAAATGGTATAAGAAAAGGTTGGGGAGCTGGGTGGTGGTGGCATAAACACACCTTTAATCCCAGCACTCTGGAGGCAGAGGCAGGTAGATCTCCGTTCAAGCCTGGTGTAGTAAAAAGAGCCCGCTTGTTAGTCCCAGCTGCCCGGCTAGCTCAGCCCTGAAATAACCACACAGAAACTGTATTAATTAAAGCACTGCTTGGCTCATTAGCGCTAGCTTCTTATTGGTTAACTCTTATTTTAATTTAACCAGTTTCCATTAATCTATGTATTGGCACGTGGCTTACCAGCAAAGCATATCTATTTCCTGCGGCGGATCCGTGGCATCCCTCACTCTGCTTTCTTCCTCCCAGAATCCAGTCCTGTCTTCTCCGCCTACCTAAGTTCTGCCCTATCAGGCCAAGGCAGCTTCTTTATTCATTTTATTCATTATTCATTAACCAATGCAAGCAACACACAGAGGGGACTCCCACATCAAAGTGAGTTCCAGGACAGCCAGGACTAAGCAGACAAACCCTGTTTTGAAAGCAAAGCAAAACACAACAAAACAAAAACAAAAAAAGAAAGGAAGAGAGAGAGAGAGAGAGAGAGAGAGAGAGAGAGAGAGAGAGAGGATGGAGTGGTGAGAATGTAATCAGAACGCATTATTTACATGTATGAAATTGACAAAGAACTAACTTAATAAATAAAAATCAGGGTGATTTTCCAGAGGATAAAAACACCCTTCATGCTGCACAGTGGTGGCGCACACCTTTAATCCCAGCATTTGGGAGGCAGAGAAGGTGGATCTCTGTGAGTTCGAGGCCAGCCTGATTTACAAAGCGAGTTCCAGGATAGGCTCCAAAGCTACAGAGAAACAGTGTCTTAAAAACAACAACAACAACAACAACAAAAAACAAGCCTTTCACATGTGCGGTACACCTAGTGGTTTGTGCGGTGTGACAGCCTCTGTCATGACACTGAGGGTTGTTAAGTGGTAACATTTATGATGTATTTGTTTTTAGAGACATGTTTTTCACAGTAAAAGGAGAAAAACACTTAAAATTATTCTTTTCTAAACGCCACTTAGACTTTCTGTGGCCACCAAATACAATTCTTTCTATAACTCCCAACTTTGTACAAGAATTTGAGAAACATCCTGAGATAAAATTCTCTAAGTTTAGTACTACTTTCCCAATACACTTGCACTGTCTGCTTCCAGTTGGTTCTTGATTGTATGCCAGAAGCAAAAATAAGTTCTATGTTTTCACAGTCTGGTCTGGCCATTCTGAAACACAATGATCTGATTTACCAACGTACATTAACAGTAAGACTGTGGAAATTATGAAATTCTAGCAAGACAACTGTGGTTTTCTACATGCTTCCTGTCAGGTCCCACAGGGCTTGCGTCTTACAACACACATCTACTTATATCTGTTTGCAAGTAAGGACATGGAAGGAGAGAGTGGCTAAGAACTTTTCCCCATGATGTAGCTCTCGAAAGTAGTAAAGTACATCTTATGTGCTCTAACAGTCAGGATGCATATAGCCTTACGACACCCTCTTCAGGAGCAGACAGTGTATACTGACAACAGTGGACAGCCCCTTCTCCATTTCCACGGAAGACTTTTATCTTTCCGTGACCCACAGAAACTAGGATCCTACTTTCGAAGGGTTCCTAGAGCGAATCTGTTGGGAAGGAAAGGGACCAAAGATAGTGAAATCTGTATAATCCGTTTCTTTCAGGTCCCGGACTTTAACTCAGCTATTCCTGTACCATGCAGTAGGGGGCGCCTCTTGGCAGCTTTTTAAAAACCCTTTAAAGTTGCGGAGGGGGCGTGTCCACCAGCGCGAGAGGAAAAGGCAAAAGCAAAATTAAACCCCGTCTAAGTAGTTTTAAAACTCCACAAAACTCGGTAAACAGTGAAAGAAGTGGTAGGAAAACAACAAATTGGATTTCCCGAGTTACTACTAAGAGACAAACAACATTCCTGTGGTTTTCCTGAACTGCCTGCCGTTCGTCCCGGATCCATCACTGTTTCATTTGCTGCACAAAATTACTTTTCGTCGTGGTGTCCTTTTTCAGGTCCACATTTTCTGAATTCATGAGCCGTGCCTGCGGCCCTGCGTGGACTCTGGGAGTGTGGATATCAGTTTACACAGGGCCTTCAGCAAATAATCCTCCAGAGCGCCCCCACCCCACCCCGCCTCCTCCACCCTCCCAGCCCTGGAGAAACCCTCCCCTAGCCTGGAGACATCCTCTCCTAGGGCGGAGGGCCCAGCGCCAGCGCCCGCGTCTTCTCCGCCGCTTGGCAGCAACTTGCTTTCTCTAAGAGCCATGCTTCGAGTGATTGTGGAATCTGCCACTAACATCCCTAAAACGAAATTTGGGAAACCGGATCCTATCGTTTCTGTCATCTTTAAGGGTAAGACAACGTTTCCTTCTCATTCTGAAGCGCTTTTCTTGAAGGCGAGGCACTTGGAACTCGTTCTTGTCAAATAACAGTTGGCGGAGGGTGAAGCGACTCTCTTTTCCCCTGGCGGTTCCAGGTTTACCTGGGCAGGGCAGGTTCGGATCACTGCTGAGGGCAATTAACTTGCTCTAGGGCTTTGAGACTCAGTGAATGACCGGACATTTCTGTAAACTCGTTGCGGGGAACCTCTATTTGCCACTCTCTTGAGTTCTGGTATGAAGGGCTTTGCTGGTTCCAAGTTTGTGTCCAAGGATGAGGGTGCAGTTTTAAAACTTTCTCCCTTGTGAGAAATGAGTAACGGAGGAAGAAGAGGAGCGACTCATTAACTGCTAGAGGCACCATTACACTACTAACTAGTTCGATGATGCTTTTACTGTCCTTTGGACTTTCGGAACGTTATGAAGCTACTCTTTCTAATGTTCCGCATCTCCAGGAGTTGAGATGGTTGGATATTTTCTGTAACTTTGGGATTGCCCACCCCGAAGGAGCTCTGAAGCACGCACACCGACACCTTGACACCTCGACACCTCGACACCTCGGGCGTCTGGCTATGTGACCTTGGGCAAATGACTTCACCCCTCTGCGTCTCGGTGTTCCTGGGCGGAACACGGGAGGAAGGTTTAGACTGGCCAGTCTTCAAAAGGCCTCTTGGAATTCCAAGCACTTATTTACGACACTAACAGTGTTTGCGGTGGAGGAGGACCAGGAAGGGTGAAACACCCTCCTTCTTCCAGGCGAGGCAGGTGACAGCAGCTCAGGCAGGAGGGCAGGGGCAAACCTGGACTTGGGGGCTTCCTCTCTTTTCCCTTTGGCCGTGGTCCTAGTAAGGTCACCATCTCACTTCTCGGTGGGGGCACCCTGCTAAACTAGAGCTTTGACAGGCAGGCATTTCCTTACCACACCTTGGCACATTTCCCTCCAACCCCAGGAATTAGACAACTTCTTCCTCACAGGTTCTGTGTAGCTTACTACCCCTTTCTCCACTCTTGTGTCCATTTCTATTTTTCTTCTCAAATCTTTTTCCCTCTGAGGGCGAGCAAGAAAAGGAAAAATACAAAATTCAAAGCTGCTAAATGGATGTTCAGTTAGAAAGAGAAAAAGAAGGAAGGAAGGACGGAAGGAAGGAAGGAAGGAAGGAAGGGAAAAGGAAGGAAGAAAGAAGGAAGGGAGGAAGAAAAATGAAGATACCTAGAAAACAAAACTAAGACTCTTACAGGACAGTGTGGTTTACAGTTCTTACTCTGGATTACCGGGAGTCATATGGAACTCATTTGCATATAGTACTTTTAAAGTCTATGTATCTTAAAGTTGGTACACAACACTAACATCACATGAAGGATTTGTGCCTTTCATCATTGGCATGTAAAAAGGAGCTGGAATTGAGAGGTACCTTTTGATGCAAATTGTACAGATTATGGGATAATCTGGAATTATCTCTTAAAAATCTAATTTATCTAGGAAGAATATGCAGTATCTGAAAATTTTAATTGCCCAAAAATAAGTTGATGAATGAGAACATTCAACTAAAATGGAGAAATTTTAAACTGGCAAATGTGGTCTAACCAAACAATCATGTTTCTGACTCCCTTTGGGTGTGCAGATTGTGTGGTAAAGTCATCCATTCATTCATTCACTCACTCACTCACTCATTCATTCATTCATTCTCCATTCATTGAGCACAAGAAAGATCATTGAACTCAATGTGGGAACATCTGAACTCTAGGCAAACATTCTTTTTTGTGGGGTTCCCCTCCTTTTTTTCCATCCTGGAGATCAAACCTAGGGTCTTGCACACAGTGCCGCTGAGCTACATCTCTGTCCTGCACATCTGGACATTAGCCAGCATTCCTAAATGATAACCTTAGCTATCCCAGCTCTTACCACTGGGGTCTCAGCTTCCTTAGCTGTGGCATGCAGCAGGATGCTCTCTTTCTTGCTTTAAGATGATGGAACTTTCTAGTACCAAGACTCTGACCATGTGTTCTCAGTGAGTTCTGAGACCCATTGTCTTAGATGGTATGGGAGAGGCAGTAATGGATATGATGTCTTCTCTTGCCTTCCTTCTTTTCCAGCAGTCTGAAAATCTTGGTGATGGCAAATACTTCCCACTGTGTATCCAGTGTTGAGATCTGTATGAAATCAAGCAGGACTAAGTCCTGATAGAACTAAGGATTGTACATAGTAGTATCAATGTTCATAAATGGCCAGCAGGGGAAACCAGCTCTGCCTACTTTCTGTGACGGCAGGAAATATGGCTGATTGAGAGGAAGACAGGGGCTGATGATGCTCGTGTGAGGCTGTGCCCACCAGTTTTCCATTACTGACGACAGAGACAGCCACCCAGGAGGAAAGAGCCTTGCTTTTGACTGGGGGATTTGGTGGTTCGGTCTATGACCAGATCCATTGCTTTGACACTTCCTGCTAGAAGTGTGTGCCAGAGTAATGCTGTGCACATCACAGCCAGAAAAGCGGGGGGGGGGGGGGGGGGGAGATAAGGGTCGTAGCCTTTTTACAGACACACCCCAATGATCTAAATCCTCCTACCAGTCCCCAGCTTTTACAGGTTCCACCACCTAGGTTCCACCACCTAGGCTGGAGAAAAAGTCTTTCACTGCTGGGACTTGGAGGACCACGTCTCTGAACCCCAGCAGATGTCCTGCTGGCCTGCAGCTAACACTGCAGCCGGGAGCATACATACTGGTTATTAGGACTAGTTTGGAGCTGACCTCTGGCCTTGTGTAGCCTTTCACGCTGTGGAGTTGTCGCTCCGGGCCTCATGAACCAGGAAAGCTGGTTGGGCTTCTGCTGTTAGAATTTGCAGGAGTAGACTAGGAAGGCAGCAGAGCCTATGTTGCTTTTCTCCCTCTTGGCTTCCACGAACCGGTTCTGAATTTTAAGCCAGCTTGTCTGAGGGCTACAGGTAGCCATGCTTATAGACAACCAGAGTGTGTAGCTGAGTCCAGCAGGAGTTAGACTGTACGGAGCTCCGAGACCTCTGAACTCTGAGACACAACCATTTATTTAGAGATTTTTAAGTATGGGCTGGTGAGAAGGCTCAGTGGTTAAAAGTGCTTGCTACCAAGACCAATGGCCTGAGTTCAGTCCCTGAAGGCAAGAGAAAGAGAATATATGCCTGTAACTTGTCCTCTAATCAACCCCCCGTCAACACACACACACACACACTCACACACAGACACATACTCTCACATACAGAAATACTCACAGACACACACAGACACACACACACAGACACACTCACACACAGACATACACACACTCACAGACACACACACTCACATACAGACACACACATAGACGCACTCACACACAGACATATACACGCTCACAGACACACATATATACCCACATACAGACACACACAAAGACACATTCACACACTCACTTACAGACACACACACATAGGCACACTACATACATACATATACACACTCACATACAAACATACACCCACCACACACAGACATATATATACACACAGACACACAAAGACACACACACACAAAGAAAAATTTAAACTTCAGTTTATATCATATCTTAATTCTTTGAATATCATCAAAATAAAGTAAAATAAACCAGCACTATAGAAGGGATTATACCGCTGAAAAATGAAAATTCTCACTCCACTCCATCCTATCGTTCACCCTCTCCTGGGAATCACCGGTCCAAATAATTTGTTTGTTTGTTTGTTTGAAGCAGGGGCTTATGTAGCCGAGCTCAACCTTCAAGTCCATGGGTATCTGAGGATAAACTGAAATTTCTGATTCTCCTCATTCTCCGTCTCCCACCAGTTTATTCTGCACAATTAGGTTATAAGCCTCTTTCTGAGGACATGCAAGTTGCTCCTGTCTTGTGAGCATGCGCACTTGCGCTCATGTGCACGGAGGGCTGGTGCTGTAGGGTTCTTTGTTTTGTTTTGTTGGTTTCTCTGCTGTCTTTTAAAGGTCACTTTGCTAGATGGATGTTACCATGCACTTTCATGTTCCCTCTGGCTCATCCTTGCTTCTGTGTGAAAAAATTCTCTTGGAAAGGTTTAGTGGAGAGAACCCTTCCTTGAGTGCGGCCACCCTGCTGTGTCTGTACAAAGTGGCAGCGTCTCATTCACAGGTCCAGTCCACTCCTGGGAAACATGGCTGCCACAATCGCTGTTTCCCTACCCTGTCCTTAAGATAGGGTCATTTTGCCACCACGTTTCCTGTCTTCTTGACACTTGCAGAACTTTTCCTTGTGGGTTGTCATCTGCCAACTGTCCAGATGTGCACTTGGTGATTGTTGGCTTAGCATGTAGTCTTCTGCATTCTTATGTCCCTTGGGCATGTTTTAGTGTGTGAGCCTGGACATTTTTAGTGCCTCTTCCAGTTAGCACAGCCAAACTTTGTAATCTTTGCCCTCTCTTTTGTTTGTTTTGTTTTTGAGACAGGGTCTCACTAAGTAGCTCTGGCTGTCCTGGACTCACTCTGTAGACCAGGTTAACCTCAGACTCACGGAGATCTGGGTGCCTCTGCCTCCCAAGTGCTGGGATTAAAGATATATATATACCACTATGCCCAGCCCCAATTTAGAAAGCTTAAGGAAATCACTTCCTCTCTTCAAGAATCCTTGGGGGTGGGGGCGGGGATCAGTAATGTCCGCTCTGGAAGGAATGAGTCTGTTAGTCTTCTGATAGTGACTTGCCTGTCCTCATTCACCTGGAGACCCTGAGCCATCTCACAGGCCCCACTTGCCTGTTTCTTAGCAAGAACCACTTTGTTATTTAAAATTACTATCTGAAACTTTATCATAAAAAACTTGCAAGTAAAAATCTTTGTTTTTTTTGCAAGTAAAAATCTTTAAAATTAAAAAACATTAAAATTAACCAGACTGGAAGTCTATGCATCTCAATGACTTTCACTGAATAGTTACAATAGCCAATCAAATAGTTATGATAATAGCAATAAGTAAATAAGTACAATGATCAACCAAAAAATCAAATAAATAAAAAGAAATTGCTACCTGCAATTTGTTTTTTGATTTTATTTTCGTTTGGGGGTATTGATATAGAAGCGCGTGCGCATGTGTGTATGCGTGTGGGTGTAAAATGACCAGGCAAGTTGAGATAATTACCATATCAAGATTTTTTATTTCCTTGTGTGAGAAACATTCAAATTCCTGAGGCATTTTCCTTCCTTCCCTCCTTTTTTTCTTTTTCTTCGTGTGTGTATCTTTGTGTGGGTGCAGTGTGTGTATATAGTGTGCATGCCAGCGGCACTTGTATGGAGGACTGAGGTCAGCCCTGAGTGGCGCGTCTCTTCTCCCACTGTGGAGGCAGATCTCTTGTTTGTGGGTGGCACACAAATTCCTGGGGACTCTTCTGTCTCTTCTGTAACAGTTTGAATGTTAGAACCACACTGTGTACAGCTGTATGTAGGCTGTGGAGAGTCGAACTCAGGTCCTTGCCCTTGCTCAGCACTTACCCACTGAGCCATCCCCACACTGTCCAGAGATAATTTTTGAAAGCATTTTTAGATAAGCTTTTAGAAGCTGTGAGAGTCCATTAAGACTGGTGAAATCCTATGGGTGAAGGGTCTCACAGGGTTCATTCTCTGTAGTCTGTGAAGGTGAGTTGCTCATATAGAACCTTGACCACCTATGGTCCACTATAGAGTCTAGAAGATTCTTCCTGGCTAATGATGATCATGGAGCACGGATAATTTCAAAGAACCATGGTATTGTATGGACAAATACTCAGGAAGGCCAAACTGTTTAATCTACTGAGTCATCCTCCTTGCTTCCTGGAGAAAAGGGCTTGGACACTCACTACTGAAGGATGGTGGACCCGCCCTGCTGAAGCACGGGGACTGTGTGTTTCCCAAAGGCACATTCTCTGGCGTTCAGTCATTTACAAAACCACAGTTGCCTTTAGAAATTAATTACCATGCCCTGTTTTTCCTTCCCTCCTCCACGATTTAGCTCACCCCAATGTCCTCAGTCAGGGTGATGCATGCCTTTAATGCCAGTACTCAGGAGGCAGAGGCAGGTGGATCTCTGTGAGTTCAAAGCCAGCCTGGTCTACAAAGTGAGTTCTGGGACAGCCAGGGCTAAACAGAGAAACCCTGTCTGGAAAAATCAAAACCAAAATAAAAAAAAAAAAAAGTAGTCTGGTTAGGGAGTTGTGATTCGTTGGTAATTACTGGGAAGCCTTTCCATGAACAGCATCCCCAGAGTCTGGTAGATTGCTTAGGTTTATTAATCGAGTCAAATGCTCCCCAGGGCGGAGGAAACACCTTCAGGCTGCCACCACTGGAAGGGAAGAGCTAATAAAGATACTAAGGAAGCAGCCTGATTGATCCAAGTTAGGAGGAAACCACACCTCGCAGGCAAATGGGGCCCTCCTTCTTGCACTTCACCGCACTTCACCGTGAAGGAATACCAGACTGACTGCCCTGTGTCCAGGCAGAGTGTTTACCCTGTGGGTGAACGCAGGCTCAGTGGGGTGGCTCTGTAAGACACCGTAATGGTCATGAGGGAGACTCCCGAAGGTCACATGGCGAGTATGTCCTCAGCCAAGCTGAAATGTGGGTCTCATTCCCTCCTTTTCCTGCACCCCTGTCCTACCTGGAAGGGTAAGGTGTCACAGTCAGGAGTCATTCTTCTGTGAGGAGCCTGTTCCAAAAGCTACAGAGAAACCTTACAGAGTATAGGTTGTGCGCACACAGGAGTCAGAGGCATATCAGGCAAGGGCCATTGGCATTTGTCTTCTCTCTCTCTTCCCTCGAGTGAGTGATTCCTGCTTGTCCAGTTGTCAGATTGGTTCACCCCAATTAGCAGGGGCCAAAGAGAGCAGCAGCCCAGGACATACAAAGCAGGTATACCGGAAGTATCTACTGCAGTGTGAGCCCTGCAGACCTAGACGTTGAACCACTTGGCTCCTCTCCTTTCAGCTCAGGGAACCAGACCTGTTTTCAATCAATCACTTGACCCAGCCCTGTATAAAGAGTCCCTTCTTTCTATGGTCAACGCAGTGTGTGGAAAGCCTTTGGACTGGGGGTGGTGGGGGTGGTGGTGGTTAAGTTTTGCCCCTGGTTTTATTACTAGAAGGTGAATATCTTTGGGCAATTACATTTCTAGCCTTCATTTCCTCATCTGTAAAATGCTGGGAAATGTTTCCCTTCTAGGGTGTTATAAGGGGCAGTAGCAATAAAATATCTAAAACACTTTCAAGAGTGCGTCCCTTCCCCTTCCTGTGACCTCTCCTTCCATCTCTGGGGGCATGCATAGAATCCTGGGGGACATTTCTCAGGGTCAGCCCAGGCTTAGTTGCTCAGAATAAGTGGGATCCCCTTTAGCTATGACTGCACCAGAATCCTTTTTCTTTAGTCCCTTATGTTTATTTTCATATTATATTTATAGTTTGATTGAGAGTAATATGATAAATGTTCACACACATACAAAGAGGTCAGGAATAGTTTTGTATGGTAGGTTTGTTGCTTGGTTAACCCCTATGAAGCTCTATCTACATCTATACCTATAATGCTGCCTTAGCACACATACACATAGAATGGTAGTTTTTAAATGTTTCTGAAAATTCCTCCAAACTTTGTTGTGAATTTTGCCTCCAACCATGGGTCAGTGTCTAATAGTCCCTATACTCTGATGTAGGCTGCTTTGCTGATTCTAGCTAACAATTAGTGAACAGCGGAACAGCTCATGACATCCAAGGCTGTACCATCATGGGAAACATATCTTCTGTCTGGTTTTCTTCTTGGGATGCTCATCTTGGGGACTGAGTCAACACATAAGAAGTTCAGCTGAGGTTACCATGCTGAAGAGATCACTTCCGCACAGAGAAATGCTGAGGAGTCCAGGCCTTCCAGGTTTCAGGGACTGCACCAGAATCTCAAGGCTGGGTCTATGTCTGGTTATTGTTGAGAGTGTGTCAGGCCCTCTCTTAGGCATAAGGTTAAGTTCTTTGTAGTGAAAGACATATAACATTTATCATCTCAGCATTTTAAAGTACACTGTTCTGTTATGAAATATTCACGATGTTGCTCTTACCTTTAGGCTATGGTAAATAAGGCCGCTATGAACGGTGGGATGCAAACATGGGCTCAGAGGTGGAATTACTGGATCCTACCATCATTTTGTTTCTAATTTACTGCTGTGTCCCCCAGCAACTCCTTCACGAGCAGCGCACGGAGGTTCCAACGTCTCAGCATCCTTGACACTGTCTCAATGAATGGACCATGTAGGCTTGTCACAGCTTCACTTGGGGTGAACTTGCAGCTCGTTTGCCTCATTAGCATAATGACAAGGGCTACAAGGTTATCCAATCCAGAGTTGTTCTGAAGGCACATGGGAAACAGCCTTGGTCCTCTGCACAGGTCTTTCCCAGTCTGGGCTCCTCAGCCAGTGCAGAAGGCGAAAGTCACTCTGCTCTTGCCACAGAAGTGTGTTGGGAGCTGAGATTAGCATTAGATTAGTCAGGTGGTCTTGATGTTCTCTCCTCACCTGCTGCACTCCCTGGCAGCGCCCCCTGACAGGTGTATTCCACATTTGCTAGACTGTGGGCTCACTGTCTGCCCCTGTTAGCACATTTCACGAACACAGGGCGTGGGTCTCTTTTCTCTAGGAACTAACTGGCTGACTTGCAGACAGGTAATAGGAAACACGTAGTACTGAATTAATGACCTTGTCTCTTCTCATTCATCTGACTAGGGAGTCACAGACCACAGGGACAGAATGGGACCAGATCTCTGTCCCCTAACTACAAACTTGATTTTGAGTGTTTACGACTTTGGGGGTTTTACAGACTGATTGGGATCAATGAATCTGTACCTGAGAAAGCCAGGTCTCACCAGACCACTCCCAACCTGGACCTTTCCTTGTTTTATTTTGAGACAGAGTCTCTGTGTGACAGTCCTGGCTGTCCTGGAATTCATTATGTAGACCACGCTGGCCCTGAACTCACAGTGACCTGCCTGTCTCGGCTTCCTGAATGCTGGGATCAGAGGCCTGTGCCACTATGCCCAGCACTGGAGCTGTAATCTTCAATCTCAAGAACCTCAAGTCTCTGTTTTCCCAGCTGTTGTTGTTTTGACTTGGTTTTAGTTTTTTGAGACATAATTTCTCTGTAGCTTTGGACCCTGTCCTAGAACTCGCTCTGTAGACCAGGCTGGCCTCTAACTCACAGAGATTTGCCTCTCTCTGCCTCCCAAGTGCTGGAATTAAAGGCGAGCACCACCACAACCCAGCCCAAAGATTTTTTTTCTTTTTTAAAGATTTTTTAAATTTTTTTTTATACATACAGTATTCTGCCTACAATGCACACCAGGAGAGGGCACCAGATCTCATTACAGATGGTTGTCAGCCACCATGTGGTTGCTGGGAATTGAACTCAGGACCTCTGGAAGTGCTGTTTACCTCTGAGCCATCTCTCCAGCTCTCCTCCCTGACCGTTTTATAAAAATGAAACAAGTTGGTGTGTCTTAGGTGTCTGGACCTAAAAGGCTGTTTATTGTCGCTCCACCTCTTGAAGTCTGGCTCTTCTTGCTATTGACAAGTGAAAAAGCCAGTGAGCTATGTTAGGGACTAAAGAGACAGGAAGTTTGTAACTCAAGTGAGGACAACTGGAAGGAGCTAGAAGCTTTCCTTTAGAAGGCTAACCTGAGTCTAGAGAGTTTTTTACATATTAAAACAATCAATCAGTCTGCTTAAATCAGAATATTTTATTAATTTTTAAAATGTCATAGCTATTATGTTCTGTGAACCTACTGTGTGCTTCACTATCTACAAACGCACCATCCAGTGGAGCTCCTACTGTGTTGTGTGCTTCACTATCCGCAGATGCATCGTCCAGTGGAGCTTCCTATGATGTGGAAATGTCAGTCAAGATCTGTCCTGGATAGGAAGCCACTAGTCACATGGGGTTGCCGTTCACCAAAATGCAACCACTGTGACCACGGGACTGAAGTTTTAATATTAACTGTAACTAATGCAAATGTACCTAATTGCATGTGGTTACCAAGGACTATAGAACCGCACAGATAGCAGTAGATGGCCACGGTGGCTGCGAGTCCGTATCTTCCGCCCCTTACTCGGTCAGCTCCTGCACCTCCACTTATTATTGAATCCCTGTTGTTTTCTCAGGGAAGTCTTTCATCTTTGTGTCACATGCTGGGAACTTGGGCAGAGGCAGGGCACACAGCTATAGGCCTTGCCATCAAGTCAGGTGAATGAGTACTCCGGCCCCCTCTATGAGGACTGGGTTGTTCAGTATGCTGGGGTCATTTGGATCTAGTCAGAAAGCAGGAGAAAGTTTACTGAGAACAAGATTTTTTTTTTTTAAAGAAAGGAGAGAAAGAAGAAAACCTAGCCGTCCTGCCTGAGCTTTGCCGCAGGTAAGGCAAACATTTATGACAGGCTGTGACTCAGACCCAGAGGTGACATGGCTTAGCAGTGAATCAGTTCCACTGATAAGCAAGATTGGACTATTTTATTAGCAGGAACTAAGGCCTAACTCTTATTCACCAAGTATTTCTTAAAATCTCATATTTAACTGGCAGGGTGAGGCCTCATTTTATTTTACCATAAAGTTTTATTTTTGTTTGTTCTTTTGCCTACACCATCATTTTCATCCCAGGAGCACTAGATGTGAGCTAGGAAAACAGTTCTGCCTCCTCCCTCCCTCCCTCCCTCCTTCCTTCCTTCCTTCCTCCCTTTCTTCCTTCTCTCCTTTCTTCCTTCCTTCCTTCCTTCCTTCCTTCCTTCCTTCCTTTCTTCCCTCCCTCCCTCCCTCCCTCCCTCCCTCCCTCCCTCCCTCCCTCCCTTCCTTCCTTTCTTTATTTTTTCAAGAAGGGTTTCTCTGTGTAACAACCTGGCTGTCCTGGGAACTCTCTGTGTACACCAGGCTGGCCATGAACTCACAGAGATCTGCCTGCCTCTGCCTCCTGAGTGCTGGGATTAAAGGTGTGTACCACCACCGCCTGGCCTGCTATCTTCCTTCTAATAAACAATGTAAGAAGTTATGTTTCTGCTCATCCTTCCTCATCACCTGCGTCCTCCCCGTCTCTGCCTCTTGGTGGCATCTTCTTGGGCCTTAAAAGCATGAATTATTCAATAACTATGCGTGAGGGATGCTATGTCAGGTATCACCGTAGCTCTTCAGATCATGGGGAGCAAGCTGGGCTTATACCCTCCCCACAGGCAGCCTATAAATCATCTGGAGCAAGCTGGGCTTATACCCTCCCCACAGGCAGCCTATAGACTATGCTGGGCTTATACCCTCCCCACAGGCAGCCTATAGATCATAAGGAGCAAGCTGGGCTTATACCCTCCCCACAGGTAGCCTATAGACTATGCTGGGCTTATACCCTCCCCACAGGCAGCCTATAGACTATGCTGGGCTTATACCCTCCCCACAGGCAGCCTATAGCCTATGCTGTTAGCAGAGCAGAGTCTGATGAATGAGCTGGAAAAGTTGTCCTCATGTTGATGACGAGAGCTTGACAACTGTTATCTACTGTGTAACAGTTTCACGCCTATTGTCTTCATTTGAATTCATTTATTTTATCACTGAAGATATGTAGGTTTTTCCTTCATCAGGCGATGAAAGGAGACAGAGACAGAGGAGCACGGGACAGAAATCTCAAGGTCCAAATCAGGAGCAGAAGGAGACAGAGCACAGGCAAGGAACTCAGGACCGCTAGGGGTGCACCCACACACTGAGACAATGGGGATGTGCTATCGGGAACTCACCAAGGCCAGCTGGCCTGGGTCTGAAAAAGCATGGGATAAATCCGGACTAGCTGAACATAGCGGACAATGAGGAATACTGAGAACTCAAGAACAATCGCAGTGGGTTTTTGATCCTACTGCACGTACTGGCTTTGGGGGAGCCTAGGCAGTTTGGATGCTCACCTTAGGAGACCTGGATAGAGGTGGGCGGTCCTTGGGCTTCCCACAGGTCAGGGATCCCTGATTGCTCTTCGAGCAGATGAGGGAGGGGGACTTGATCGGGGGGAGGGGGAGGGAAATGGGAGGCGGTTGCGGGGAGGAGGCAGAAATCCTTAATAAATAAATAAATTAAATTAAAAAAAGATATGTAGGTTTTTGTTTGTTTGGTTTTGGTTTTTGAAGATGGAGCTTCTCTGTGTAGCCCTAGCTGTCCTGTTCTGTAGACCAGGCTGGCCTCAGACTCACAGAGATACACTTTTCTCTGCCCTCCCAAGTGCTGGGATTATAGGTGTGCACTGCCAACCACAGCTCTAAAGTCCTTCTCTAAGTTGTGCTGGCGGTGTGTCTGTTTGTACATGGGTACAGGCAGGGAGGTGTGCTTGGTTAGCATGTGGAGGCCGCAGGAGGACACTGCGCATCCTCTATTGCTCTCTACCATATCCCTTTGAGGCGGTCCCTCACTGAACCTTGCAGTTTTTAGGCTAGGTTAGACTGGAAGCCCCCACACCATTCCCATCTTCCCAGCTTCCAACCCCTGTTGCTAAGGTCACCGGTATATGCAGCTACATCCATTTTTTCTTTTCCTAAGATCCAATCTCAAGTCCTGCCCTGGGCCTTCTCTTCAGCCCGGAAGTGAAATCTTTCAGAGCTGGAGAAACGGTTTTGGATAAAGTGGGGTAACTCCCTAGGTGAGCATCTCATAGCCAGTCCCAGGGAGAGCTGGGGCTCCTCCTCTGGGGAGGCTGTTGCCTTGTTTCTTATGCAGAGCTGAGTGTGGTCTCAGCCACTTCTGCTCTTTCTGCTCCTGACTGACCCTCTCCTCCCCTTGGCTCTTTCAGCACTCTGTATCTTCCAAAGGGGAATCGTAATACCGTGGGTTTTTGTTTTGTTTAGTTTTAAGCAGTGTCTCTCTATGCAGCCCTGGCTGTTCTGGAGCTTTCTAGGTAGACCAGGTTGGCCTCTAACTCACAGAGATGCCCCTGCCTTCACCTTCCAAGTTTCTAGGATCAAAAGTGTGAATCACTATGCCTGGCTCCGGGCTCTTTTCTACCATTGCCTTTCCTTGGGAATCTCAACCCTTGGGTTTCTTACCTTACCGGAGTCAGAGCCTGGCACTGGGCCCTTCGGTCTGCACACTTCTGACCTCCAAAGCCCTATCTCAGACTCCTGATGCCATCTACAGGAGTGGCCTGGTTTGAAGAAGCCCTTCCCCCAACAAGGTGTCCAAAGCCATTTCATGGGTGTGGTATTATTTGTTGTTCAGAGCCCTTGGCACTGCTGGGGCATATTTCTATGTTTGTAAGTGAGGAGGGTACACGCCTCAGCGAGACTGAGGGAGAGCAAAGCTGTGTGGCCAGGAAGAGGCAGAGAAGGAAGAGAACCTGGGTTTTATTTGGGTTCATAGTCTGGGCATGACCTTTCCCACAGCTCAGGGCACAGCAGGTTCTCTATGTGCATCGGATCTCTCACTTTAATGCTACACAATGTTCCTTCCTAGGAACAAAGAGCAGCCCACCTCCACCCCGGACTCCTCAGATCTCCCACTAACAGCCAGCTGACTTAGGAGCTAGAGGCCAGAGCCAACCACAGCACAGGAAAGAGGGCTGAGATTGTTTTAAATTGTTGGCAATGATGAGACCCTCCTCAGAGATAAGATGACCTGTGGTATGAGATATTGCCTATTGTGGGGGGCTGAGGCTTAGGGTAAATTTGGTCATTTTTTTTTCACCAAGGAGTAACAGGATCTGATAATCATAATTTCTACTATGCTTTTGTTTTCAAAATTCTCTTCTGGGGTTATTTGACTTCCTCTTGGTACAATGTCTCGGGTAGAGATGGCTGAAGTAGTTACTAATTCTGATTCACAGAACTTCCCATGATCTCTGGCACAAATTTGTTCTTTCATTTGATTCTTGGTTGTCTCCAGCCCTGGTGGGCTCTTACTTTCCCCCTTTTACAGAGGTTCTAGGCCCCCTAAGACTCAGGTTCTCAGCTGGCCTGGATAAGAGTTTGCTATGGACCAGTCTGGATTCACTCTCTAGCAAATTATGTCTCAGAAACACACCAGTCAGAAACCAGCAGGAACTGAAACTCGTGCATTCAAATAAACTGTTAAACTTTATTGTGTCTTGGAATGAAGGTGGTGGGAATAGGTTAGGCAGGTATCTGTGTGTGTGTGTGTGTGTGTGTGTGTGTGTGTGTGTATGAGAGAGAGAGAGAGAGAGAGAGAGAGAGAGAGAGAGAGAGAGAGAGAGAGCTTACTTAGCATACAGAAAGCCCTGGGTTCAAGTTCTGCATAAAGGCATATATGTATGTAATCCCAGAACGTAGGCTGAGGCAGGCAAACTATATATCAAGTTTGTGGCCAGTCTGGGATATGTGAGACCCTGTCTCAAACATTAAAATTAAACTTAAAAAAAGAATAGGTGACCTCTTACACCCTACAAGTGTCTAGCAGATTATAAATCCTACACGAGGAAGTTGGTTCTCCTGAATATTAGATACCAAGGCTCACTAGTGGAGACAACTAAATAGAGTAGCAGGAAGCAGCTCATATGGATGGGAAGTCCTGAGAAAGACACGCTTGCTGGGTTTCTCAACCAACAGGGGCATCTCAGTGTGCAGGCATAGAAGTGAAGCTGATTTGGGGCAGAAGACTATCCTGCCCTTTTCCCTGTAGGAAGCCTGGGGCAAATTAATTAACGTCTCCTGCTTTTGTTCCTTCATCTATAAAATGGGCACTCTAGTACCCTGGTAGTAAGGTTAGGCATGGGTGTCAAGTGCCCCACAGAGTGGAGGCTCACATATAAAATCAGCCTACTACCAGTGGGGCTGGATACCATTCCCCAAGTGGGCTTTAAGACGGGGCTTTTGTGAGTCTTTCAGATGGCCAGGGTTCACTGCAAGTCTAGCGTTTTATTCTGGAGCTCACAGCCCAAAAGGCCACCTCAGAGGCTCGTGGGGCATTGGGCTGCAGATGCAGGAGCAGGAACCCAGGCTGCTTTGGCCCGGGGTGTTCCTGTGTTTGTGTTATCAGCTGTCTCAGAAATGCTCAACGCTCCTTCTCTTCGTGTAGCGGTTGCGGTTTGGCCCCAAAGCGTTTTCCTTGAACTCGTTTGGCAACATCTTTCTGAAGCACTGGAGCAGCCAGGGTTGGGATGAAAAAGTCAGGTATGCCTCTAGCGAGTTCCGCCGGGTGGCTTGAGAGGACTGCCTTTAACTCCTGGGGACTGAGAACTCTCCCGTGCCCCACTACAGACAGCTCTGGCCCCTGGATCTTGTGGAATTGCCTCATCCTTGTGGCTGCCTGGCTGACTGACAATCAGGACAGTCACTGCCCATGTACCAGTTGCCCTAGGTGGTCACTGAGATCAGAAATGGAGCCGTGAAGGAGTTATTGGACTAGGGCTGTCCCTTGCTTTACTGAGCACTTCCTGTCCCTTGAGGCCCTGGGCCCTGGGGATGTCCTAGGGAAGGCAGATGGGGTGCTGTCCTGGTATCTTAATGAGAAACACTAATGGTTGCTGTTTGCTCAAAGCTGAGAGTCAGCACTGTAGACTTGGTATTCATGCTCTCTTTGAATCACTAAAGCAACACTACTCATGACACTTAGGCACACCTGAGAAGTTCAATCACACAAACCATGGAGAAGCTACTCACTACCAAGCCCTCTGTGGGCACCTGCATAACAGTGTCATACCGTATAGTTGTGACCTTCAAGGAGGCCGATTCTTTTCTTTAAAAGGTATTTTAAGAGTTATTTTTTTTTAAAAAAAGTTTATTCTCCTCAGCCAGATGGTGGTGGTGTAGGCCTTTAATCCCAGCACTCTGGAGGCAAAAACGGGTGGAGGTCTGTGAGTTCGAGGGCAGCCTGGTCTACAGAGAGAGTTCCAGAACAGGCTTCAAAGCTATAGAGAAACCCTGTTTTGAAAAACAACAAAAAATTATTCTTCTCTCATAAAATACATACTAAGTGCATTCTCCCCTCCCTCCACTCTTCCTCCCAGCCTCCTCCCCAACCTCCCATCCAGGACTCATATTCTTTAAGATTTATTTTTATTATTTGTATGCATCTGTGTATGTGCATGTGTGCATATGTGTATGTGCATGTGTGCATATGTGTGTGTGTGTGTGTGTGTGTGTGCATGTGTGCGTGTGTGTGTGTGTGTGTCCGTGTCTATACATGAATGCGAGTGCCTGCTGAGGCTGGAGGTGTTAGGTCCCCTGAGAACCGGAGTTCCTTATGGTTGTGTGCTGTCTGACTTGGGCACTGAGAATGAAGCTCAGGCTCTCTGCAAGAGCAGTCAAGCGCTCTTAACTGATGAGCTGTCTTTCCAGGGCCGAGACTCCAGAATGAATATAAACAAACAGGAGCCAAGCACCAGTGTCCATTTCTCTCTGCCTCCTGACGGCAGGAGCAGTGTGACCAACCCCTTCTAGCTCTGGCTGCTGTAATAGACTTTCTCTGGACTGTATACCAAAATGAACTTTTCCGTTGCTTTTGTCACAGCCACAAAAAAGTAACCAATAGAGAGAGTAAATCTCTGTTCAGACTCAACCGATTGTAAAATATCAACCTTACCTGTGCATCCCGGCTGGAACAGGCTGGTCAGCCTCGAGTTCTCTCTCAGGCCTCGTCTGCAGGGTTTGGCCTGGATTCATTTCTGTGGCCCTGATAAAATAGCCTGACAAACTCTACACAGAGGAGAAAGGGTGTGTCATAGATTACGGCTCCAGGTTGCTGTCCATTGTTAAGTATGGCGACAGGAACTTGAAGCAGCTAGTCATAACACATCCACGTTCAAAGGCCTCAAGAAATGAATGCTGCTGGCTTGCTTGCTTTCTCTACTCTATACACTTCAGAACCTCGTACCTAGGGAAAACTTCCAGAAGTCTTGATCTTCCCATATCAGTGAATTTAATTCACACACAGGCACACCCACAGCTCAAGCCAATATACACATTCCCTTGAGACTCTTCCCGGGTGATTCCTGGCCGTGTCAAGTTGAGTTAACCATCACAGGGTTTGACACAGTGCAAAGAGCGAGTGGCCAGCAAAGGAATTATCCTGTGGAAACAGACAGGGGTGTCTGGGTCTCTGGCACGGAGGCTGGCAGACCGCGTCAGCTTTCCAGGGCTGAGTCGGAGGCAGGCTCCACTAATCAGAACACAGGAAGCGTCCTGAAGAATGCCTGTAGCCGTGGTCCAGAGTGTTCTGCTTTTGCGTCTGTTGTTTTGTTCTGCCATGAAAGTGCTCAGTTCCTTTCCAAAGGAAGGAACCGTAATCTTACTAACTGCAGAGGTGGCAGCCCACCGACGTAGGTGATGGGGAGCCGGGAGAGGGCATTTCCGGCCATTTAATCTGACGTCCAGAGTCAGCCACTCTGACCTTTGGTAGGAAGAAAAGAGGCAGAATACACTGAATAGAATAAATACCTGCCTGTGGCTACTGATAAGATTTTTTTTTTTTTGACTCAGATTAGGCCTGGCTAGAGGCCTTCTTCCTAGCTCTGTGATCTTGGGTAAAGTTCGTGAAAGGAGCCTATAGAAGCTCAGCAATACCTGGCTCTCACTGAGCCCCCTGTCTCCACCCCCAAGGCAACGCTTTTAGTATGTCTGTCACGTAACCAGCCTGGAATCTACTGGAAGTTCCAGGTGAATAGCTCCACCTGGCCTGTGGTCAGCCAGCTTCTGCTTAGCTTCCCTGAATAGCCATTGTTCTCAGCATCTGCCTGGGTCATGTGCTCAGCGGCATGTGTCAGACGTTTTGGGGGGATAACTTGGTTTTTCTCGTTGGATTGTGAACTTCTGGAAGTCCTTAAGGCTCAATTCTAAAATCCTCTTTCCTTTATCGCTTGTATCAGTCAAATGAAACAGTGTGGAATTTAAGGCTCACATTGTGTCTGGCTAGAACCTTTCTATACAGCCCCAATCTCCTTTGCTTCTAGCCAACCGTGGCTGACATCACCTTTCTTCCTCTGAATTTTCCTTTTCCGTAGCCCTTGGATGGCAACTGAAATCATCCTGCCCTCCTCAGTGACCTCTGGGCACACCCCCAGTAGGCCACCCTCAGGTCCAGTTCAACACCTGGCAAGTGCTATTTAAAAAAAAAAAAGCCAATTTGCTGGGTGGAGGAACAAAGGAGTGGATTAATGTCTGTGGGAGACCTCATTGCAGAATCGTCGCTGTGAGGTGCCTTGGCCTGAGCTGGCTGGTCATTTCTCCCATGATTTCTCTTCCTCTGGGAGGGAAGCTTAGGAAAGAAAGCCAGCTGGACCATGTGAGGCCCACTCAAGCGGAAAAGTTAATGTTTAGCAGAGTGAGGTTCCTGACTCACAGTATTGCTATGCTGAGGTCTTGGAAGAACGAGGTGGTTAGGCCCTCAGCCGCTGTGTGCTGGGAGCAGAAGTGATGTGGCAAGCGGCTGAACAGAACCCACTGCCCCCACATTCCTCAGCAGCAGGGCAAAAGCAATGGTTAGGCGTGACTTCAAAGTGTGGCTGCCAAGGCGCCCTGCCTCGGTTCAAATCAGAACCATACCACTTAGTGACTGGGTGACTTTGAATATGTAATAAGCCTCATCTGCCTTAGCTGTGAAGGGAGGTATGACAAAAATAATAGTAAAAATACACTGTTCCCAAGGAGATGAAATGATGCTTTTAATGCATGTGGTACTCAGAGGCAAGCATTTATCTTGGTAAGTTTTGGAGGACAGACACAGGAGCCCTAAGAAAACTCAAGGCTAGATTCACCCATTTTCTCATTAAGGCACAGACATAGAGAAAAACCATCTTAGGTCTCAAAAGGTGGTCCAGTAGCGAAGGGAACATCCAAGTCCTCCACTGGTCATCGACAGAACTGCTTTCTGGGTGAGTGTGTGGATGAGGCTTTGGGAGGGAGCCCAGCTTAACTGCTAAGCCATGATGTTGTCTTACCACCTTTGGAGCAACCAGGGCTTCAGGGTTGAAATCTCAGGCCCCACTGCCAACTGTGAGCTCACTGTATCACGTTCCATCCTCAGTGTGTTCATCTGTAGAATGGCCATCCCCGTGTCTCAAAGGTCAGTCCCCTTGGGTTCTTTCCACAGCAAAGTGGAAACGCCAGTTGGGAGGCCTGAGTGAGAGAGGTGAAGCTGAATCCTTAGTCCTTGGTAATTGACTCAGGTGCTCCCCACAGCTGCTAGACAAAGGGGTAAACGGTGGCATGAGAGGCTCCGAGGAATGGTTTTTAGGGGCGTCAACTAGATGCTACATGACCTTGAATTATTTCTAGTTGATTGAATCTCTTGCTTTTTTTGTGTTTGCAGATGAGAAGAAGAAAACAAAGAAAGTTGATAATGAACTCAACCCGGTCTGGAATGAGGTGACTGCATTGCTTGTTTTCAACTCTCTTTTAAAGAATAAGCTTTGTCCAGTTGTCCCCTCTTTGGGTTGGAGGCTAATACTCTTCTTTGGAAGAAAATCTCTATGCAACACCCTTATCCATTCCAGTTCCCTTCTTCCCCCTCAAAGATCAGAGCAGCTCAGTGATGGCCTGGCTTGTGCCCATTTTCTGAACACCAGAGATGTGTGGACAGAGCCTGTGCAGGAGGGAGGAGTCCTAGCCTAGCTCACTAGCTTGACCTATGACCTCACCCACTTCTTTAGCACAACAGTGAACACTAGAACATCTCCAGGCTCAGAGAGCTCCTTATAAAACCATGTATGCATACCATTTATTAAAAGATAAGCACTTGATACTTCAAGTATCTAGCTGAGTAATGGCATTTACTGATTTCTGTGACAAAAGCAAAGTTTTCTAATAAAAATCATTGGACTTCAGGTAAATATTTGTCTTAGTTAGAGTTTCTATTGCTGTGATAAAACATCATGATCAAAAGCAACCTAGGGAGGAAAGGGTTTATTTCTTTCATCTTGTAGCTTCCATCAGGAAAGTCAGGACAGGAACTCAAGCAGGGCAGGAACCTGGAAGTAGAAACTAGCAAAGACCACAGAGCAATGATTCTTCTAACTTGCTCCCCAAGGCTTGCTTAGCTTCCTTTCTTACAGCACCCAAGACCACCAGCCCAAGGGTGGCACATAGTGAGAGGGCCTTCCCACACCAACCACCAGTCTAGAAAACACTGCAGGCTTACCTGTAGGCCAGTCTGGTAGGGATATTTTCTCAATTGAGGTTTCCTCTTCCAAAATTACTCTGGCATAGCTGGGCATAATGGTGCACACTTTAATCCCAGCACTTAAGAGATAGAACTCTGTGAGTTCAAGACCAGCCTGATCTATCTAAATAGTCAGTTCCAGGATATTCAGGTCTCTAGAGAGAGACCCTCCTCTCTCTCTCTCTCAAAAAGAAATCTATTTTAAAAACAACAAAAACAAATTGACTCTGACTTGTGCCATGTTGGCATTAAACTAACTAACCTAGCATTGCAAAAAGAAGTTTACGTTAACTCTCTAGAAGAGTGGTTCTCAACCTGTGGGTTGTGACCCACATAGGGGCCAAATATCAGATACCCTGCATATCAGATATTTACATTATAATTCATAACAGTAGCAAAACTACAGTTATGAAGTAGTAATGAAGATAATTTTATGGTTGGGGATCACACGAGGAACTGCATTAAGGGTCACAGCATTAGGAAGGTTGAGAACCACCGCTATAGAAACAAATAGTTAACATCTACATGTATCAATAGTTGCTTTCTCATTGAACAAATCTGATGTCTGAAATACTATTATGCATCATAAATTAATGATTTCATATGCTATTTCTTCTTACTCTCATATCCCAAGCATGTATTAGTACCATTCAACTCAGAAGTATTTTCATGGCTGTGTAATATTCTGCTGAAGAGAAACCATGTAGCTTATTTACACCCTGACACACACTGTTGACTTTGCCTTTATTTTATTTTATTTTATTTTATTTTATTTATTTATTTTTTTGATTTTTCGAGACAGGGTTTCTCTGTAGCTTTTGGTTCCTGTCCTGGAACTAGCTCTTGTAGACCAGGCTGGCCTTGAACTCACAGAGATCCACCTGCCTCTGCCTCCCAGTGCTGGGATTAAAGGCGTGCGCCACCACGGCCTGGCTTGCATTTATTTTATAAGTGGCTCAGTGTTTAGTGTTTTAGAGACAGATGAAATGTTTTCATTTTCCCCCGCAGAGTAGGATTTTCCCAGTCTGACTAATTTTTTGATGACCAGTCCCATTGTTTTTTTCAAAAGCTGGGCTAAACCTTCCTGAACCGGAGCAATGTCTTTGTTGTTGTCCCTGAATCACCAGAGGGAGACTTCCCTTTCACCCATCCCAAATTATTCCCTCTGCCAACTGCTTTTAATAAATCTAAATATAAGGACCATATCTGGGCATCAGTGAGGTGATGATGTGAAGCCTCTTGAAGCCTCTCTGGGAAGCCACGCAGGTCTGCAGGTTGTGAGGAAATCTACCTTCTGTAACTCACAACACAACCACTGGACCTTAAGACCTGTGAGAGCAAGAAGCCCCTGGTACCTTGTGCGCTCCTAGCACCTGGCACAGAGCCCCAAGGATAAAACAAGGCAAAACCGTATTTGCATGCTTCCATTGCTTCTGAGTTGTACCAATCTGACATGACTCTTAATCCACATGACCCAAGGAGAAAGGTTTGTTTTCATGTGTGGTCATTATCCACCTTAACTCCATTTTGTTTCCAATGTGTTTTCCCCCTTCATTTTGCAAATGTAGTGAACAAGTAAGCATCCTACCTGCTGTTTTGTGGCTGAACCCAAACCTCAGCGAAATGCTTAGCCCTACACTCCTTGGGATTGGTGGGTGTATTCTCACTCTCATAGGAACTGTGAGACAAACTTCTATCCCAAAGTCACTACAAAGAGAATCAAATTGCTTACTTTGAATAATCAGTTGATTATCTAGTCAATCAAAGGCATTCATGGTATGTTGTTAATTCTTGTGCATCTATTATTAGAAAGTAAGCTACTGAATTAAAGTGAGAAGCTGGGGGAAAAAAAACCAACTGTATAAATCACAGCCCTGATCACAATGGGGCTTACAGTAAGAGCTAATGAGTCTTAGAAGATGGGTTTCTGGCTTATTCATTACTCAATAATAATGCCTAAAAGAGCAGGGTTTAAAAATAACCATTAAAGGAAGTATTTTCTCAACAGTTTTAGTAGGCATTAAGTTCATTTTCTGACCATGAGTCAGAGGTTTGGTGACCCAGCTATAGCCCTAAGATCTAGAAAATGAGAAGCCGGGAGTGGCCCACACATTCCCTGAATCTCTCTCTAGTCTGTCTTTTCACCACCCGAACTATAGAACTTAGTAACTCAAAAGATTGTTAGTGAAGATTACTGCCCAGTATATCTTGTATTCTGTTTAATGGCCTTTTTGTTTTCATAACCTTTCTGTGAACAGATTTTGGAATTTGACTTGAAGGGGATACCACTGGACTCTTCGTCTTCCCTTGTGATTGTTGTCAAAGATTTTGAGACAATTGGACAAAATAAGTAAGTTACTTCCAGAGACTTTATCATTTTACATATTGTGGTACTTTGAATAACTGGCCCCCATAATTTCACAGGGAGTGGCGCTACTAGGAGGCGTGGCTTTGTTGGAGTGGGCATGGCTTTCTAGCAGGAGGCGTGTCACTGTGGGAGCAGGCTTTGAGGTTTTCTATGCTCAGGATACCGCCCAGTGGCTCAGCAGATTTCCTGTTGCTTATAAGATGTAGCACTCACTCTCAGCTCCAGCACCACATCTGCCTGCACACTGCCGTGCTCCCCATCATGATGATCACGGGCTGAACCTCTGAAACTCTAAGCAAGCCACCCTGTTTGCTTTATAACAGTTGCCATGGTCATAGTGTCTTTTCACAGCAATGAAAACCCTAACACACATATTATGTTGCTATTATTTGTTTTGTTGAATTACGTATTATGGCATTTTTACTAAGAAATTGTAGTATTTTTTTAACATGCTAGTGTTTCAGTTCCATGCCCTCATGCTCCTACCCCTTCATGAGTCACATGAGCAGAGTGCTGCAGCCAATGAGGGGCGGGGCCAGTGCTGCAGCCAATGAGGGGCAGGGCCAGTGCTGCAGCCAGTGAGGGGCGGGGCCAACTCTGTGCTTTCAGTGGTAACAGGAGCCACAGTTACTCAGTCACACACCGTTGCCCCAGTGTTTAACACTCAGCCGTCGTCAGTCTGTCTCACGCCTTCTTTGCCAACTGTACCTCTTACCTCTTGTCTTAGCTCTGCTCTCTGAGTTGCAGCCACATTAGCTGTAACAAAGATCTTTTCTCTGACTGTGTGTGCTTTGCTAGTGTACGTGCGTGCGCGCGCGCGTGCGCATGCACGCACAAAAAAGCAGGCACAGGCACATGTGCCACAGTATGTGTGAAATCAGGGGACAACTTGTGGGAGACAGCTGTCTCCTTTTACCACACACACGTGTGTTATGCATTCCCCAGTCAGACACATGTGGAGGCCAAGGGCCAGTATTTCTCAATTGCTTCACTACTTTATTTTTTAAATTTTTATTTATTCTTTTTGACTTTCACATCATGCATCTCAATTCCATTAATCTCCCCATCCTTTGTATCCACCCTCTGCTCTTGCAACTTCCCCTCTCCCATGAAATAAAATAAAGTAAAATGTAAGAGAAAAGAAAAAGAAAAAAGAAAGAAAAATCTCATCATGGAAGCTGTATACAGTAACACAGTATACCCTTTGTCCGCATATTGAACTTACAAGTGTTCATTGACGTCATTGGTTTGTTTTGAGGTCTCTGGTTTCTGCTGTACCATTGATTCTGGGCTCTGACTGGGATTCCTCTTAGTTATTCTGTTGTTACCCTGTGTCGTGGAGACCCTGCAGCTTTGCATCTGCAGGACCAGCCCATGCATGTGCTCCAGCAGATCACAGATCGGGTGGATATTGAGGTGGGCCAACTCATAGCCCTGGTTCTGGGACTAGGTGGTTGCAGGGTTGTTCAGGCCACCAGCTCTCCCCCATCTTTACCACTAGGGTGAGCTCTCCAACACTGCCCTGGTTAGTTCACCCTAAACAGCAAGGAGCAAGGGGTATGGTTCTCCTGCTTTCATGCCCTCAGGGCAGGCTCACCCACACCAGCTCTACTGTGTTGCCCAGGCAAGGTGCAGGGCCGGCTCTCCTGAGTGCTGTAGCTGGTAAGGGGAAAGGACAGATGTCTTGCTCTCATGACAGGGCCAGCTCTCCCATTTGCCATAGTAATACACACACACACACACACACACACACACACACACACGCGCGCGCGCGCCTCACCCACTATGGCAGATGAGGCAGATGGGACCAATTCTCCCATAATCACATTCTTACCCATACCCCGACAACAGGGTCAACTCTACTGTGCCTCCTTCACCTCCTGTGTAAATGGATACTGCTTGTTCATTTCCTGGTTTTCCAGACCCAAATAATCACATAGAAACTACTACTAATTACAACACTGCTTGACCTATTAGCTCAGGCTTCTTAATAACTAACTCTTACATCTTAAATTAACCCATTTCTATTAATCTGTGTATCAGCATAAGGCTGTGGCTTACTAGGTAAGGTTCTGGTGTCTTCCTCCTTTGGCAGTTACATGGCATCTCTCTGATTCCATCTGCTTTCTCTGTCTCTGTTCTGATTTCCTGCCTGGCTTTACTCAGCTAAGCCATTGGCTGGAACAGCTTTATTCATCAACCAATAGAAGCAACACATATCCAGAAGGACATCCCACATCACTCCTGAGTGCTGTAGCTGGAGAGGGGCAGAACCAATTCTCCCTAGTGTTATAGTCAGTGAAGGGGGGGGGGGGACAAATCTGTGCAGCCCTATCCTACCAATGGTAACAGGAACCATGGACATCAACACAGACAGTGGCTGAAGCAGGACCACAGACCCGACATGGGACTTGGCAGTAACCCAGACATGAACATCACCATAGCCCTGGGTAGCAAGGAAGCTGCCTACCTCAGCCCACTCCTCACCACCTCACCTCTTCAGATCTGTCTCTCTCCACAAGATATGAACCATTGTCTGGCTTTCTCCCATGCTCCACCATATAGTTGCTCGTTGTTATAGGGCTCTTGTGGCACCAGACAGGCCTGCATTTTCTCCTTGAAGTTGGCCACCCTGGACAGATGTGTGGGTCTCCTCCCATTCCCACTGGGTCTTTTTGCTTTTCACTTGTTTGTTTTTCCAGACAGGATTTCTCTGTATAATCCTAGCTATTCTGAAATTCACTATGTAGGCCAGGCTGTCCTCAAACTCAGAGATCCTCCTGCCTCTGCCTCCCAGGTACTAGAATTAAAGGTATGTGCCTGGCCCCTGATCAGTCTTTTTTTTTTTTTAACTTTCTTTTAGATTTATTTATTATGTATACAGTGTTCTGCCTACATGTATGCTTGCACACCAGAAGAAGGCACCAGATCTCATTATAGATGGTTGTGAGCCACCATGTGGTTGTTGGAAATTGAACACAGGACCTCTGGAAGAACAGCCAGTGCTCTTAACCTCTGAGCCATCTCTCCAACCCCTGATCAGTCTTAAAGACCTCATTTTACTTTTAAATTTTTTACTGAATCTGGGACTAGCTGGCAAATACACATCTCGTTCAAACTCAAACTCCTGCTGCGTCTCTGTGCAAATGTCTCATTCATCAGACCTAAGCCAGAATGCCCATTTTACTCACTGCCTTTGAGTTTCCAACAGGGGGGCCCTGTTGGTACCCACGAGACACTGAAGCATATCCCCTAGATTAAGCTTCTCAAGTACAGCTAGCTCCACAAGTTAGGATGGAATCCACCTCATTCCCAGAGCATGGCATTGTTCTGAAAGACTCAGAACCCAGTCTTGGCTTCATAACTTCAGAGTAATGGAGTCCTATGATTAGGCCATAACTCATGGGAAGGTAGGTTATTCCCAGTCATGATTATAAGGTGTTGTTGTTTACCGGGTGTATTGCTACATTAAAAACAGACTTTGGAGAAAAAGAGATCCCAATGTTCAATTCCACTTGAGTCATAAGAAACACCTTGACTTTCAGTGTTACTGCATTTAAAAATATAAGACCTACCTCAGGCACATTTGACACAATCAGAAGGCTGCAGTGAAAGGAATTAGGAATTTGAGAACAAGACCACGTGCTCTGGTTTGCTTGGCTACCTCCCAGCACAGTGATCACTAATGCCTGTTTTGCTATCAGTAGGGGCTTGGCTTAGACAGTAAATTCCATGGTCAACGTAATATGTTGGGATCTTTTGCTCAATTGTGTCAGGGAGTCTTGACAGACATCTGCTCCCCAGATAGAGCTGTGTGTGTGTGCATGTGTGTGTGTGTGTATGTGTGTGTGTGTGTATGATACACTCTTAGTTTGAAAACATTTGGCAATTAGAGGCTGACATTAAAATGTCTTTCTCAATTGTTTCTCCACTATGATGATGATGATGATGATGATGATGATAATTTGAGGCAGTGTCTCTCACTGAATCTGGGACTTTCTGGTTAGACAAGGCTAGCTGGCCAGTGAGCCCCAGTACCCATTTGTCTCTGATCCCCAGTATCAGGGTTACATTACCATCAAACCTGGGGGTACTAGTGATCCAAACTCATGCTTGTGTACCCTGCTCCTTACCCACTGTCCATCTCTCCAAACCCACTTTGTTGTTCGCCTTTTAAAATGTGCTCCAGCACTCATGCCCCTGTGACAAGAGCAGCTTTTTAAATTATATAGATTTGTTCTAGAATGTTCTGGTCCTATTCCCTTTCTTAGACTGAAAAGCAGTGTGCACTGGAATTTATGCTACAGTGATGTAATGTTTTCTTTGTTTGTTTGTTTTGGAGATAATAGGGTCTCATGTAACTCAAACTGATTTCAAACCTGAGGAGATGACCTTGAATTTTGAGGTTCTTTTGTTTATACTTCCCAAGTGCTGGGATTACAGGGGTGCACTACCACACCCAGCTCCAATCTAGCCTTTTAAGGTTGTTGCATATCTTATTTTTGAACCATTATATAAACAGTCATCTTCTCCCTTAACCTCCAGAAGAGAGTTTTAGTTCCCTTAATTCAAAGTTCTGGGGAAGTGGTTAGGAGAGCCCCAGAGTAGCCTCCGATTGTCACTAGTGGTATGGACACCCTTCTCTTCCTCTCTCTGCAAATGGAGGCATTGTCAGTGTTCCAGACAAGCTCCCTCCACTAGGAATAGTTAGAGGGTGCACATGCGCATTGGCATTTTCTAGTGGTTACCTTAGCAAAATAAAAATGAAACCAGAGTGTGAATCCTACTTTTTAATCCAAGATGGCATGATCTCAGCGTGGAATCAGTCTGCCTGAAATCATCCAGACAGTGCTTGCACAAACATGAAATCCACTCCACACGCTGTGCTTCTCACTCCAAGTACTGTGCCCGTGCGTTTCTGGACAGAGTGGTTGTGCAGTCTCTCTCTCAATCTCTACCTTCTTTTTCTCTAGTCTGAAAAGAGGAAATATCGATGAGTTCTATTATAAGAGGACCCACCTAAATTTTGGGGTTCTGCACATCTTGCTTAGATACAGGTTTTTATAGACAACTGTTTATTGCAGGGGTTAGGGAGGGCAAGCTATGTCACTATACATGGTCTAAGGACAGCTTTTGATCAATGGCTCTTTCCTTCTACTGTGTAGATACCAGGGATCTGACTCAAGTAGTCAGGCTTGGAGCAAGAGCCCTTGTCTGCTGAGCCTTCTCTTCTCCTTGTTTTGTTTTGTTGAGATGAGATCCCATGTAGTCCCCGTTAGCCTCTAACCCCCTCAGTCACCAAAGTCGATGGTCAAGTTCTGATCCTTCTACCTCCACCTCCCAAGTGCTAGCATTACCGGCATGCATCACTATGCCCAGTTTTATAAGAGACTAGGGAGTGAACTCACGCATGCCGTGCAAACACTCTACCCCCGAAACTATAGCTTCAGACTGTGGCTGAGAATGGCTATTCTTGTTTCTGGGTATAAAGAACAAAAAAGAACACGTTCACTATACAGACCACACAAAAATCCATGTTCACCATACAGACCACACGAAACCCATGTTCACTATACAGACCACACGAAAATCCATGTTCACCATACAGACCACACGAAACCCATGTTCACCATACAGACCACACGAAACCCATGTTCACTATACAGACCACACGAAACCCATGTTCACCATACAGACCACACGAAACCCATGTTCACTATACAGACCACACGAAACCCATGTTCACTATACAGACCACACGAAACCCATGTTCACCATGCAGACCAGATGAGCAGAAACAGGTCAGTTCTAGGCAAAACAATAATCTGGTCGTCACCAGTCTTTTCTCTCTCTCCCCCTTTTCCTCCCAGTGACTGAGATGCCCAACGTCCCTGATTTCCAGGGATCCCACAGGGTACCCACCAGCCTGTCCTTCTGACTGTACCCTGTATTCCCTGCCAGTTCTTTTCTTCAGAGACTGTCACCTGGCCTGCGGCTCCAAAGTCTTCACGGTTTCATATTAGGTGCTGTCTGGAAACCTCAGCTGAGGGATGATATCTTGGTTACAACTGTTGTGATGAAATGCTATAACCAAAAGTAACTTGGGGAGGAAAGGGTTTATTTCACACTCAGTTCCTTTTAACAGTTTATCTTCAAAAGCACTGGAAGCAGGAACTCAAACAGGAGCTGAGGCAGAGGCCATGGAGGAGAGCTGCTTACTGGCTTGCTGCTCATTGCTTGCTGAGCATGCTTTCTTACAGAACCCAGGAAGCCAGGATGGCCCCTCCCACAATGGACTGGGCCCTCCCCCATCAATCACTAATTAAGAAAATGCCCTACTAGAGGCTGGAGAGATGGCTCAGAGGTTAAGAACACTGTCTGCTCTTCCAGAGGTCCCGAGTTCAGTTTCCAGCCAACATGATGGCTCACAACCATCTATAATAAGATCTGGTGCCCTCTTCTGACCTGGAGGAACAGTTGCAGGCAGAACACTGTATACATAATAAATTAATAAATCTAAAAAAGGAAAGAAAAGAAAATGCCCTCCAACTAGATCTTACAGAGACATTTTTTCCAGTTGAGGCTCTGTGCTTCTGCCTTTCCGATGACTCCAGTTTGTGTCAAGTCAACATAAAACCAGTCAGCACACAAGTCACCATCCCAGAAACACTAAGGCCAACTCATCTGAGAAACTTCCCAAAATGGGTCTTAGTCTGTACTGCTCCATCGTGGGGGCAGGTGTTTCTTTAAATGAGGTCAGCTCTCTGCCCTGAAGGTATCTCTGTGTAGTTGCTTACTGTCTTGGAATTCTGGCCCGAGTCAGCTCAGCCTGGAGCAGAGGATGTGTTTCCATCATCCCCGATTTATCCTACTAAGAGCAGGCCCAGGACCATGCACACCCTTGGCTCTCTAGACATTCTCACCAATCCAAATATACATCTATGCCAGTCAATTAACCTGTACATTCTAAGAGGGGAAGCCTTCTGGGAATAAGCTGTATGTTTCTACAAACTATCTGTATGTTTGGCTTTTTTCCCTAGGGATTTGGTCCAAGGATCTGCTGGCTGCCCAGGGAGGGATGATTTTATCAGGGTGGGGCTGAGGGTTTTTCTGCCAGTTTGAGAATGTTCTCTGTGCTGACTTACCTGTTGCCATGGAGACTGGCAGTACAAATACAAGTTCCTACTTGGCTTCTGCTGTTCTATTGCTTAGGGCCTGCCAGCAAACAGTGCTGGGCAGCCTGGGGTGGCCTCTGTGAGGCTGCCACACCCACAGGGATTAGTCAGACAGTCCCAGCATGCTGTGCATTGGCTCAGTAGCAGCAGGGATGTTGCTCCAGACTGGGAGCGAGTTGGTTGCTCGATGCTGCCTTCAGCCTGCCCCACTTGAGTCGTCTGAACTGAATGAGGGCGGGAGAGGAGCCGAAAGCCTCATGCTCATAGGAGGCACATGAAAGGATATTTTTAGAAGTCCATTCTAAGATGTCAGAGTGGAAAGATTTTTCCAGACAAAAGATAGTTTCCTCTACAGACAAGCAGGGGCCTCGCTTGGTAAGGACTTAGCAGAGACTAACGGCTAGCCCAGTATCCACAAAGAGGCACCCAGTGAGTCAGGGCCTCTTTCTTCAGAGTGGTTTAAGCTTACTTAGCAGGCTTGAGATGGAGTCAGGTCACTTTTATCCAGACTTAAAGTCTTGACTTTTTTGTTATTCTGGAAGACTCGGACCTGTTGGAACAAGATTATAGGTAGAACGACAGATTCTGTCTTTGCTAAAATGGAAGCATTTTTTCTCTTCATTCTAAAAAAAGAGACAACTCCTTCCCGCAAAAAACAAGGTTAACCGCTCTCAGTGTCAAGAGTATTGGTGCCTTTCCTGGGCTCCTCCTTTAAGAAGGTCTGTTTGTGCTCATATACATCGCTGGTCAAAATGTGGTCCAAGATAGTTCTGCATCTCATTTAATCTTCACACCGACCTTAAAAGAGCAGAGGATAGTAGAGGCTCGGAGTTTAAGGACCTGATCCTTGACATCCACTGGAGTTCCTACAGAACAATGGTTCTTGGATGGATAGGAAGGAGAGAGATTGCCAGGTCCTCAGATGCACATGTGCACACACACATGCGTGTGCACATACACTCATTCAACAAAGAAGCCCGGGAGGAAACAGCACCCACTCTGCAAGGGATGCTCTTTGCCTTACACTGCAAATGTAGCATCTTGTCATAGGTCCTTAGCAACTCTGATCACCAAACCATAGCACAGGAGCCAGGCCTCTCATTGTATCACTTCCCTGTCCTATGCAGCTCTTAATGAGTATGGGAGTAAAACGAGAAAGCAGGTATTAGACCGGCTCTGAGATAAAGTGCTCGGCATATGTGTTATCCCCATAACTGCTGTGTTTACGTTGGCATTTAGCTCCATCTTCAAGGCTCTTGTGTAAATTAGTCATTTATGTCGTTCTGCTAGACTGTAGCCTCTATAGTTGTCTTGATCAATGCTGTAGCATACAGTGTAACAACGCCCAGCATGCACGGGGTTCTCAATAAACGTTTGTTGAAGGAATGAGTGAGCAAGTGTGTTTATGACACTCCGACATGGGTATCATTTAACATTTACAGTTACTTTGTGGCTCTCATGCCAACCCACTAATGACAGGTCACTTGTGTAGAATCTGTCCACCTCAGCTCTCTGGAGCAGTTCTCAGACAACTTGATTTTGGCTACAAAAGGCTCAGGACAATTAAAACACAAGGGATACAAGTGTCCTCACAAGACCGGCACCCTTTTAAAGAGATGTAGAACTGAAGAGTGGGCTGATAGGAAGGCAAGAAAACAGGATAAACGCTGATATTCTGGAGCCAGAATGAAGCTGATTAGAGATCCAGCCCTCAGTCACTAAGGAGTGGGCCTGCGGCAAGTTGCTTGTTGTCTCCCAGAATCAGTCTATAGATTAAAGAAGAGGAATGTGTAGGCAGTAGAGACAAGGGCATTATAAACAGGATCAAAATTGGCTGCTGGAGAATGAAAATGACAATGTCTGTGATACAACGACCATAATTATCTCTGCAGGAACCTGTGTTTCCAGGGTTCTTTCCCCATTTGCATGTGTGTATGTATTTATGCAAAGCCACCACTACATCCTCCACCCAACACACACACGCACACACACACACACACACACAGAGAGAGAGAGGGAGAGAGAGAGAGAGAGAGAGAGAGAGAGAGAGAGAGAGAGAGAGAAGTTAGCAACAGTGCTGGAATGTTGGTCCCTGGGTAAGGCTCTGATTTGCTATACTATGCATGAGAAGGAGGTGATGGAAAGCCTAGTTATACACCAAGAAGGAAAACTACCAAGCTCTTGCATAAGAGACTGCAAAGAGCTCAGCTGTGATCCTGGGCTTAGCTGGAATTTTGTTTTGTCAGTCACTAGTTGGGTCACTCTTGAGAAACTCCTTCACCTCTACAGTGGGAACTCCAGCACTTCCTTAGTAGAGGCTAGCTAGGGCACATTCGATGTAATTAGAGAAGCGTTACTTCAACTTCCTGATGAACAATATAATTGCTGCTTTTGTGGGTTCACAGAAATCCAGGGATTGGGCTATAAATATTTCACATGTGGCTGCATTTAATCTTCCGAACAGTTCAGTCAGACAGTCACATCCTCAGTTGACAAATGAGGGAAATGTGTCTCAAGAGGTTCAGCAAACCCTGAAGGTCACTTGGCTCCCTAAGTGGAAATGAGTGGAGTTAACTGGGGAATACTAAAATCCTCGTATACGGAGGCCAGAACTGTTCTCTCTCTCTCTCTCTCTCTCTCGCTCGCTCGCTCTCTCTCGCTCTCTCTCGCTCTCTCGCTCTCTCTCTCTCGCTCTCTCTCGCTCTCTCTCTCTGTGTGTGTGTGTGTGTGTGTGGCTGTGTGTGTGGCTGTGTACACTCTGCTCTATGGGTGAGAGTCAGGATGCAGGAATGAGCGTGAGAGGACAGCCCAGTAGACGTATGGAAGTGTGCACACATGGTTTGGGGAGATATGAAATAGAAAATGAAAATGACAAATTTAAGTTGTGAAATATACCAACTTCCTGAGCAAAAGTGCTTTCCAATTGCAGAAAACAAAAACTGTAGTTTGGAATGAAAAGAATTCTGTTCTGGGGCAAAGTGTGGTCCTGCTTGTGAGAAGTTTTGGTTCTGTGGTATGTCAAAACCTTGCCTCCTAGCTTTTAATCCTGATTTTCCTTGTAGCTTTGGCTCCCTCCTGAGAATGATGTGGCTCTGCTGTCCTTTCTGGAGAGAGGGCTTGGTGAGAGGTCAGCAGCTGTGAGCTGTACAGTTTTGCTTAAAAGGTGGCGCACACCTTTAATCCCAGCCCTTGGGAGGCAGAGGCAGGTAGATCTCTGTGAGTTCGAGGCCAGTCTGGTCTACAGAGTGAGTTCCAGGACAGCCAGGGCCAAACCGTGAAACGTTATTTTGAAAAGCTAAAAACAGACAAAAAAGGGGAGGGGGGAGAGAAACTCTTAGGGAAAGTTTTCTTAAAATAGAAAAGCTGGGAGCAGCCTTACCACACCAGCTGCGTGAAAACCTGATCAGATACTGGGGGACTGTGGAGTGGAATCCCCAGTTTTGATTAAAAACAAAGAAACAAACAAAGCCCGTATTTTTAGCAGAGCAGCACCAGTATGAAAAGGAATGAGATACTCCTTATGAGTAACTCTGAATGCCAGAGAGGTCTCAGAAACATAGACAAACATGTCTGTACATTTCCATAGTGTCCAGACTTATGGACTAATAGTAAATGGTATAGTGGCTTTGTTAGCAGCAGTTTGCCAGACAGTACCACTTCCCTTGACAGCTAGAACTGAGACTATCACAGATTCTTTTATTTCAACCTTAATTACTAATATGAGCTCTTAGATCACATTATGTATCACACAATAAATGTCTGTTTTTTGTAAGTATGTATATATGCATGCATGCATGTTACATAATTACAGAATGGCTACAAAGGGTTAAAGAGACAAGGCATTTCAGAGAAATCCTAGAGGCCAAAGCCAGAAACCCATAGGAATGTAAAGGAGTCCTGCTGGGCGTGAGACAGGAATCGGCTGGGAAGCTGCTGGTTGCTGGCCATGGAGTCAGCCTGCAGGATCTCAGTGGAGCTGCAGCGGTGAGGTGAGAAGGGCAAGACCTGGCCTGGGCAGGTGGCCAGCTGAGCAAGTGAATGGACAGCAGGTCCAGATGGGTGAGCAGACAGACAGGCGGATGACAGTTCTAGTAGGCAGCGTCAGTAGTGGGGACCCAGTGAAGCTGAGGGTCTTGGGCAGTGAGGCGTTCACTGCCTACCCATCCCTGGACCACATAGAAGGTGGTGAGATGATGGGTCAGCATCACAGGTTAGAAGTCCCTCTCTTTATGGGGTCCAGAAGAGGGGGTTATATCATTCCTTGGTCTGGCGTGGCTTATAACTTCTTGGCCCTCGTTTTCTTACTATGATTTTAATATGCTCACATGGTATCAATTAACGTGAGAAATTTTAGTGTGGCACCCTTTGTACTCACAGGAATAGGTCGATTTTTGGTCTGTGTGGTAAAGGTGGTGCCAGACAGATGATACAATTCACATGTCTACCCCAGGGGCAGAGTCATCCTGCTTTCTCAAAACGGATTCAAAAGCTGCCTGTAAATGCAATCTCATCAGGCAAGCTGCAGCCTAAAGAAACTACTATTTTATATGAGGCAGCACACAGCCCAAACTAATAAGAGACTGAACTACAGGGCCTGAGGCATCGGGTCTGGCCCAATGGGTCTGTACATTTCAGAGGAGAGGAGTGTGGATTGAGAAAGAAATAGACAAGAGACAACAGCTAGAATCAGGAAGGCATCCAGTGAATACTATGGTCTGCCCTAAGTATTTTGTTACTCAAAGTTCTTAAATACTCAAATCCAAAAGAGGGTAAGAAGGCAAAGATTTCTTTATCATGATACAAAGAAAAAAAATGTAGTCTACTCCTCACATCTCCAAATATCAAGTAACCACTCCCTGGAACAAAATATCTTTTTTGTTTAGGTAAGACATCATGTAGCTCTACCGTAGGTCAAGTATCTTGTCATATAACCTTGAAGGAGCAAGAATAGATCTGAACTCTCTGACCTTAAGTCAAGGTGGAACGGACTCCTTTCTGAGGGTTCCCACAGCTCTTCCTTTTCAGTTTAATTATTAATGCCTGTGCTTCTGCCACAGGACAAACAACTGTGCCTATCTCAGGTTGTCTTCTTCAACTTTCCAGACTTACCCATCATTGGTACATGCATTCCGTCATGCAAGTTCTGTCTTAGGTTGACTGGAGGGTAAAAGATCTTACTCATCGTTGGCTACCAACCTCTGTTTACAAAGGGCTAAGGGAGAGTGCACAGCTTGATGACATGTACCTCTGAGCCAACTTTCCATTGAGAATTCACAAGTCACTAGATAATCATAGGCAAGCAGAGCATGCCCATCCATGCACATGCTCTATGGCTGCAGTATATCCTAATAATCCTCTCATATAAGTTCTGACCTTTTTCCAACCAGTAACATTTTCATAGTGAGAAGACGTGGTTACAAACATTAGCAGGTCAATGCCACAATTATATTATAAACATTAACAATAAACACCCAATTGATCAAATTACAACTCTGATGACTTTTGTTCTAATCTTTTTCTTCTCCTAAAGTCTAATTGCATTGCTGCTACCAGCTTCCAAAGATATGTTTGAGCTGGTACAGTCCCTGAACGCCAAATATTAGCAACAAAATCTTTATTCTACTTCTCACATACTGAATATGGGTTTTAGTCTCTCATCACCTACAAAATAGTGTTCAATTGCTTCAACAAGTTTCTTTTTCCCACAAAGGGGAAGTTTCTGAGGTCTCAGTTCTCCAGGCCTCCTATTTCAACAGTAGATGAAACACTACACTGGCAAAGTTAACATCTATGTCCCAAGATATATTGTAGATGCAAGGCCAAACATTAAGTCAGTGTTCCTTGGCTGGATCTAGAGTCACAACACTCACAGAGTTCTGGAAGGTTTGTGCAGCAGTTCTAGCAAGAAACTGAGAATCACCAACCATTGCTGTAATCTCCTTCCTTTCTCAGACTGCAGCATGATGACACTGGAGGGTCAGGAGCATAGGTTCAGCAGTTTCACTCCAACTCCTCTGGGAGGGCCCCAGCAGCTACAGTGTCATGGGGCTTGTATTCCTCTGTTGCACACAGCATATCAAGTGCTCAGGGAGCCCTCAGACTTCATATTCTTCCTGTGGGAAAAACACAAACATGCCCTCAACTCCATAGTAAGACAGGGTCGGGTTCTTTCTATAATCCAGTGTAAGGGTCTTTCCAGTTTGCTTTAGTGAAACTTACTCTGGTGCCATCATGCCCAAATCTATCAGCAGATTGCTTTCAGGCATCCACATTCAAGAAATGTAGAATCAAAAGGGCATGATTCAATGCATTGTGTGGTGACAGGGGTATAACTCCCCCTTATTTATTTTTTGAAGTTGTGTTTTCAAGGAGCCATGGGCATGCTCCACAATTCCTGGTCCTCATGATTGTTGAGCAAATGCTATAATGATTAACTTCTGAGATTTTTCTCCAGTCCCTTGTTTGAGACAGTCTTGCAATGTAGCCTGGGTTGACTTCAAATTCATGGCGATCTTTTTGTCTCAGATTCTAGAGTTCTAGGATTGCAAGCATGGACTACTATACCTGACATGTTCTAAGAAATCTTACATTCACGCCCACCTGCTCTGCCCCATGCCTTTTGAGATTTGAGCTGGACAGGGGTCTGAAGCAGAGGTCCCTCTAAGGGTCCTCCTGTGCTTTTCTTAGCTTCCTTTCCCAGAGTGTATCTGAACTAGTTAAAGATGATTTTTAAGTACTTTACAGATTGAGTTTGTTGTTGTTGTTGTTTTGTTCGTTTTATTTTTTAGGATGGGTTTTTCCGTGCAACCCTTGCTATCCTGGAACTCACTCTGTAGACTAGACTGGCCTCAAACTAAGAGATCCACCTGCTTCTGTCTACCAAGTGCTGGGATTAAAGGTGTGTGCCACCACCATCCAATCTTGTTATTATTCTTTTATCTCAGCATTATTAGGTAAGATCTGTCATCCCCACTTATAGATATAAAATCTGGAGCCCCAAGAAATCGTACAGGATATCTAGTACAAAGTTGAGTCCAAGTTACTTAAGTTTCTGTCTTCATAATAACTGTACTGTGCTGTCCCCTTGCCTTCTAAGGTCCATGTGTGAATGGATGAAGGGATGTGCTTATGAATGATAAAAGCTGATCTGATTCTGATATCTAGGGAATTAGCCAGAGTCTGGGAACTCCACTGACCTATTGCAGAAGGCAAGCATAGATTTAAACCCTTGAGCACCGAGAAAACAGAATTGGTCAGGTAGAAAGAGAAAGGTATCAGGGGATAGTCGTTAATCACAATTATATTTATCTAATATGTATGTATGCATGTGTGTGTGTGTGTGTGTGTGTGTATGTGTGTGTATGCATGCCATAGTGCCTATGAGGAAGTCAGAGGACAACTTGCAGGGATCAGTGTTCTTCTTCTACCATATGGGTACCAAAGATCAAATTCAGTCATCATATTTGAAGGTAGCAGCCTTTACCTGCTGAACTATCTTACCTGCCTGAGTACAGTCATTTGTAAGAAATAATATTGAGGGTGTGGAGTTTGTGAAGAGTGCATGGAAGGCCGGCCCACATCAGGTTCGGGAACATTGTGGAAGACCACTATGTCTGTGTTTTGTTTTTGTTTTTATTTTTAACTTCATGCTGTCTTTAAATGGCCAAGAAGAAAGCCTTGGTGTTGCAAAAAGGCCACTTGTTGGTTCCTGGCTGCTCGGCCCTGAAATAATCACCCAGAAACTGCAAGCTTTCTCAGGATTTATGTGGATTTAGTAAACCACATTGATGCCAATTTGTTGCAATAAGGGCCGCTTGTTTATTTCCCAGCTGCCCAGCAGCTCAGACCCCAAATTACCACACAGAAACAATATATATATATATATATATATATATATATATATATATATATATATATATATATATATTTTGGTTTTTCGAGACAGGGTTTCCCTGTGGCTTTGGAGCCTGTCCTGGAACTAGCTCTGTAGACGAGGCTAGTCTTGAACTCACAGAGATCCGCCTGCCTCTGCCTCCCGAGTGCTGGGATTAAAGGCGTGCGCCACCATCGCCCAGCCAGAAACAATATTTTTAAATCACTGTTTGGCCCAATAACCTTAGCTTCTTATTGGCTAACTCTTATATCTTATTTTAATCCATTTTTACTAATCTGTGTATCACCACGTGAATGTGGCTTACTGGGTAAAGGTCCAGCGTCTATCTCTGGTGGGGCTACACGGCTTCTCTCTGACTCCACCCTTTCTCCCAGCATTCAGCCTAGCTTTCCCCACCCAAGTTCTACCTTGTTATAGGCCAAACCAGTTTCTTTATTCATTAATTAATAAAAGCAACACATAGACAGAAGTACCTGCTACATCACCTTGGGACTGTCTTTAAGAGTCTTGGTCTTTTCTCTTTCAGTTATCTTCTGACTGCAATAAATGACATTTTTGTTTTTTCAGTTAGAAAAAAAAAGAATCCTAGTCTGGAGCAAGAAGGGAAAGCAATGGGAAGGGTGTCTAGATATTGACGGTGTTATGTTGACTACAGCTTATTCTAGTAAATAATTGGATTTCTTTACATATTTCTCAGCTGTGGCCCTGTGTAATCATATTGAATGGCTTTTGAACACTTCTTGATTCTGCTTTGCCAGCCACCTTCTCCAGACCCCCATGAGGGTTTCCAGTATGAGATCATGGGTGTCAGAATCACTTCAAGGTTCTGAAGAGGTTAATGGTTAAAAGCACTTGCTTTTGCAGAGGACCTGGGTTCAGTTTCCAACATCCACTGAGTGGGTCATAGCCATCTGTAACTCCATGGTCAATAAGAATGCATGTAGTGCACTAATACACATGTAGACAAAACACTCATACACATAAAATAAAAATAAAAGAAAAGAAAAGGAACCACCTTAATAAATATTCCAACTCCAGGCCCTGGGCATCTGCAGAGACCTCCTCAGCCTGCTGCTGCTGCTGCTGAGGCTTCTGGGAGCTTCCAGGTTATACTCTGAGGGAAGGTTGGGGAAAGAATCAGAGACCAGTGAGGATGAACCCCTCTGGTGCTCATGAATCTGAGAACTGAGGGAATTTGCTTTGAGGGGCGTTTACCTTAGTAAGGGACTCTGGTACTATGACCTGCTGTCATGGCCGTGTCCAGGAGGAAACTGCTCTGGGCCACCTATCCAGGAAGAATAGCCAGGGCCATAGCCACAGGTGTGGGGTTACAGGATGGATGAACTTCAGTAGAGGGAAGAGATGGGGTTCAGGTCCCTACACAGCACAGCCAAATGTGAGCTTACAGTTGGGGGCTGGGAAGGCTCAGTGGACGGAAAGTTTCTAAGAGGAAATGCCAGGGATAGGGAATTCTGGCAAACCTCAAAGGATTCTTGCTGAAGGCAGGCCAGGGAGATCCCCATGTCTCTCCCCATGGGAGAGAGAGTCTGAAGGTTATTAAAGGGGCCATATCTGGGGTGGCCAACCTATTCAACTCGGAGGGGTCCCTTGCCAGATCTGAACCTGAGGGTGACGTGCACACTCTGCCCAGAAAGGTCCTGGGAGAAAGTTGGGCTGCACTAAGAACCTTTGTCGGCTGCCCCACTTCTCCTGCCAGTCTGGTTTCTCTGGGGGGTGAGGGTGGATGACTGTTCTCTCCTTTATTCTGAGGACCCAGGAGGAACTTGAGGGACACAGGCCCAGGGGAGGGAGCAGTGTGGGGAAGTGATGCTAAGTCATACAGATCCAGCCAAAATGACAAACTCAGGCAGTGGGAGCCTGGGCTTTCAAAGAACGGGATAGCAAGGTCTCCTCAGATCTGCACCTGGACAGTGTTTGATAGGGAAGCTGAAGAGTTGTTTCACTTGCTCATAAGCTCACAAACTTTCTGCCCCCAGCCCGGTTGCAGGCTATGATTCCTCCCAGAGGATGGCAGTCCTCTGACTGTTTACAGTCCCTAGAGACAGTGAGTGTATGATTTTTTTTCCCAAGCCTCCAGCGGATCTTTCCTTCCTTTGTGAAGGAATTTCCAGCAATCCTCATGGGCTGGGTCCGGGCTACCCAGAGAAGGGACCTGGTGTGCTGTGTATGTGAACACCCCCTCCCCCGCCCAGCCAAGGCCCTCAGCCAGCAGAGTCCTTACTCACCACAGAAGCATGTGGCTATAAGTGTGGGCCCAGCCTGTGGGGAGAACATTTCCATTCCTCTTTTTTAAAACCAGATGCATATTTCCAGAGGGACCCAGCGATGGGGAGGTTCTTAAGTGCCACCATGGTGCTAAGCTGACTGGCTTGACTTTCAGCTCCCTGTCCCCAGGTCCCTGAGTTCTACAGTTCTTCAGTCAGACTGAAGGGGCGGTAACCTGGGTTTCCTGCAGTGCCCGATGCACCCGGATTTTGTTAGTTCCCCAAAGAGCTGCAGAGTCAAGCCCCAGGCATTTCTAGCACTGTAGTTCCCTTTGGGGACTGCGGCCCATCAGTTGTAATCTTGGGGGCAGTCCATAGGCGGCTCCTGGTTTTCTGGGAAACGCAGGGCAAGGTGTCCCCATAGCCGGCACATCATATCATCTTGGCCTGTTTCCAGTATCGCATTAGTATCACGGAGGAAAAGAGTCCTTGGCTCGGTGTCACCTCCTTTAAAGGAAATCAGCTATGGTCAGACTGAACCGTTCCTGTCCCCTCCTTGTGTTGGAGGCCAAGCTATCATTCCTCATGTTCTCACAATTTTCTGTATCCAGGCAACAGCCCAGAAAACAGGCCTGGCTGGCTGTCCTGCCGGCGCTGCAGGACTGGCCATAGGCAGTCTCTTTCAGTTCACGGGCAAAGGTCTCGGGAGCTGCGTCCCTTTGTATCGCTCCTCAACTCACAGGCTCGCCGTGAAAATGTCTTTGAGATGATCTTCTAAGGCTTTTTACCAAAACACAGTCTTTACACACAGTCTCGCACGCATGCACGCCTATGTTTATACACATACAGATACACACAACAACGCATGCATGTGCACCCACCCACCCCCTCCCGCACATCAAGTTTTCTTTTACATGCTCCCCCCCCATTAAAACCATCAGAATTTTATAACAAGAAAGTAAACCTTAGGAAATGGGGTTCAAGCTTTTTAAAAGCAGGACTTGCGTTTAGGGTTTATAACTGGCTGCTTTCACTTTCCTCCATCCCTGCCCAGTCATCCGATGCCGCCCTCTCCTCGGGAAGGAAACCCAGCAGACTGAGTCAGAACAGGTTATGAACCAATGAGCAGCATAAAAAGATTAACAGATGGGCTTTGTGTGTACGCAAGCCTGTTCTTTCCAGCTAGCCACAAGTCCCACTGTCTGCTACGGAATTGTGTAACCTCACTGTATTTTATGGTTCTCTTCTGACTTCATCTTTGCCCCACACCGTATGTGAATTAGTTTTGATCTATGATATTAGAGAGCAATAATTTGGAAGGCAGAAACCCTGCCTTTCATTATGAAGTTTCCAAAACAATTCTAAGAGATTTTAAACACACACACACACACACACACACACACACACACACACACACACACACACAGTGGCAAAGTAAGAAAACAGGTATTTAACATGCAGTAGTTTCCTAAGTAGACCCGTGTAAGACACATCATATGTGTAAGCCCAGCCTGTGAAACAGTTCACTTCTGTTCATTCATTTGCCAATGATGCAGTGCCTCAAAGAATGGAGGGCCTAAGGCGAGGCCTCAGAGGGAGCTGGAACCCAGCGCTTGGGCCTACAGGAGCAATTGTTCCCCACCTGGGTGACTTTGTCCTCTAGGACACTAGGCAATGCATCTGGTGATCACAGCGGAAGGCACTGTCCTGGCATCATCGAGTGTGTAGAGGTCAGGGGTTCGGCTGCATGTCCGACGAAGTGCAGGACAGACTCCCACAATATGAGTATTCTCAGGTTCAAAATGGCATAGTGTCAAGACTTAGGATGCTGGCCCGACCCCTCATCAGGCCTTTTTCCACATGACCTGGGCATGGCACCCTGTCCTGCTCTCAGATTTGTTTACTGCTGATAAGAGGCTCAGGTCATTCTGGCTCTAACTGGCTTGACCAAAAACAAATCAGTACATGTTCAAGTGTGTGACATCATTATCTTAATCATAGAACTGCACCATGAATCACGGACTGTGAAGGATAATGTTTGCTTCCCTGTCTTGCCAGGTGAACATCATATTTAGGCAAAGACAGATTTTCTATAAAAGAAGGAAGCTACATATTTTATTTTTTGTGTGTGTGAGTGCCTGTGGTGTGTGTGTGTGTGTGTATGTGTGTGTGTGTGTAGTGTGAGTGTGTGTATGTGTGTATATGGTATTAGTACCTGTAGGGGACATGCTGTTTATTCCCATAGGGTGTGTGTGTGTTTGAGTGGATGGTGTGGGTGCTTGTGATATGTGTGTGTATGCGTATATACTCATACATATGTATGAGTGAGTGTATGTGTGTCTGTGATGTGTGTGTATGTGAATGTGTGTGTGTGTGTGTGTGTGTGTGAGAGAGAGAGAGAGAGAGAGAGAGAGAGAGAGAGAGAGAGAGCCTGTGACTTGTGGCTGTGTGCACATCCACTGTGCAGAGTGGAGCCTTTGGGAGTGCTTCTCACTTTCCCCCTCGTTAAGGGAGGGTCTCTCTTGGTTTTTGTCCCATCTCCATGGACAGCAGGCCAGCTGACCCCCAAGCCTCAGTTCATGCCTCCCACCCGCAGGCAGGAGTGCTGAAATTACAGATGTGTCTACTACACCTGGCTCTTAACATGGGTCCTGGGGATCAAATTCAGGCCCCCAGGCTTGCACAACACGCAAACACTCTTAAACTCTGAGTCGGCTCCCCAACCCTCCCCGGTGACTTCTAAGTTATTTTTATTGATTTTCTTAAAATTTTAAACTTGTAATTTTAATTTTTTGTGTATGTGTGAGTGATCATGTACACAAATGGACTCGTGTGAGGAGGTCAAAAGTTAACCTTGAGTGTCATTCCCTGGGAGCCAGCTGTTTTGTTTTGGAGATAAGATTTCTTTCTCACGGGCACCTAGGGTACCTGGTTAGTCTAGGCTGGCTGGCTAGCCAGCCCCAGGGACCCCAACCCCATCTCCACCTTCTTGGCAGTGGATTACAAGTGTGTACCTCGACATAAAGCTTTTTACATGGGTGCAGAGACTAAACTTGGGTCCTTGTGCGTTGGCAGCAAACATTTTACTGACCCCAGCCCCCCATTTCATTATTTTTAAAATATCAATTTGACCCACCCCATGACTGATTGCCATATTTAAAAAGCATGAGACAAAACTCTCCTTGGGTATCTGTGAGGGCTGTGAAAGTGTGGTGGAAATAGTAGGGCCGTCATCTTGTACCATGGGGTAACTGTCTTGACTGGTGGAGGTGGAGTGAGGTATATATCTCTGTCTTCATCATGTTAGAGAAATCAAACCCAAGCAAGGAGAAAACAATGCTTCAAATATATTTATTATTATTTTAATACGCTAGCATTCCTTAAGGTACTGTATAAAGTTCCCGTAAGTTCTCAGCATTGTTTGGTAGACCTGACTGCTGTATGGACCTACAAGTGAAAAGCTTGCCCATCCTTCTGGAGGAAATGCCATTCCTCTTGCTGGCTAGGGGCAGGATGTCTTGTACCGTATCAGAAAAAGATGAGAGCCTGTGATGGTTTTCATATGCTGAGAGTTGTGTGTAATTACAGCTCTGTATCCGAACATATACTCTTCTAAGAAACCATGGGCAAATAGGCCAGACTGCGGGACAAGCTGCGTGAAGCTGCCATGATGCTCCCGTCTCGTGCAGTAGAATCTGCTGTTCCCGTAGTAAGACAGCTCAGCACTGAAGTATATGGAGGGCCCCTTTTGCAGTCTGTACATTGAAATGAAAGCCCCCAGGCTCTGTGCCTCTCTGGTCCCCTCCTCCACCCACATTTCAGGTCCCATCTTCCAAGTTACAGACAATTTTCCAAGGGTTACTTTTCCCTTTAAACATTTTAATATTAACTCCCTGAGGGTGTGTGTTCTATTAAAAAAAATCCTTTTAAAACAGGCCTTAATTATATAAAAATTTCAGCTATTCGTTCGCAGCCCCTGTAGACTTACTCACTCTTTCCAGTCATCCCACAAAGACCTTTAAGCGCCTGCCATAGTCCAGACAACGGGCTGAGCAAAACAGAAGCAGCCAATGTGCCCAGGGAGCATATGTGAGGGAGAAGCACACCCTGTACTTTGCCGCCCACTAGACTTGTGAAGCAGGGAGCCAAAGAGTGAGTGACAGAGACCTGCAGTGATTGCTGGGACCAGGAAGAGAATGCACAGAGTACATCCAATGCTGCAGCGGATGGTACGGGCTAGCCAGCGAGTCAGCCCCGTCTGTAAGACTGGCCCCAGCAGCCTAGACTGGATGTGACTCTCTGAGAAGGTTGACACGGGGAAATGCTGTCCAGTGGACAGTGTCTGGGTCCTTTTCAGTCCCCACGACAGAGGACTGCTTCCCTTGGTTACTGGGGTTTTTCTTATATCTCTCCTGGATTCTGGAGGGCTGTATTCAGTTGTTCCCCCATCCCACCCCTCCCATTCACGATAGTCAGAATTTCATGTTTTAGTTTGACTCTCCGATGACCTTGTCATGGAAAAGTCACATGTGTTCTGTTCACTGTGAAATACTCTGGTCCACATTTGATATGTTCTGATTTTTTTTTTTTTTTGGTTTTTCGAGACAGGGTTTCTCTGTGGCTTTGGAGCCTGTCCTGGAACTAGCTCTGTAGACCAGGCTGGTCTCAAACTCACAGAGATCCTCCTGCCTCTGCCTCCCGAGTGCTGGGATTAAAGGCATGCACCACCATCGCCCGGCTGTTGTGATTTTTTTAAAACGATGTTATGGGTCAAAGCCTGGACCCTGGTGGCCCTAACAAGCTAGGCTCAGCTACCTGTCCTCAGGAAGTCAATTGGAGAGAGACCTAGCAGCAAAAGGCAGAGAAAGGAAGATTATTTGATGTGGCCACACTAGGGAGAGTAACAGAAGTGAACTGCATCCCCCCCCCCAGTCCATCTTTGGGGTCCAGATTTGTGGTTTATGTTAGTAGGGGGCAATAGGTACACAGAACTAAGTAGGTTCTGATCAGGTGGTGTGGTTCCCACCTATCGGTGACTTATCCTTGCTAATCTCCCAAAAATTCCTCTGCTGCTGATACATTTTAACCTTTTTCTTCGCCTAGCAGGAGTCACTCTAGGGGAATTCCAATTTCTTGAGAACCATTGTTTCAATAGTCTGAGAGCCAAAGGCAGGGCGCACGTCTCCTTTAGGGTGTTCCTGCCAGGGCAGTTACAAGGCTAAGTGGATGTGAGGGCACCGAGTGGCCGAAGGGTCTGTGGACACATGCCCCCACCGAGTGGCCTAAGGGTCCGTGGACGCATGCCCCCACCGAGTGGCCTAAGGGTCCGTGGACGCATGCCCCCACCGAGTGGCCTAAGGGTCCGTGGACGCATGCCCCCACCGAGTGGCCTAAGGGTCCGTGGACGCATGCCCCCACCGAGTGGCCTAAGGGTCCGTGGACGCATGTCCCCACTAAGTGACCTAAGGGTCCGTGGACGCATGTCCCCACCGAGTGGCCTAAGGGTCCGTGGACGCATGCCCCCACCGAGTGGCCTAAGCATCCGTGGATGCATGTCCCCACTGAGGTTGCTGTGTTTTTTGTCTCCTCTGCAGACTAATTGGCACCGCGACTGTCTCTCTGAAGGACCTGACTGGGGACCAGAACAGATCTTCACCCTACAAACAGATCCCCCTGCTAAACGAAAAGGGGCAAGACACTGGGGTGAGCTCTCTGCTTGGTGGAAAGACAAAATAGGATGGTTAAGTAAATACTCATTTAGGAAAGACTTTGGTTTGACAATCTCTATGTGAAACACTGGGAATCTGGCTTTCATGATAAATGGACCCATTTGTCAATTATATGAACCTTATCTTCCTCAATTTTCAGTCACAGAGTCAGCAAGTTTGAGGTTTGATTTAGATTTGACAGACCTCCATATGGTAAGCTGGACCCCTCTGGATGTAGCTCAGTGGTATCAATGTGGGTGTTGGCATTTAGAAGTTGCCATTAACTTTGGGTAGCTTTGATGACACAGCAGACAAACAGAAGGTTTTTGTTATTGTCTATGTTAAGACAGTAATGTCGTGGCCACTGTCACCACACTGGTTGCTGACTACTTTCTGATTCCAGCCCCTCTATGTAAGTATACATCGGCTAGCATAAAACCAAAATTCAAAGCAGGGTGTGGTGATGGCACACCTTTAATCTGAGCAATCAGGAGACTGAGGCACGCTGATCTCTGTGAGGTTAGCCTGATCTACATAGCAAATTCCAGATCAGCCATGGATACACAATGAGATCCCATGAGAAGAAGAAGAAGAAGAAGAAGAAGAAGAAGAAGAAGAAGAAGAAGAAGAAGAAGAAGAAGAAGAAGAAGAAGAAGAAGAAGAAGAAGAAGAAGAAGAAGAAGAAGAAGAAGAAGAAGAAGAAGAATTCAAGTATGTTTCACTCAAGCAACTCAGGTTTAGATGCTACATGACTAAGAAGTCTTCAAACGCTTTCCTGTTCAGCCCATGACTTCTAACCCCTTCATTTTCTGACCAATTTATTTTGCTCTTGAACCTGGGTCTAAGTTTTATACTAGAGGTATCACTGTAATCCTTGTCACAGCCAAGGCCTCTCAGAACCCAGAAGAGATGATGCCAATATGGCTGCGCTGATCCCTGAGGCTATTGGCTCGCCTTGAGTCAGGATTCTGATCATAACACGTGTATCCAAAATGCCCTCTGCAATCTGACTACCCAAAACCTGGCAGAGAGAAATGATACTAAGGCAAGACAGAATGTCTGTGGGGTTTTTTTTTTTTTTGGCTTGCTGGTGTTTTTAAAAAGCACAGAAGAGAGAGTTCATAGACTATCCAAAGCAGCAGAAGTGTTAGGACTGAGATGAACACTTCCTACCCTGTAAGGTGTCTTCATCCTTACTGAGATTCCTAAGCATCCCTAGGAATACTGAGGCAACTGGGACCACGGCATGTAAACCAGCAATCTGGGGATGAATCACCATGGGCTCTGCTGGGTTTTAAAACTACAATTTCTCATGTTAAGTTTGAGTCCCATGGTGCCAGCACACATAGCTTCATGTTGACCTTGGTCTGTGGAATAAATACTCCTGGCTTGACATGGGACTGTGGGTGTCCCCAGGCCAGTGTCATGAACCGAATGTACTGATCCATGAGGAACCAATGTGCTGATCCACTGATGAACAGACAAGAAAAAGCAGGAGCAATACAGATGTGTGTCTATACATGCACACATGATAGTCACTAGCCATAGCCAGCCTGTAAATGAAGGAAGAAAGGTCTGCTTAGATTTGGACTTCAGAAAAATAACTAATAACTTTAGTATTGATATATCCTAAATACTAGAATATTTTACCATTTATTTTATATTCTTTAATTTTTTTTTCCCAACACAGGTTTCTCTGTTTAACAGCCCTGGCTGTCCCAGAAGTCACTTGTAGACCAGGCTGACCTCGAACTAAAATCATTTTATTTACCTTTATTTTTATTGTATGTGTATGGGCATTTTGCCTGTGTGTATCTCTGTGTACCACATGCATACAGTGACCACAGAGACCAGAAGAAGGTATCCGATCACCCTAGACTGGATTTACAGAGCCACCATGTGGGTGCTGGGAATCAAATGCCAGTCCTCTGCCAGAGCAGTTGGTGCTCTTAACCACTGAGCTACCTCTCCAGCCCCTGCATTTTATCTTCTAACCTGACATGTGTCTTGGGGAAGGGGATGGAGGTGGAGAATCCTCCTTTGCAAAGGACTTCCTTAACTTTAAAGTTTGCCTTTCCTCACTTTGGGTATTAAAATGCCTTCTTTTTAGGAAACGATTGTGGTAGTCAATAGACAAGTGTTCGGTGGAATAAAAGTTAGCAACTCATCCTCAAGGTTGAGGATGAAGCTCGGGGGCAGAATTAGCATGTGCAGGGCCCTGGTTCCCATCCATGGTACTGAAGGGAAAGGGGCAATTAAAAAATGGTTTTCCTAGCAAACTTTTTTGAAGTCTTGTAGGTTCATGAGATACAAAAGCATAAGCTTTGCTTTGGTGCCCTCTTTGTTTGATTCCTAGGTGTCCTAGGATCACAGTTAACACAGGAGTGATGACAGTTATATCTAACTTTATGATTTATGCATTTGTCTCTAATCAGACTCAGCTTCCCCTTTCAGTCTATCTTATGATTACGCATTATATACCTTCTTGCTAGTTATTTAAAATTCTTTCCTGGAGAGAAATATAAAAACAAATCTCAGCAATCAGTATTCATGAGCAGCAAGTGAAGCAATCATTCTAAATAAGCATTCCGTTGGTAATCCTGTGAGCAGAGGCCATCTCCAGTGCAGGACAGGAGCTAGCTGCAAGTTCACACACACTTCTTATAGCTTTACTTCAGTCAGTCAGGTTGCCCTTGGCAACCTGTGACAAAGCAGCTTCTTTCTCACCCTCCCCTGGCTCACCTGGGGGAAGATAGGAATAGTCCCATGTGACATCACCCTCTCCACCTTTCCGCTCTCACTTTCTTGGCCAGTCCTCCCAAGACTGCTACCCCTACTGAGTTTTTCATGCTGCATCTGTAATGTTCTTTCCCTTGCACTAACGCTCTGTGCAATGGGTTCTTTCTATTCAGGCCACCATTGACCTGGTGATCGGCTATAACCCACCTTCGGCTCCACATCCCAATGACCCGAGCGGGACCAGCGTGTCAGGCATGGGTGGTAAGTTGGGCTTCCTGAAGTCCCAAGGAGAATCAGCTAACACATGCAGAGTCTCGAAAGAAACTGCCTTTTCAGTGCCCATAGCAGCCTGCCCACCAGACAGGTGCAGTTCTTTACAAAACGCCCTTCCGGTAGAGGGGAGACTGAACAGTTCCCATGGTGACCACTCTCACAGCGTCCATCCAGTTCGTACAGACGGCAGCATCATTACGGAGCTGCCTCAGCTTTGTGGTTTCAGCTGGATACCGTGTACCAGGCTGTGAGATTCAAGAGCAGTTCCTCTGCTCTCCTCCATGTGCCATGGCTCCCAAAGGTGTGATTGATGGGACGTGTTCTCAACCAACCACTTGCCCTTGGACATTCTCTGAGCCCCGATCCTCTTTCTTTCCCCAAACACTCATTCTGTCTTCTAGTCAATTGTTTCCCCAGCATAAGCCACTTGTCCTCCTGGGTCATTTTGTCATCAGATGTCACTCTGGACGGGGCAGCCTGGGGCCTCTGGGAAGGGTTTCAAGCCTCAGGTAGAGGGAAGGTCTATAACACAATCCAGTCTTTCACAGGCTGCGTTTGACTTTTCCTTGATGTTTCCTGATGACTGGTACTGAAAACGAGTTCTATCCCAGTGGAATAGAAAGGATTCAGAACAAGCAGTTTATTAAACTCTCTAAGGCGAAGGGAGATTTTGTCTCTTTAGATTGGCCCTAGGAGCCCAAACTACTCTGTGCACAAATATGATTTCCCCAGAGTGGTAGGCTCTGCTTCCTTAGAAGTGAGCGACCCTCACAAGGAAGACAATCTTTATCCCCTGCTGCCGCCAAGGCTCCCTTTACTGAAATTGTTTCTTTTTTTGAGGGGAGGGGTTGAGACAGGGTTTATCTCTATAGCAGTCCTGGCTGTTCTGTAACTAGCTTTGTAGACCAGGCTGGCCTTGAACTCACTGAGATGCACCTCCCTCTGCCTCCTGAGTGCTGGGATTAAAGGTTATGCCACTACCGCCTGGCCCGAGACTATTTCTTAGTTCTTGGCATGATGTCATCTGTGGAAGCCTGGTATTCTGGTAGCACTGTAGACTGGAGAGTCTACCCAGGCCCAAGAAGCTGCGTCCTGACAGCTCAATGGCAGGCCCTGGGCGAGCACGTGCCAGGTCTCCTACAGAGGTTCCCATAATCCTGGTCGGCCTGCTAGGCTGGTCTGAGATGGAGATGAACCAGCACTTAGTTCCCTTGGATTGAGGTTTTAAAGACCATCACTATGCACTGTACTGCCAAAGAGCAGGTGGTACCAGGGACAACGTAAGTATAATATGACAAGATACAATGTCTTGGTTTAGAAAAGGATTCACTCACCTGAGTGTATCTTTGTCATATAAAGTGATTCCTCACCAAGGCTGGGTCAGGGTGACATTCAGCATGCTGGCTTCATACTCAGGCAGAAAGTCACTTCTTTGAGAATATACAAAAAAGGGATGGAAGACAAAAAGAGGGAAAAGGAGTGGGGGAAGAAAACTAAGTTTTGGAAGACAAGACCACAACGCCGGTCTCACTATTGCACAACTTAATGGCATGCGCAGGACATCTGGCCCTTGCTCCCCTTAACTTATATAGATATTTTCAATTTTTTTGTAACTTTAGCTTGTTATCTTTCTTGAATACAAAAGAAGTATATGCTTATTAAAATGCAAGCGTCACAGAAAGGACCTCAGAAGACACAGAAATAAAAAAAAAACACTCATTCCCCTAAGATTTATCTGCCAGCAGCTACTGCCAGTGACAAGTGCTGCTAAAGGCAGCTTCTCACACAGTGGCTGCTGCACACAGTGTGAAATCTTAACGACAGAACCATGGTAAGACGGTCAGAGAACGCCCTCCGCAAGCTGAGGAAGCTGGCTTTCACCATTGACCAAGGAATCGGACTCTGCGGGAGTTCCCTTTGGAGGATGCTTTCTGTTAGGAATATTTTTTAATATGAGCTCTCTGACAATGCAAAATTCCCAAAAAGCCAAGTTAAGAAATATCCAGGTTTAATGGGAGATCTGCGCTCTCAGGTGGCCCCGAGGGGGAAACCGGGAAGCCGCAGGAATGTGACCCCCCCCCAGGAAGAAAGGGAGACCACGTGTTCTTCTTTTGGGGGATCACTTAAGTACCCTGGGGAGTGGTCCCTGACCCCACCCCCAGGGAGGGGTCAGGACCTGGCCTGCTGGGATTTGAAGTCCAGACCAGACCAGGCCTGGGGGCTGGGACCTATGCTCCCAACCTAATACTTTCGATGAGCCCTTACGTCAAAATGACAGAGATGTAGCGCGTGGGGCATTGGTGGTTGACTGGCAGTATGTTGTGTCAAAGATGTCCCCTTCACTGGCCACCTTGGAAAGATGGGCTGAGTCGGCCGGTCCTCAGACTTAGCAGCCTGGAAACTTGTTACCATGGCAACTTGTCCACCTTCTGCCAGTCAGGCTGACTGGAGTGTACATTTCTGCTACCAAAATGAGCTATTTTTAAAACCGCACATCTATTTTTAAAGAACCATCTGTTAAATGTATATTTTACCCAGCTAAAGAAAAGCAAAGCTTCATTCATAGCCTGACTCCAGTAGTTCAAATTTATATCATGTCATGAACAACAAAGCGCTTTTGCTTGGAGGTAAATTTGATCAACTTCAGAAAAGCAATTACTGATACCGGTGCACGTTGCTTGCAGAGATGAGAAAGTCAGTGCTTGGCCACAAGGAGCTCATGTCAGTTCAAAGAAAAGATATAAACTGAGCAACAACAGCCCAGCCAAGGTGATAAATTCTTCTTCAAAAATAAACCAAACAGGGGCTGGAGAGATGGCTCAGTGGTTGAAGAGCACTGGCTGCTCTTCTAGAGGAAGAGCACCCACAAGCCAGCTCTCAGTGATCTGTAACGCCAGCTCCAGGGGATCCAATGTCTTCTTCTAGCCTTCTCTAGATTTGCAATGAACATGGTGCACAGATGTATATGCAGACAAAACACCCACATGCACAAAAGAAAATGAAAGCCACTTTTTAAAGGAGCCCAAAAAATCACTGCACAAGTATCCTGTCATCTTCTGTCGACAGGCCCATGAGGTAGTGTGGCCTACACTGTGCTAGCAAAGGCAGATGTGTTTCTCTCACTAAACACTTTTCTTCAGTTGTGTGTGTGTGTGTGTGTGTACCAGAATCATGTCATCAGTTTCTTGGGGCACACTTAGTGCTATTTATCCAAGAGTTGGGTGGAAGGATATTGGATATCTTACAGTAGCACACAGTTATATAACTTCTAACAACAACAGTAAAGAAAGACAAAAGAAACCCAGAAATATTGCAATTAGACATCCTGCTGCAATGTTACCCTTTTGGGCTTTGAAGCTTCCTTTTTTATGTTCTATAGTATTTTTTAGTATAATTCTTTTTAAGGATCTATTTATTTATGTATTTTATGTATATGAGTGCTTCATGAATGTCTGCATAGCTTGGTGGTGGAATGCTTGCCAAGCTTGTGCATGATCCAGGCATATTCTCAGCAATACGAAAGGTAGGAGTTGGGAAAGATGAACCAATTTGACCTTCATGGCTTATAGGGGCCCTCTCAGGTCAGGATCCAAGCAGGCTTTGTCTTAGAAATGTTGGCGCTAGCCAGGTCGCCCTAGACATCCACTTTAGGTTCGTGAGGCCAGTCGAGATGGTGTGTGCCTTTCTCAGATGGGCTGAGCTGTCTAGGGGCAGAGGGGAAGAAGCATAAAGTTGAACAAGCACGTGGGGATGATGCATGATAGAAGGAGGGCAACCACAATGTTAGATCACAGGCTCCAGCACCTAGGAGACTACAGAAGGAATCGGGGGAGTACCAGGCAGGCAGCTGGTGTGGGTGGTATGGACCGGAGCTGCCCGTGTAGAGAAGTAGCTAAGCAAACTAGGAAGAATCAAGAGATGCCTTCTCTAGCGGGTTGAGTAATGTCCCCTAGAAAGTCATGTGTATGTGAAACTTCAGAACCCATCATTTGGAAATAGTGCGTGGATGTGGTTGGTTAAGATGAAGCTGTCCTGGATTACGGCAGACTCTGCATCCCATGACTGATGTTCTTAGGAGATGAAGTAAGGACACTCAGATATGCAGAGAATTGGTCACATGACTCCTGGCTGCTAAGAACCACTAGGAGCCTCTGTGTGGGAAGAGATAGGAGGACTCTTTCTCAGAGTCTTCATGTGGAATGTGCCAGTGCCAACACCTGAGATTTCTCTTCCAGAGTCTAGGGCTGCCAGAGAACATTGTTTTAAACCATCCAGTTTGTAGATCTTTGTCAAGATAGCGCTGAGAAGATGCCATACCCATCCACTTGGCAGTTCCTAGCCTGGCATTGTGCTTTCTGCTCATGAAAGAATCAGTCATTGTGTGTGGCCCCGGGTTACATCCATGCCTGGGTCTCGTTAGTGTACCATGGCAGCATAGACTCTAGCATGTTGGAAGGGAAGCCGCCTGTGTAGAGGGTGTGTTCAGCAAGGACTTAGGGTTCCCTCGTCCTTCACGGAACGCTTACTGTTGTTCAGACCTGAAGGGAGAGGTTCAGAATCCAAAGGGAGATTGAACAAATGGGGCTGTTTTTCATCTTCTAGGCTTTCTTAGATCCCATAGAGAACCAGGATTTGAAGTTTTGACACGTGTGTGAGATCAATGTCTGACGACTTCCTCAGTTGCTCTCCATCTTGTCCTTTAAGATGGGAGACTCTCCTTGAACCTGAGGCTCACTGAATCAGCTAGGCTGGTTAACCAATGAGCTCCAGGGATTTGTATGTCTCTGGCTCCCTTTGTTGAGCGTGCTATCTTCTCACCCTTCTTTGTCTGTTAAGAAATGAAAAGCTAACGTTTGTCAATAAGTCTCAGAGATTTAGTGAATGAAAGCAAGGGCAGAGTTAGTTTTGTTTTCTTAGGGAACAGAAAGTTTGAGAGTAGTTGAAGGCAGGAGGAGGTTGGTAGTGAGAAGGGGCTCCTGGGGGTATCTTAGAGTTAGGGGACATCTCTGGGATAGGACCTTAGAGACAGCAGAAGGTGGGGACATTAACCTGCTGTGTGGGGAAAACTCTCCCGTGAATCTGTGAAGTGGCTGGGAGGTAAAGGAGGGACAGATGAGGGTTGAGGAACAAACAGAATGACAACGGGAGGACAGAGACCACTGTGGCTGCTTGGCAAGAAAAAGGAAGTTTTCATCCAACGTGAGGGCAATCTTGGCGATCATGGATTAAGAAGCAGAGCAGCAGGGATCTCAGCGTGGCTTCTGGGTCAGTCTCTAGAGGAGGACCTGCTGTGAGAGGCAGGAGGTGGAGGTAAAGGGCTACAAGTTTGGTTCTCCATGGCATTTCCTTGTCTCTCAAGCTGGCTCCTGAGACGAGAGCACACTCATCAGTCAATCCAAGGCCACAATATTCTTCTCCCTGTGCTCTCTGCCGTTCTTCTGTCTCTTCGAAGACAGTCCAACCAAAGGTCCTAATACACTAGAAATGCATTTTCTTAAAGAAGCTGCGTCTAAGCCCCAGCTTGCCACTCAGAGCCACCAAAAGCATCTCTTTTTCACCTGTTACCTGGGAAACAGGTCACACTCAGGAAGCCAGGGTGCTAGACAGTTGCAGGCTAAGGACCATAGCTAACTGGACCCCCTTCCATATTTCAGAAGAAGAGGATGAAGATCAGGATGAAGACAGGGTAGATGGCATGGTCAGGGGCCCTGGACCCAAGGGGCCATCTGGGACACTGTCAGAGGCTCAGCTTGCTCGGAGGATCACCAGAGGAAAGAACAGTCGGCGGATGCTGTCCAACAAGCCGCAGGACTTCCAGGTGGGAGGGCTCTGCTGCTCTGTGTATTTGCTGTCACCCCATGGCCACTGCTGTGATGTCATGATAGACCTCTTCCTGTGCACAGGGGCTCATCTGCTGGAAGGGATATCAGGGCATGAACCCAGAAAGGAGAGTCCTACGAACACAAAGGGTTTAGTCAAAGAAGACGAGCTGTTCAGAGGGATGTAACAGTAACCTTCCTTCCCTCTGGAAGTAGGTGGGAGCTAATTAGCAAGGAATAGCAGCTCTGTGCTTGAGTTTATCATAGTGCTCAGCTTGAGTTTATCACAGAGACACTTGACGAGCAGGCCAAGGGCTACAGTGCCAGGACCTAAGCCTTCCCTGCCCTTCCCAGTCTAGCTCTGAATCCTTTCTCCTACTCAGCTGATCTGGGTTGAGGAACCCGTCACAGTTCCCAGGTTGGAGATGTTCAGAGAATGCCCCTTCCAGACTGAGGGTCTCAATATTGTAAAAAGTGCCTGCTTGGTTTCAGCCATCCTTACGCCTGAGGATTCCTTTGCACCACACAACTGGGAGAGTCTGCTAACAGCTCTGCTTTGTGCCTGCAGATCCGAGTGAGAGTGATTGAGGGCCGACAGCTATGTGGCAACAACATAAGGCCCGTGGTGAAAGTCCACATCTGTGGTCAGACACACCGAACAAGAATCAAGAGAGGGAACAATCCATTTTTTGATGAGGTAAGTGGGCGGAGAATGCGCGGCCCTGCTCGCCCAGTCTGTCCTGTTTGTACACGCCCCCTCCTCCTGCCAATTCCACCCGGTTCACAGAGGAGGGAAACACAAGGGCTAAGGACTGGAAGGTTCAGCCCAGGACTTCAGTGTAAAGCACAGAGAGGGACGTGAGAGCCGTGTGGGCTTGAAGCCATCTAACTAGCGTCCATTGATTTCCGACCGTCATTCTCAGTTTCCCTGTGGGCCCCTTCATCCTGGTGACGGAACATGTGACGTCACCTGCATCCACCCTTTCTCTTTAAGAGTACAAAATGACTCTGAAGGTTGACTGTGCCACTATGCGATTCATGTTTTAAGGGGTATCAAATTTTTCTTGGCTACAAAAATAATTCACATTAAAGGAAAGCCTCATGAGCAAACAAGGCCTTTTTTTTCCTTGTACTGAGAACACAGTCTGGTTCTGATGACTTCTATGACAACTCAGTGATGCGTAACACCTTACCAGTCATCTCAGACACTGTAAAATCGTAACTGGGCATGGGCAGAAATGGTTTCGGAGTCTCTCAGAGGCCAGCTGTGCTATGCCAAGGAGACACAGCTCTGAGCTTCCTGGGGCGTGAGCTTCACACTCTGCTTTTGTGCCTAGGTCTTTCCTAGTCTCTCTCTGTTTCCTATAGCTTCTAATCCCAGCCCCGTTCAGGCTTTGTCTTTTTTCCTATCTACATTCACAAAAAGAAACCAGTTTCTTCTCTTCGACAGCCTGTCTCTTGTCTTGTTCAGATGAGGTGGGGAACCCCATTTTCTTCAAACCCGTACGTCTTAAGTCAACGACAGATAATAGCACATGGATGCCTACAGATGCCAGGGACTTGGGGCTTTAGCCATGAGATCTGTCTGTCAATGCTTTCAAGATGTAGGCTTTATGTTGATTGAGCTGCTATGAGGAAGGCAACAGGAGTCTCTGTCTTCCTCAGAGTTTTCACATTCATCACCTCAACCAAGTTATTAACTCATTGTTACCAATAAAACAATGAAATGACATGGATACCTTTTGTTTGTGTGTACGTGGTACCAGGCATTGAACCCAAAGTGACAAACTATCAGCATCAGATCCCCTGGACCTGAGTCACTGGCTAATATCTGAATGTGTTCTGTGTTGTTTGACAGCTATTTTTCTACAATGTGCACATCACACCATCTGAACTCATGGATGAGATCATCAGTATCCGGGTAAGGGGATGCTGCTGCTGGGGCAAGGAGATGCTGATCACTGGCCACTGGATGAAGGCCATTAGCTCATCCCTCTCCTGTCTTCCAGGTTTATAATTCCCATTCCTTGAGGGCAGATTGTCTGATGGGGGAGTTTAAGGTGAGTGGCAACAACACACTTCTTTCAATTATGTAAAGGTGAGAACTCTCAGAATAGAGAAACTGATTCATAGCCAAGCCTCAGGGCATACATCTTGGTGACATCTTAGGGTTCTAGGTAAAGGGCAGACACCATGATTTTTACTGCATACTTCATGGATTTTGTCTGCCTTCAAAGTATAACGCTAATAGTTACACAACTCACCATAAGCATGGTACCTTGGTGTGTCACTGAGAGCACTTGCCAGCTCCCATCTCTGGATAGAAGCAAAGCCATTGCGACAAAGGATGTGCTTAGTGATGGCAAAAAGCCTCCTAACAAGCAAGCCATACTCACCAATGGTCCCAGAGCTCCGTCCACAAAGCCAGTGAAGTTAATGAGAAAGGAGAGTGAAGCTGGGCCAGAGAAGCTACACTTTTTCAAGTTGTTCTCCCTGGCCCGATTCTTGATTGGCACCTCAGCCATTCTCAGAGGATGAGCTACCTTCTGAAGAAGCTCCAGTCCCTGAAATGCTCATAGGATGATCTGGGTCAGAAACACCTCTGGTCATATCCCTGCTTGTCACCTTGGTGAAATCTCTTAACCGCGCTGATCCTCAGTGACTTCATCTGCAAGATGGAGTCATCACTATGAAGATGTGGAAAGACATCATGGAACTGTCCTACCAGAGAGTAGATTAGTGCTCACATTAGGACTGACCAACCAGAGAAGAAGGAGGGTGGGGCGGGAGATGGGGCCAGGTGATGTTCTGCAGGGTGACTAATGGTCCTAGTTTTCTCAGGTACTTTCAATGCTGACACTAAGAATGTCTCAGGCAAACTAGGACATGTGGGTCGCCCCGCTTTCATGGTCTCTTCCAACCCTAAATCATTTAGTCAACAATGATTCATTAAGAGTCTTCTACATCAGGCATGGTGCTGATGCAGACTGGATAAGGTGGAAATTTAGATCTTAGAAATTCAAGAGGAAGGGTACTGTATCCAAACACAATGCTGACCATTTAACTTGCTTTCATCTTTTCCCCAGATTGATGTTGGGTTTGTGTATGATGAACCTGGTAAGTAATGTCCTCCCTATCAACCTGTATCTCAGCTCCTTCTAATTCTGAAGAAAATTTTAGAGCTTAAGAAAATCTCAGAGACTGAAGAACTGTCTTTTCAATGGAGGGGATCGAGTTCAGGTCCTCATAAATGCTAGCGAAGAACTCGTCTTCCATAGAGGCATGCGGACAAGTGCATCACAGGAGCGCTGTTTCTGAGATGGGGAGGGTGTTTGATGATTTTAACACTCATAGATAGGTAAATGTCTTGGTTTTGTGATGATCTCTTGATATTATTAAGATCAAATTACGAAAGTGCTACGGAGCTTAAAGGTTCTTGCTTGAGTCACAGCGGGATAGGAGGGTGGGACTAAGATGTCGGCAGAGCGAGGACATGAGATGTTGATAGGTGGACCTGATTGGGGACTTGAATGAAATCACAGACTTGCCAGCACATCTTCTTCTTTTTTTTTCTTTTTTCTTTTTCGAGACAGGATTTCTCTGTGGCTTTGGAGCCGGTTTCGGAACTAGCTCTTGTAGACCAGGCTGGTCTCGAACTCACAGAGATCCGCCTGCCTCTGCCTCCCAAGTGCTGGGATTAAAGGCATGCACCACCACCACCCAGCGCAGCAGATCTTCATAATGTCCCTGTCCTTTGTTTCTTTCCTAGGCCATGCTGTCATGAGGAAATGGCTTCTTCTCAATGACCCAGAAGATGCCAGCTCAGGTGCCAAAGGTTACATGAAAGTCAGCATGTTTGTCCTGGGAACCGGAGATGAACCCCCTGTGAGTCCTCATCGTCTACCTTCTGTTGTTGAATAGAAATTAAGCAAGTGGGCTGAGAGACAGAGCTCAGACTCCAGACTGTCACCCATGATTCCTCCAGTTCCTAGAAGCTGTCCTTTTCTGGTCACTGATGATCATAGTAGCTCAGATTCCTTTTCGGTGCTTCCTAGTATTTGTGAGTGTTTCTTTTAGAGGCCAAGGGCACTGAGACGGGGTCTTATGTAGCCCAAACTGGCCTCAGCTCTGGTTAGAGCTTTGTAGCTAAGGTTAGCTTTGAACTTCTGATCTTCCTGACTTCACCTGCTATGTGCTGGGATGTGGTGCTATGTGTGCACCAGACCATCCAGGAATAAGTATTTAAGTTAAGAAATGTATTGTGTTTAATAACTTCTTTGTATCATTAGAAAGACCTGAATTCTTATGTACGATGGTTCCTTACCTCATCACTTCCTTCTTCCCAAAGGGTTAGTGATAGTTCTGAGAAATCAGACAACAAACTAGGAACATGAATTGGCCAGAGAGAAGTGAGAACACAGGAACACACACACACACACACACACACACACACATCCTTAAAATGGGTTTTCATGGGACTACAGAAGGATGCAGAAGTATTGAAGCATTGATATTGTAGAGGTTTTGAGGCTGAAGAAAAATCAGTGGGTGAACCTTTAAGCTCCAAACATTAGAGATCATAATGGGGTCAGTTCTTGGCATCAATAGCTTGGTTTCTTTTGGAAATGCATCTTTTTATCGGTGCGATTTTAACCACGTATCTCTGATAGCCCGAGAAACGAGATCGTGATAATGACAGCGATGACGTGGAGAGCAACTTGTTACTTCCAGCTGGGGTAGCCCTCCGGTGGGTAACCTTCTTGCTGAAGATCTACCGAGCGGAGGACATCCCCCAGAGTATGTACTGCCCTAGTCATGCGTGGGGCTTTCAGAAGTCTTTGAGATGGTACATGTCGGACTCACTCCGAATGCTGATGGATACTATTTCCATGGGTTCCCCCTGAAAGGCCTTCCTAGATTTACTTCCACTTACCCCCCTACTTCCTGGATGCTTTCTGAGTAGCTGCTGGGAAGCCGTTGCTCATCCATCTTCCTTCTTGAGCACCTGCCTTTGGCCCATTCTGCATGGTTGTTTCTTTCTTCTATGTTCAGTCTCCGTCTAGAGACTGATAAAGAGAGGTGAGCAGTAGCGCTTTCAACCTCCTTTTTATTTGAACATTACATTTAGAGTGTGAGCGTGTGTGTGTGTGTGTGAGAGAGAGAGAGAGAGAGAGTGAGAGAGAGAGAGAGAGAGAGAGAGAGAGAGAGAGAGAGAGAGAGAACACAGGAAGTCAGAGAACAGCTTGTGGGAGTCTCTTCTCTCCTCTCATCATGTGGGTCTTGTAAGCAAGGGTGCAGTGAAGCCACTGAACTGGACCAAATTGGTAGAATTTGGTAGAAAGAAGGGTTTATTGGGGACCAATTTGCCAAGCTTTCTCTTGGGGGCCAGAGAGCAGCAGGCTGGTGTCTTTAAGCTGATACAGGTTGCTCAGATTGACCCGGAACTAGATGCCTTTGCCTGAAGGTGGTCTTTGAAGGTGGACTAAGGGAGGTTCCTGGTAAAGGTATGTTTAGGACACTGTCACCAGAACTGCCATTTTGGGGGTCTTATTTGGACCTAACAGATCATAGGGACTGAATTCAGATTGTAGAGCTTGGTAGAAAGTGCCTTTTCCTACTGAAACATACAACTGGCCCCTATTAACCTCTGTTTGTCCTAAAGAAAATGTTAAAGTTTTATATCAAAGAATGTGTTTATTATTGGACGATTAAATATAGCTGAGCAGGGGCTGGGATGATGCCCAGTGGGTAAAAATGCCACTCTTCAAGCTTGAGGATCTGATTTCAGATCGCCAGAACCCAGGTAAAAGCTGAATGTGGTGGCTTGTATGGGCTTAGTGCCCCTAAAACCTGAAGCTGGGCGCACCACTAACCTGGCATGCGTAGTATAGTCGCAAACAACTCAAGAAAGAGCCTCCCTCAAAAACAAGTCAGCAGATAGAGCTAGACACCCAAGGTTGTCCTCCGACTTCCACATGTAAGTCATGTTATGCACGTATCCTCATGTACAAAGCATGTACGCATACATCATAGGCACATATGTGCACGAAACAAGTGAAAAATATTTTAAGAGGTGTAGAGCAAAGTATAGTCAAGTCTCAATAGCTGTATATGTCTCTATTGTATTATGAGACATATTTAGTGAGAGGCTGAACACTTGACAGCAAATGTCTTACAGCGATTCCTCTGAAAGGGACCAAGCCTGACTAATCATTTCTGCCTCCTCTGCTGGGCTCTGGGGCACAGGACTCTTTCCCAAGTCCCCAGGTGGCAGCACAGACCCCTGACATCTTCAGGATTTCCTTCTTTTCCTCAGAAGTCTTCCCTCCTTTCAAAGATTCTAGAATGTTCCCATACTGTCTTTCGCTCAGAAGTATCTCCAGTCTATTAAATTTAGCTTCATATCATTCTTCCTACACTGGCCAATCAATTGATTTCTGTCCAGTTTGGAGTTTGAGGAAACAGAGGCACTCACATGTGCAGTGTGTCGGCACGTGAGAACTACACTGCTTAGGAGTATATTGACTTTTCTTACATTTCTCTAAAATGTTATATTGGGCCTTGATACGCATTCTCCAAATTGGACAAAGGCCTGAATTTGACAATTGGCTCTTACCCTAACCAAATTGATATCTGGAATCTTCTTCCTTCTATGAATGATTAGTTCCTTTTAACATAGGAATTTATCAGTTTATTTCTCAAGGCACTCTTGATTATTTTAAGACTTTGCAGGGAGAAAAGAGTTCTTTCCTTCCCTCACTCCCACTCCCCTCCCCCACTCTCAACAGAAAAGAGAATTTCTGCTGCTCCCTTGCCACCTCTTCTTAAATCTCTTTCAATGTGTTGTTTAATTTCATTGTTTTAAGAGAGTAGGTTTGATTTCTGCCGTGTGACTTTCCCTTTCCAGTGGACGATGCCTTCTCACAGACGGTGAAGGAAATATTTGGTGGCACCGCAGATAAGAAAAATCTCGTGGACCCGTTCGTAGAAGTCTCCTTTGCTGGGAAAAAGGTTTGTATGTGATCTAAATGTGTGTATCTCTCAGAACAGACATTTAAAGTGCCATGACTTCTTTGGGGGTGAATCCTAGTGGGCAACCCTGCAGAGAGACTGGTTATTTGAATCTGGTTATGCCACATTTCCCCCCATGACATTATTTTGGAAGTGAAAAGTATACAGGACTCAAATTAGAAAATCCTGCCTTTCAAAGATTATAATAGTGAGACTGCCACTGCACTGTTTCTGTTATTTCTCAGGTTTAACTATTCCTTTAATCTTGGGCAAAATCCTCGTCAGCTGGCCATCATTCTGCCGCTGTGATGAAACACTCTGACTAGAGCACCTTAGTGGAGGAAAGGGTTTGTTTCCGTTTCCAGATCAGCGCCCATCATTAAGGGCAGTCAGACAGGGATTGAAACAGGAACTGGAAACAGAAGCCACAAAGGAAGACAGCTTACCTGCTCAGTCTCTGGTTCCCAGGTTCATGTTTAGCTAGCTTTCTTACACAGCCCGGGACCACCTGCTTAGGGAATGGTGCTGCCCACAGTGGACCCAGTCATCCTTCATCAATAGGATAGCTGTGAGGGACTAGTTTTATGTAGATTTGACTATGAAAGCAAAGGTTTAGCTGAGTGAATGCTTTCACACCAGGGCACCATGGTGTGGGAAATGGAATACAGTTGCCCATATGGAAGGAGTTATCTCAACAAATGATTTATTTATACACTGCTGGGATATTATGGAATAATAAATGTCATGATATCACAAGCTTTCTTCAGAATTGACAATGACTATCCAAAAGACAAGCGTTTCCAAAGCTCTGCAAGTCAGGTTCTCCATGTGGAATGTAATACACTCTCGTGGATCTGTCTATGGGTCTGTCAGCTGAACTTTTGCTGTATAGTCTTGTGGACTTGTGACAGTACAAAGCCCTGGTGTAGTCCCTGTCACCAAGACAAAAGGGAGGGGTTGGGAGAGAGAAAAACAGAGAGGGAGGAGGAGAGGAAAGAGAAGGAGGAAGAAAGGAGGAAGAGGAAAGAGGAGGAAGGAAGGAAGGAAGGAAGGAAGGAAGGAAGGAAGGAAGGAAGGAAGGAAGGGACAGAGAAACGATGTATAGGTTACTAAATGTATAACTAATAAGTAGACTGCTAAAGTCACAATCATGGACATACACATGACAAACTGTAGTAGTTAGAAATGTGACTACCTACTGTTTTTCTTTGGTGATTTTGCAGGTTTGCACAAATATAATTGAGAAAAATGCAAACCCTGAATGGAATCAAATTGTCAATCTTCAGATCAAGGTTTGACTTTCTTTTCTTTCATAAAAACTAAGAGTATTGACTCCATTAGTTAGTAAATAAGTGGAGAAATAATTGCCTTTTTCTCTTTCACTTTAACAGTTTCCCTCCATGTGTGAAAAAATAAAACTGACAGTATATGACTGGTGAGTTGAAATGGATTCAGCCTAAGGAGCTAAACATTTGGGGACCGAGTGCATTGCTTTAGGTGACTTAACTCTCACCTTTTGGTGTATTTGCTATTCTTCCACAAGAAACCTGAACCTGGAACTGGTGGCAGGGAGTTCTTTAAAAACACAATAAAACAACAAGAACAACAACAATAATAGTAATAATAATAATAATAATAGAAAAGGCTTTTCAGAAAAGTTTTGGATATCTTAGTTAAGTTGTTCATAACAAAATAAGGGAGGTAGTCATCCGAAAATACTCAAAATAAGAAATTAAGGAATTTTTATTCCATCCGGCTTTCCAAAATAGATTTCAGTAAGAGAGTAAATCAATATGTAGGAAGAATCACCAAACTGTCTGAAAATAATTTTTTGTTATTCTAAGAAAGGAAAATTGATAAAGTTGCATTCCCAAAGGCAAATTTTTTTTTATTAAGTCAAGCTTGGTAGTATGTGTCTGTGATCCCAGAATTCAGAAGACTGGGGGGTATTGTGAGTTCTAGGTCATCCTGGGCTACATAGTAAGACCAGGGCTCAAGAAAAGACAGGAAAGGGGAGAGGGGAAGGAGAAAGGAGGGAGTTTATTGAAGTATTCTTCCTAGACTAGCTTCTTAGAACCAATTGTCCATCATAAGACTGTTGAGGAGGCTACTTGTTGGTTTTCTGGCCATCCAGACTCCCAAAATAATCACACAGAATCTGTATTAACTGCAAAACTGTTTGGCCAATAGCTTAAGCATATTTCTAGCTAGCTCTTACATTTTTAGTGAAACGAACAAGAAGCCTCCCCCAACATAAGACCACTTATAGAATGTTCTTGTTGAATGGAGTGTTTAAATGATTGTCCCTTAGCCCTCTGAGGAAGAAGCATGGGCAAACGTCGTCATCATCTCCATGGTGACTCTGGGGGAAGGGGACAGGGACCGCTCTCAGCTTCACTTCACAGTAAGAACATTGAAGTCCAGAGAGGTCAGGTGGCTTGCCCACAGACACTTGATGATTATGGACAGAGTTGAGCTCACATATTGCCTGATGACCCCATGTTTCTCCTTTGGTCAAATGAATCTAACTTCATGTTCAGGCCATACTGGTCCCACAGCAAGATGACATGCCAGGTGGAGGAGCACTTGTTTTATGACCACATCACAACTGGGAGCTGCAGCTGAGATCTGAGAACAATGTTCCTTCTTAAATCTAAAGTTTCAAGGCATTGGGGATCCTCAGGTCATAGACCATAGGAGATCCCAGGGCCAAAGTGACCCTCTGGAGTATAGAGCTAGACGCTACATGGTTTTGGCATCCACTCTGGCCTATTGATCCTAGAGTTGGGTGAGGTAGGTTGAACCATCACAGTGTTACCTGTGGTCTCTGTGAATGTCTCCTGCCCCCTCCAAAAATGAGTATACACGAAAGGCCCCCAGTTTCACTGAGGAACCCTTGGACCCAAGTCTGGGATTGCATATACTAAAGGGTATTTGAAAAACTAAGGTAAGGGTAAGGATTCTGTAGCCATCTGAACAGACGGAAAAGATTCAAACCTTGTGTTTGTGATATTATAGGTGGATATAATATTTTTCTAATAAATTACTTGAATTGGTTATTTCCTTTAAGATATTATTCTATGATCTTTTCCACAAAACACTGAGCCTTAGGCTTCAGAATGGACATGCTCTAGATGGCTAATGGAAAAAGGAATGGAACAGACCAATGTTCATGTACATGCCAAACTGAAGGCCTCTCTAGGGTGCCTACAGAAGGGCACGCATTGACATTTGTACTTGTAGTGAATATTGTCAAAACTTTCCCCACAGTTTAGGTAAAATCAAGTTTTAGTCAAGCAGCTGTGCTCTGAGAAACAGCATTTGTCATATAGTAGGCGTTCAATACATATTTGAATTTAATTAGAAGAGACTTTTTCTCTCTTCGATAGATCCCTAGATACAGCCTATTATACTTGCTAAGCCATTTAAGTCACCATAAAAATTGCTGTGGACATAGTAAGGCATAGCTGACTAGTTTACACACCATAATTACAGTCCACTCATGAACCCATAATGTAACATCATATAAACTCAAGTGTGGCCATTTGAAAATCCTTTGACTTTTCTGTGAATCTCAGCTTCATGACAGCAGAATGAACGGTCCAACTGGACCAGGGTTTCTAGAGTGGCTGGAGAGTCATCTAGACTCGCAGGCTGTGTATACCTTCATGGACACTAGCCCAGGTTTCCTGAATTGAACTTGAACAAATGAGGGTGGGAACTTTCCACACAATCCTTAAGTACAGTAAAGACTGAGGCCACTGGACAGGATCCTTCTAACTCTTCCGTTAAGATTATTGAAATGACCCAGGTGGTAGCAGTGACACAGACTTTTAGTGCCAGCACTCAAGAGGCAGGTGGATTTCTGTGAGTTCGAGGCCAGCCAGGTCTACAAAGTGAGTTCCAGGACAAGCCAGAGCTGTTACACAGAGAAAGCCTGTCTCGCCAAAACTGAAACAATAACCACAGAGATGATTGAAATAAAGGTATAACTTTACAGGCAGAAGGTGTAACATCTTCTTTTGCACAGGGACCGGCTTACCAAAAATGATGTTGTTGGGACAACGTACCTATACCTCTCTAAAATTGCCGCCTCTGGGGGAGAAGTAGAAGGTAAGTCCCTTGAGGGTCAGAACGAGACTGGACTCAAAGCCTCCAGGAAAGAAGGGGCCGAGGTGCTCCAGCAGTGACGTTTAGTCAGTAGTAGTGCTTACACAGAAAGCATGAACTGAGGTGATCACCAGAAACAGGATTGATGTCTTAAAAGGCAAGTATGTTTGGGCACAGGACTGTGTGACTCCAGTTGCAGAGGAGACTAAGACAGAAGAATCACATGCTCAGGGCCTGCCTGAGCTACAAGGAAGTTTCCCTCTAGCCTAGGCTACTAACACAACCCTGTGTCAAAACAGAAATGAAAGGACTGGCCATGTAGCTAACCAGCAGAGTGTGTACCTAGAGAATACAAAGCTCTGGACTCAGTCCTTAGCATCCCCACCCACAGACAACTCACCCCCATATACACACGGAAGCCCAGTGAGTCCAGTGAGCCGTGACAGTTTATGTTTTGGTGATAAAGAGCAAAATAATTAATGATGGAAGCAAAGAACAATGTAAAACTGCTTAGCTCTCTTGCTCCCATCCAAACCCTTTTTGCCAGGAGCTGTTTTAGAATTGTCTTGCTTGTCAGTATAGTGCCCACACATCGCTGTGCCTGCTCTTACGTTTTGGTGCATATCCAGGGAAGTACTTAGATAAGAGGAAAAATTAATGTCAGCACATTAATGCCTGCAGCTCGAGTTTTCCAGGGGCCAGTAGATTAAACATGTTGAGGAAAGTGAGGTAATTTGGAATAAGATTTTTGTCTTGAGAAGCTGAAGTTTCCTTTTATCCAAATTTTAAGAAGAGCATCAATATGGGGGTGGGGAAATGGCTCAGTGTTAAGAACATTCACTGCTGTTGCATGGGACCCAGGTTTGGTTCTCAGTACCTTCAAGGTGGCTACAACCGTCAGTCACTCCAGTTCCAGGGGCTCTGGTGCCCTTTTCAGGCCTCTGAAGGCACTGTGCATGCATGATCCACACATACACATGCAGGCAAAACACATAAAATAGCAAGTAAATCGTATCAATCCTAACCAATGTCAAGAACCTGGAAGGTTCTAAAGATAGGATTTTAAAAAGGCACTGGTTCCAGATCTTGAGATGTTAAAAAGAAAGACAATTATAAATCTCAGGAGAGACGAACAGAAATGCATGGTTCAAATATAAAGTCACGGGTAGCACTATTTTAAGCAAACAGTTGGAAGTCAGAATGAGATTGCACCTGCACGTTCTCTGCTGGAGGGATCCCAAGACTGGAGCTTCAGCAAAGAAAATGCAACGGTAGCCCCTTTCTCTGTAGAAAAGAAAAACGGATTAAGATAATAATTTATTTTATTTCTTTTAAGCCCACCGCCCTAACTCTGAACAGAGCATAAAGGCCATCGCCCTTCTCAAATGTAAAACACAAGCACAGAACATAGAGATGAAAAGTGAACTGAGGAAGGGCAGGCGTGCTCGGAGGCTCTTTGTGTGGAGTGGGCATTATAGATGCACCCACTATTGGTTAAAAACAAATCAGTAGAGGCTCAAAGGGGGCCGCATCTGTAGAGAAGATGGGCAAAAGCAACCCAATCCATTTATTAAGTAAGGAGTCATTAAATACTATCTCAAGGTAGTGGTTCAAGAAATACCCGTAAAAGTATTTTACTTCATGATAGCATCAGAACCAAACCCAGACATTGTTAGAGGCAGTTTCAACCCCTTTCTCAGAGAATTTCTGCCATTACAGGTCCTACAGATAGCCTGGTTCAGGGTCTGAGAACGACAAGGAGCTGCCTCCCCCCACCCTGTGCCTCCCCTCACCCCCTACTCAGTGTACACAAAGAAACAAACTATGCTTTGCATCACATAATCCAGGGCTAACTACAGGTATTTGCTTATATCACCTCAAACCAAATTAACTTGCATTTTCTGGCCATAGGCCCAGCTAAAGACATGTAAATGTTGTTTGTATTAAAAGCATGCCCTGTTGTTAACTTCACCCGCTTCCTACGGTCATGGGAACCCAGGTCTTCTCAAATGCCAGCTCCTTGGCGCTGGTGAATTTGGGTTATTCACATGTGCTGGCTCTACCACTTGTGACAAAGCTTTTCACCCAGTTGACATTTAACTGGTAAGACAAGGACGATGAATCAAAAGGCTCATGGGATTTGGAGGTGAACTGGGGATTCCCTGCTGTTGCTAAGCTGCTTACTCAGCACAGAATACGATTAACTTTGCGATGTGTGTTTTTATACTGTCCATGTTTCTCTTGTTTTTAACCAATCATATTTTTACTACATAGATCTCTCCTCTTCGGGAACTGGGGCTGCAGCATATACAGGTTTACGCTTTGTAATTTTGCTGTCTTCTAGAGCTTTCTATCTACTGCCATCTTACTGAGAGTATTTTGATTGACTGCTTGCCTTAGAACCTTCTCTTTGGTGTTTCACTGTCTCAAATGCAGTTTTGCTAGAGTTAGGATGTTTCATGAGTTGTGTGTGATTGTCCTGCATGACTAAAAATTGAAAATCAATTTGATAGGCAGCCTTCCTGCCGTGTTTCATCTTTCACCCTGATACACACCATTCTGTGTGGCTTTACTGCAAATAATTGTTTGGAGACATAATGCTTTCTGTGATTGCTTATGCTCAATGGGTAGAGATGCTGGGTGCTACTAAGTCAACATTTCTGATAACGTGGGAAGTACCTTCGCCCACCTTTGATGTCAGTCTCTAGGCTGGAAGATGAGAGTATTTTCCACTTCTCATGCCTCCCCAGTAGGAGATATCATAACACGTCTTTGGGTTGTGCAGAACTCGCCATTTTTTGCAAGTTTGCTGATTGTTGGCCATCACAGTCCTCTTAAGGCAGATGTCATTGTTCCTCTAGTGGATGAGGATTCTGAGTTAGAGAAGCAGTGGCTTTAGCAACTGTCGAGTAGGGATGTTTTCTCTGAGACGCTCTGTTTCAGTCCTTTATTCCTAACCAACACTCTGGCCCTCTCCACCACTGAATGTTAAAGACATAAAGTCAAACTAATGAACCAAATTTGATCTCCATGTATTGCCCAAGAATGCTTCTAACTCTGCTTTTTGGAGAAAAAAATCCACTGCTCTTCCACTTGGGAGCCTTCAGGCTGTTGACAGAAGCGATTGTCTTCCCCGTGGTCACCCATGATTTCCTCTGGATTTGACTGTTTCCTTATGTGGCCTTCATAATCTTTATTGAGGGGTAATCTTGCTGAGTCCAGGTAGCAGAGACAGAGTTTATCCAAGTAGCAGAGACAGAGTCAATGATTGGCAACCTGCTTAACACTTCCGAACACCATATGGTCTTAGAACATAAGGAACTCAACTGAGACATTTAAGATTTTCAGTGTACTTTTAACAGCACCTACCATACTCCTTGAGGTTAAGTGATATCTTTATGGGTGGCATTAAATAAATCTGGCACATCATTTAAATGCCTTCTTAAAACAATATCATCTTTTATCCAAATATGACAAAATATTTCATGTCAGTTGTAAACTTGCAAAAAATGTGAAGATCGATCTATGATTCTTTCATTTAAATAGCATTATTTTGTAAGGATAGGTTTTCTAAATTATCCCTTTTTTTGTCTAACATCTTAAAGCAATAGTAAAATGGAAATATGGCAGGTCCCACGGTATTTATAATTTTCACTAATATAATTAATTCACAAACTAGAGAAAAACTTCATCTCACCTAACTGACTACTAACTAACTTTTATTCCCACAGTGTGAGTGTGAAAGACCTGAAATCTAATAATGATGTTTATGTCTCAGCAAACACAGGGGAGACAGAGGTGGGCTTTGTTCCCACATTTGGACCGTGTTATCTGAACCTTTACGGAAGCCCCAGAGAGTACACAGGATTCCCAGATCCCTACGATGAACTGAATACAGGGAAGGTTAGTTTCTCAGTGAAGGGTGTGGTTAACGGATGCTGGTTAATGGGGTTCCTTCTTAGAATAGCAATAAACATCTCAAGTAGGGGCACTAACATTCCCCATCCCTAACTCACACCTACCATCCAGCTGATAAAGTGTTAACAGAGAGAAGAAGTCGTGAACTTCTTAAAGACTTAGAATTAAAGGTTTCTGGAAGGTCGGGCACGGCAGTCCACACCTTTAATCCCAGAACGCAGGAGGCAGAGGCAGGTGAATCTCTGTGATCTTGATGCCAGCCTGGTCTATATAATGAGTTCTAGGCCAACCAAAGTGACACAGCAAGACTCTGTCCTAAAAAAATAAAGAAAAGACAGATTCTGGCAACCAAGTAATCAAGTAATGGGGTAAGTGGCATATCCATGTCTGTCCAGTCTTCGACTTGACATTGATGGAAACATCAGGAGCCAATGCTGGCCTTCCTAGGAAGACCCTGCAAGGCTTCGTTCCCAAGCATGTTCCAGGACTGGCAGTGGCACCACTGTGGAGACACCACGCTGTCCTTGATCTCCATTTCACTGACAGGAAACTCTCTTTGGATCACAGTAGATGTGGTCAAATGTCTTTTGATTATCCCCCAAAACTCAAAGAAACAAACAAAAAAAGCTTTATAAATGATCCTGGGAAGGGAACAGTGGGGACAGTGAGGAATTGGGAGCCTTTCATTTCCCTCCAGCAGATTCTATGAACAACACTGTCGAGCGTGGCGGGAGGAGTATCCACCCTTGACTCCTATTTTGTCACACCTGGAGCATCTTTTGTTTCTCGGCCACTCTGAGACTTGGCTGGTTGCCGCACAGCACTTTCTTTACTATGAGAAGTGGAGAAAAAGATCCAAGTTAATAAATGCAAATGCAGGGCTATTCTGATAAACTAAGATGGAGGAGACTTTGAGCCTAGACTCCTCACCACCCTGCTTGAGGAACTCCCTCCAGACTCAGAGCATGGCTTCAGGACCACTGGCCTTGGTCAGGATAAGACCTTTTCTGCCCTAGTATCTCATGGCATCATTTGGAATCCACCTGAAATTAAATGGCTCTTCTTTCAGATAGTAAAGTCTTAGGTTAGTAGGAATTGCTAGCTGATTCACTAGAGAGGTTGGGACCATGAAGATAGCACCACACACACACACACACACACACACAGAGAGAGAGAGAGAGAGAGAGAGAGAGAGAGAGAGAGAGAGAGAGAGAGTGCCTATGGGGATAATCCTGTGTTCTTGCCTTCCAGGGAGAAGGTGTAGCCTACAGAGGCAGGATCTTGGTTGAACTGACCACTTTCCTTGAAAAGAAACCACCAGAAAAGAAGCTTGAGCCCATTTCAAATGATGACCTTCTGGTTGTTGAGGTAAATGTTAGTGTGAACATTGCATGGGATGGAAGGATTGAGGGCACTAAGGGTTATCTACAGGAGAATTGGAGAAAGTCCGGCTTCGTATTCAGTCCCCTTGACATTCCCTCACGTATCTATGTCAACCCTATGAAGATAATGAGGCTTGCTTCAGCCACTGAGATGTTAATAGGTGTATCGGCCTTTGGCACTCTGACCAAAATTGCTGAACACTTAGTTTCAGGGCAGAAAGACTCATTTTTGGCTCACTGTTTCTAAGGGTTTGGCTCATGTATAGTCCCATGCAAACTGGACAGAACAGCATCAGGGAAGGAGTGTGTGGTTGAGGGGTTTCTTCACTGTGGAAGGCAGCAGAAAGGGGAGGGGGGCAGAGAAAGAGGCCAGGATCTTACAGTCCCTGTGATCTGCTTTCTCTGCCTCCTACTGTCACCAACTCCCAATTATGTCATCATGATATAAATTCAGCAAGGGATAATTGTAGTTTTTCTGCACAAGAGGAAACTTGGTGGGTGAGCAAGAGACAAATAAGCCATGCAGACAGAGCTTAAGTGGGGAACTTATTGAGAAAAGGGGAAAGTGGGGAGAGAGAGAGGGGGAGAGAGAGAGAGATGCAGAGAGGAAGAGATATAGGAAGAAGAGAGAGGTAGGTGGAGTTTTGCCTTTTAAAGGGACACTGTACTATTGTCTGCCATGCATGCACTGTGTGATGCACTCTCAGGTCCTCAAAGGGTGGGCCGGGGTTCACCTGGACATTAACAATAATCTATTCATTACAACCAAGACTTCATGATCTATTCTCTCTGGAAACACAAAGAAACACCCAGAGGCGCAACTAATCCTAGATTTGTTAATCCAATCGAGTTCTAAATCAAGACTGACCACCGATACTCCACTGTCCCTAGCTAGAACAGAGTGCCCAAACAGTGCCCTTGGGTGGAGAGGATATGAGGAAGAGCTCCCTCCCCGGATGACAGAGGTCAAGTGAACAATGGGATGCTGACATGAAGTGTCTCAGCGCCTAGGGGCTCAGGCTGTTTCCGTTAATCCTGAGATTGGCTACAGAAAAACCAGTTCTACCACTTTGAGCCAAATTAAAACGAGCTTTTATTAAAATATTAAATATTGAGGAAAATGAAACTTTCCACCGAGTGGCCCTGAGACGCGTGGTAGAGAGTTTTTAATGGACAAAACTTATAAACCACTGTACTTTCCCATGAGGCTTTGCTGTCATTTTCGAAGAACTATAGCTCCCAGAATCCCAAGATGTTACCTAGTCCTTGGGAAGATGGGGTTTACATGTTAACTTAGGGTATAGCAGTTTCTAAGTCCCTTTTATCAGCCTTCCTGTCCATTTCCAGCCTGCCTTCTTACTGCTAGACTCAGTCGGTGCCTTGAACACTTCTTTATCTCAAGTTCTCATAAGTTCTCAGCTAAGCCAAGGCAGTTTCCTTCCTTGAAGTAAAGTAATGTCGCCCGCTGTAAACTCTGCCCCCTTTTAGCATGACTGACAGGGCAAACGTCTCCTCATTTTAGCGGAGACTTTTCCGTTTCCCCTACACTCTGTGGCCTTGTTTGCACCAGCTTCACCTCCCGCACTAGGACAATGAAGTCGAGCTAGTATCTAAAGCAGGACTGATGGACTTTTCCATTCAACGCGTTTGGAACGTCTGCACCAGGTGCATTCTTTTCACTCCATCAAGAGCATAGGCTAATGCTCCCCCATTCTTCCTGGGGGTTGCCTTTCCCTTCCCCCCCCCCTCACTTACCCCTTATTTATCCTTTGTGGGAAGCAAGCCACACACAGGGCACAACTCTACACAGGAAAAGAAGTATTTCTCCCCACGAGTTAGCAAAGATCATAGCCTTTCTTCTCTCTTGGAAGTTTATGTTGCCATATAGAACAATCAGTTTAGGTGATATAAATAGCAAAAGAACCACAGTAGCCATTTGCTTTTAAATGCAGTTAAGGACGCACCCATGAAAATTTCCAAAAAGAAGGCTAGATGATCTGCCTCGAATGTAAGTTCATATGTCTGTCTCTAGAATCAGGAATTCCTTACAGCTCTTCTTGCACAAGCATGGAGACTAGAGGCCGGTGATGACAAAGAAGATTCATGACATGAAATCTACTCATCTTGCCATCTTTGATCTGTTTGGCCAACAACTAGATGAGATTGCCTGACTATCTCAAGAACGTCTCTCAGCCTAGAGTCTCGTAGAAAGAGACAGGAAAATCAAGAATGACACAAGAATAATTGTGTTTGATTATATTTAGTAAATAAAAAGGATCTTAGTGTTTTTTTAAAGTGTTTTTGAATCAGTTGTCTGGGTATCTCTGTAAATCCATGGCCAAACGTTTGACTCATACAACCCAAAAGCCCCACCCACAATTAGTGATCCATTCTATTGAATAAAACCTTGATCTAGATAGAGCAGGAAAGAGAATTCAGTTAAGTTACTAATGGAGAGAGAGAAGAGAGACTTGGGGTGGAAGAGAGAAAATACAATTTCACTTCTTTTTAAACTGAAAATTAAAATCTTGATTTTTATTTCTAATTAAAAATGAATACTTCAGTGACTCGAAATATCAGCCACGTATAAGTTAGAAAGTAAATTTGCCGCTATCTCTCTGCCCTCTGAGATAATATCAACACTAGCAATTTGAGTTATATTCTTCCAGACCCCCTTCATGTATATCAATATTAAAAATATATATTTAATGAACTCATTTTAAATATATCCTTTTGTAACTCCCTGGTGGAGTATTTGCCTACCATTTGTAAGGTTCTGGGCTTAGAATTGTATCTGCCGGAAATCCACATATATACACAGACAAATGAAATGCTACTGAACCTTGTACCTACCCTTATTTGATAGAAATACCAGCGAAGGCGGAAGTACAGCCTGTCCGCCGTGTTCCATTCGGCCACCATGTTGCAAGATGTCGGCGAGGCCATTCAGTTTGAAGTCAGCATCGGGAACTATGGCAACAAGTTTGATGCAACCTGTAAACCTTTGGCATCAACGACTCAATACAGCCGTGCAGTATTTGATGGTAAGACTGGCGCTAAGTGTTCTCTCCTATTTATTCTTGCTTACAGTGGATATCTCTCAGGACAAGAAGCCTGTACTGTACCTTCCCTCTGGTGGTCATCATGCCCAACATCTCATTAGCTAATATAATGAGGTGATTGGAGTTTAGGAATCCACAAGAGTGGCTAGACCTGGGGGCCAGTGAGATATCTCCATGGGTGAAGGAGATTGTCACCAAGCCAGATGACCTGAGCTCAGCCCTCAGAATCCATATGTTGGAAAGAGAAAACTGTTTCCTACAAGTTGTTCTCTCATTGCCCGCTCACGTGCACGCCCCATTACATGGGCATGCTAGCACACAGGCAGAAAGGGAAAGGGGGTGGCTGGACCCAGGTCCCATTTCCCAGGAGCTGAATCCCAGGTTCCTGATCCTATTCCCTAGCTGGACACCAGAGCTCATAAAATCCCAAGATGGTGACCCCACTAAATGCCCTATTCCCTAGAGCAGCTGTACCCCATTAAGACCTTATCTCCCTTAGATTCAGTGGATGACGTGAATTGCAGTCTGGCTCAGACGCCAGGAGAGCCAGACTTTTCTGATCCTCGCTGTTACTCACCCAGTCCCATCACCTCATTTTTTTTCTAAAAGATCTGTTTTTCTTTTTAATTATATGTTTGTGTGTATGGATCTGTGCACATAAACAGTCCAACAGTAATGCTATATTTTTACCTACCTTGTTGAACAGTACAATTTAAAACATAAAATGCCCTTAAAATATCAAATACTTAGTCCTAATTACAGAAAGCTTCCGAGTATTGCCAACCCCACGCAGGCAGCTGAGGTCTGCAAAGAACAGGGCTTGGGGTGGGGTGCTTGCTCCTCTTCCAGCAAAAACAATAATTTAAAAGAACAGTTTTCATGAGGAAACGGTGACCCTAACCCCCAGTGTGCTTTACTCTGCAATGCACTTGACGTAACCATCGTGGATGTCCAGCTGTGTGATCCTCAGATTATTATCCCCAGTTTGCTGGTTATTTTAGAGAGATTTACAAAAGCAGATGAACGAACCACCTATTCCCCTGTTGCTCAACAGAATAAAACTGATGAATCTGAATAGTGCCTGGGTGTGGCTCAGTAATAGAGAAGTTCCCTAGCTTGTGTGAGGCCCTGGGTTTAATCTCCAACACCCAAAACAACCAACAAACAAGACCATTCCCCCAGCACGTGGAGTAGCTCTGACAGCATGCCTATTTAATAAGTATGTTGCCCACTTCAAGTGTCCCGTGCTTACTGACCTCTGATTCTCCGTACCAGGGAACTACTATTACTACTTACCCTGGGCCCAAACGAAGCCGGTGGTCACCCTGACTTCCTATTGGGAGGATATTAGTCATCGCCTGGATGCAGTGAACACTCTCCTAGTCATGGCAGAGCGGCTGGTGAGTTATCCGTCCTGCACTTCCTTTCACCAAACCGGAAGTTAAGCACCAGTTAGAGCGTAAGCTTGGCCATTGTAGCACAAGGTCTTAAGAGACAATGGTGGACAAGAGGAATTTCTGACTAAGAGCTGAGGGAAATGGTCTGGAGCTAGCAGAAGTTCATTGGTGCTGCGCCCAGGCTCTCCCCCCGCCCCTCCCCCATGCTGTACTCTTCACTGAGAAATTACCTCAGTCCATCCCATAGAGACAGCTCACCACAAACATCCACCCTCCGGCCTAAGGGGTGGGGAAAAAGTGAGGGGATGACAAGGACCTCTTAGTAGGAAACACCCAGAGGTCAGACACTTGATTCCGCTCACTTTTCATTGGCCAGAATCCAGTCATATAGCCATATCTAACCACTTCCATTGGCCAGAATCCAGTCATATAGCCAAATCTAACCACAAGGAAGTGTGATCTTAGGCTTGTGCGAGCACATGCCAGGATACAGGTTCTCTTCCTGAGAAAGACAGGAGGATGCGAAAGGCCAGAGGCCAGAGGAGAGGGGCTCAGGTGTTGCCTGATTTGTAGATGAAGGGTGCTTTGTTCTTATCGCTATGTACACCCTGTTCGACTTTGCTGTGATCACAGTGATAATTTCTGCCACGGGAAGAGCCAGGCCTGCATTCTCTGCTCTTGCTTCAGAATGGAGGAATGTTCTGTCTTTGAAGATCGTGACAGGGGGTTCCCTCTGGTAGAACTCCATTATAGTATCTGCTTGATTTCATCTTCTTGACACTGATCCACTACAGTAGTGAGGAGAACGTGGCGCATTTGAGACAGGCCTACTCTATTTAAAGATCCTAACTTGCATCTGTTGGGTATGGATAAAATCCACCTGGCATCAGTGTTTTTACTTCAAAATTATGTAATTTAGGGTGTAAGAAAAAAGGTATTTGAAGATAATATATGTCATATGTATGAAAATATCACAGTGAGTGATCTCATTAATATGTGACTAAAATATCTTAATGACAAAATGATTTTAATTTACATTAAATTTATAAGTCCTTATTTTATAAGGACTAGACCAAGATATATGAGAAAATAACCTGATCAAAGACTTCATAGCAAATTTAAAACTACTGCTTTTTGTTATAAAGGCAATATGAGTCCTCTTCCTACATTTTTCCATGCCACCAATGGTACGTGTGAATGTCCTGGCTGATGCTCCCAAGAGCAGCAACAATGTTGAGAGAGGCGAGGGCTGGGTCAGTATAGGGTCCCCAGTCATAGTCCAGTTTCTGTCTGTGATGAGGAAACTCAGTTACCATGGGGAATTTGAGATCACTGAAGACTGCAGAGCTGGGAAGGTTGTCCTGAACCTCACCGGCAGTGAGTGGTCACGAGCGTGGATCAGTCAGCCCCAGATTTCATGCGCAGCTCCACGACCCTGAACGGAAGCAGAATAGTTTGTTCCCATCCCATTGCTCAGGTTTCATTTTGCCGACAGCCCCAGGTAGCATCACGGACCCTGGAGAAGTAAACATGCTTACGAATAAAAAGCCTCCGCCTCCGTGTAGGGATGGGAGCACCACTGCAGAAGGATAGTTGAACTTTACTATAAAATCGAGGGGACTAGATAGATAACCCTGTGATTGGGAGTGTTTGCCTCTCTTCCAGAACAGCTGGGTTCAGTTCCCAGTACTCACAACCACCTGTCACTCCCTTTCCAAGGGATCTGCTGCCTTTTTCTGGCATCAAGGGTACCTGGTACATGTGTGGTGCACAGATGTACACTCAGGCAAAACATCCATGCACATAAAGTGATACAATTTAAAAAAATAAATAAAATTGAAATGCTCCATTCTTATTCGTTTCCAGTTCCCTTCCTCAAGGGAGTTGGTGGAGAACTGGTCCCATCTTTCTTCTGATGGTGTGCGGGACATTCTTTGGGGTCTTTGCCCTGGTTCTTACCATCTCTCTCCACTGACCAAGCTGTCTGAGCTCCAGGCCAATCTTGACAGAGATAGTGGCTTTCCATGACCAGGACTTTGGCTAGGCACAGAGGGCACTCCCTTCCTCTCTCGGTCGACAGCTGCTCGGCACTAGCAAGCTTGTATGTTCTGAGCTTATCTTGCACTTTCTCAAGCCCAGCCCTGAAATAGTCATTCTTCTAAAATGTTTTAGTTATTTCAATGGGAAGTGGCATAAAAAAAAAAGAATCTGGTTACTAGAGTGATTATGACTACTGGTATATTGTTGCTTATAGGCTTCGTCAGCCAAGAAACTCAGGCTCACACACACACACACACACACACACACACACACACACACGCATACCTACACACAGACATATGCATAGTTACTTCTATAGCTACTGAATTTTATTGAAGGCCAGAATGGTGCCTCTAATTTTAATATTCTACCAAGGACTTAGGCTTTCTTTCTTACGGTGAGGCTCCAGTTTCTGCTGTCCTAAATATAATCATTCTCTTGTTCAAACTTAACCTCCAGAGATCATTCACTGTGAACAACGAGCTTCCTGATTCGAGTTTCATACAGTTGGGATTGCCTTTGTTTTGCAACTCAGGATAATTAGTCAAAATGCTATTTTCATAGGTTTCGTTGGTTACTTCAACTATTCATCTAAAATATAATGAAGCCCATAATGCTTCTATTAAATCCTTTTAAGGGTTTCCTCACCTATTCCTATTGGTTTTGTTTTTGTTTTTGTTTTTGTTTTTCGAGACAGGGTTTCTCTGTGGCTTTGGAGCCTGTCCTGGAACTAGCTCTGTAGACCAGGCTGGTCTCAAACTCACAGAGATCTGCCTGCCTCTGCCTCCCGAGTGCTGGGATTAAAGGCGTGCGCCACCATCGCCCGGCTCCTATTGTTTTTTCCTGCTTATTTTTGGACTTTATAAAATATTTTCATGGTTCCAAAGGTCAAAATACATGATAAGGTTTTCTATAGCTTAAACTTACTAGAGCCGATTGCATTTTGAAGAAAAGTAAATAGCACAAAACTCTGGTCAATATTACTAAGTGGGAAACAAAGCCCTCTGGCTTTTCTGTAATTCTGTTTTTTTATGTCCTTACTCCACTCTCTACCCTGCCTTAGAAATAATGCTATCCTGGGTATAATGGCAGAATTTCCAGCTATCTCTTCTCTTTCTTAATTCTTCAGCAATCAAACATAGAGGCTGTGAAATCAGGAATCCAAGGCAAAATTCCTGCAAACCAGTTGGCGGAGTTGTGGCTGAAGTTGATAGATGAAGTCATAGAAGACACGAGGTACGGGGTCTTCCTATCTCCACATCCCAGACATGTCCTCAGACCATAAGCTCTTCTAGAATCTTCTTAAGTATTTCTCTGAAAAGTGCATTTGAGCATTGCTTTTTAGTTTCTTGAAATCCCCACCTCACCCCAGGGGGAGTTTCTGAATCACCCTGAAAAGCCCCATTCTCTGGTTTGTTGCTTAGGGAGGTCCAGATTGGACTTCAGGAAGCTAGTCCCAGCAGCCTAAGGCAAAGGGGGAATGGAGGGGAAGGGAGGGCGGAGTGACAAGCCAGAGCCACCCTCCTGAAGAAGGACTCCTGACTTCCACAGGGAGATGGGGACATTGATTCCACCTCTCAGAACAATGTTCCTAATTCATGGTTTGAGAAATAGTTTGCTTTTTTTTTTTTTACTAAGTGTCTCAAGCGCTCCACACCCCTTTAGCAGAGACGCTTACACTAAATTCAGAGCAACAGAGACAGAGTGGCCCCTCATTAGAATGACATGCACATTCATAAAGCATTATCTGTTAAAACAACAACAACAACAACACAACACAACACCACACACACACACACACACTCCCCAAACCAGGTTAGACAAAATAGGCCTTTGCATTGTTGTTCCTGGGAGAACTAACTCAGATCTTTTCGTATTTAGAAATCAGGGGGTAAAGTGATTCATTCCAAACTCATTTTAATATTGGCTAATAAAGCCATGACCCAGGAAGGTGGAAAAGAAAAGCACATTGAGTAACTCCTCTTGCTCTGAGGAAGCAGATACTTCCTCCTCTAGGGTAGGGCTCTGAGTCACCCTGTCTTCTTGTGCCTTCTAGTGGTCTAGTCGGGTCATTGAAGAGCAGCTGAAGTGGAAAGGCCGCACTGGCTTTGTGAGCACTTAAAGCTCACACCGAGAGGCTGAGGGATCCTAAGGGGTCGCCTCTTAATTACAGATAGGAAAACAGAGAGGCCCCATGGCGCCTTGGTGCTGGGGAGGACCTACCCTCTTAGCCCTGCTGCTCCTTGCCGCCGTCAGCATCTCATTCTCGCGGGGCCCAAGTGTGACTTCCGAGCTCAACAGCTTCCATATGTGTTTTTGTTCTACGTGGCCACTGTAGGATCTTAACCCTTTACATGTATGCTGCCGCGGTTGTTAACGAAATCAACCCAAAACGTGGAGTTTCAGTTTTCACTTGGAAAATGCCTGCGAACCGTAGGCTTTGCTGAACAAGGCATGGCCTTATCCAGCTGTCTTCAAAGAAGTGAACTGGAGTCTCTTAAATGCTGCATCACAGGCAGTCCCATGATTGAGGAGAACCAATGTAGATATCCTTGGTTTAAGGTGTCGGGTGAAGTACAAATGACTGGAAATTCTAGGTGGGGACAATATGAGTCGGATTTCCTGGTTCTAGTGGCAGCCTTGCCCAGTGGTCTCACCTGCTGCCACAGTGACAGGGAAGCATAGATGACAGGGGGCTGACCTGAGTCACTCACTTAGCCATATTTCTTTGTGGGGGTCCCACCACTGGGACACGGATGGGAATGGCCCTAGGCAGGCTGTCTTTCCTGTTTTCTGGAACTCTTTTAGAACCTTCTGAGATGAAGGCAGTGATGAAAACGATGGCGGTGGGAATATTGTGTAGACTCTGCTGCTTTGAAATCTTTATTCTCTTTCCTGTCAGGGCCACAAAAAATATCCTGAATTTCAGCTGAAAATCAAGCAGTGCCATAGTTCAGTACTGACATTTCAGTCTACATGAAATGCATGCAGACATACGTTCGACACGTGTGTAAACATAAGGACTCGGTTTTGAAGCCTAGAATGTCATTCTTAAGTTCTCTCTTTTTTTTCCCTTCCTTTAGATACACCTTGCCCGTCACAGACGGAAAAGCCAATGTCACGGTTCTGGATACTCAGATCCGAAAGTTGCGGTCCAGGTTTCTCTCCCAGATACACGAGGCAGCTATGAAGATGAGATCTGAAGCCACCGATGTGAAATCCACCTTGTTGGAAATCGAGGACTGGCTTGATAAATTAATGCAGCTTACTGAAGAGGTAGACACCTTGGCATCACACTAGTGACATCTGCTTCCAGAAGGATTCTGTGGACAACACCACAGATGGGGCAATGGGTGGAGCGTCTGCCATGATGTTTGTTTGAGACCGTGAACGATCTGGTCAATGATAAAAACCAAAAGAGTCACTGGGCTGGGAAGGCTACCGAGGACTGGGGGTGAAAGTCACCAAAGTCAGGACAAGAATGTTGAGTTGGGCCTTAGAGGTGCCTGCAGGAAAATCATTGCTTTCCTAAGTGCTGTCACAGAGTGTTCTGAGTGATGGAACAGTAGAACACGACACAGAGAATTAAAATATCTCTGTACTGGATTAGGAAGATTTAAGTCCTAAATCGTATGTGACCTTGGGCAAGCTGTAGAACTCACTTCTGCTTTCCCTGCCTGTAAAATGGAGAAACGCAGTACTTGCATCACAGCGCTGTTGTGGAAAGACTTAAAGAGGATGATGACGGTTACAAAGGGGACAGCACAGTGCAGGGCACACAGGAGTTGCTAGATACGTGTCAGGTGTCCCTCGCTTCTGCGGCTGAAAGGACAGGAGGAAACAGACTCCTCCTGTCCCTCGAGTATCTAGGGGATAGTGTCCTACACTCTGCCCGTTCTTATGATAACTAACCCGCTTCTGCAACAATGGCATTAATCTGAGCTTGTGGGCCAACCACTCACGGCCTTCTCATCTCTCATTAGGCCGAGTAACACTGTTGGAAAAAGCTTTTCCACATATAACCCTGAGGAACACATTCAAGCCATGGCAGCTTGCAGCTTTTTCAGTCTGCTGATGGTTTTCTCTAAATGATGCTTGAGAGATGAGGGGGTACTTTCTAAAATGGCTTTCAGACCAGAGTGGGGTGCAACTCTTCACCTGCTTCCCTGTTTCTCTCCTCCTTCCCCCCAGTCACCCACAGCCTGTTCCTTAGCCCTGTGTAACCACCGTGTGACTGAAGAAGATGTGTGTCTCCTGACTTTGAGACACAGTATTTCTCCAGCCTGTCGCATATAAACTCACCTTGTCTGCTTTCTTTTCCACCCAATTCACTGCGCAGCCTCAGAACAGTATGCCCGACATTATCATCTGGATGATCCGTGGAGAGAAAAGACTGGCCTATGCACGGATTCCTGCCCATCAAGTCTTATACTCCACCAGCGGTGGGAACGCTTCTGGAAAATACTGTGGGAAAACCCAAACCATCCTTCTGAAGGTACGTCTTCACGGCAGGATGGAAAAATGCATGCAGATTCTGTCCCGAAGGAGGAGTTGTTTTGTCATATTCATCTGCTACAGAGCTAAGGTGTTTAAGATCAGTGCTGACCTGTTCTGGTCCCTTCTGGGATCCTAGTTTTTCGAGAGTGACATGAGGATTGCTGGCCTTCAACCACAGACACCTCTCTAGATGTCTCTGACGTTAATAGGAACACGACACTGTCATTTGCTTTCTGACATGCATTTTTCTCTCTTAATGTCTCAGACAAGCAATACATTTCTTCCGCTGATGCTAAGTATTTGAGAGAAGTGGGTGGTATAGTCAGTCATGGGATCAAGGGTCTCTAGAACAGACAGAGTAAACACACATTAAGAGTGTATCTGTTAGATTGGCTTATTGGATAGGGTCTGGGTGGCTCAACAATGGCTGTCTTAGTCAGAAAGGCCAAGAACTGGTGACTGATTGGTCCACAAGGCTGGATGTCGTAGCAGTCTCAGTCTGGTGCTGAAGGTTCAGCAGATTCCTGAAGAGCAATTGATCTTAGGTTTCCATTGGAACTGGAAGCTGAGTCTTAATATTAGCAGTGGCAGCACCAACGTTGATGAACTTTCCTGCAAAAGTGAAGGCAAGCAGGCATAAAGCAAAAATCTTTCCTCTCTTTCCTTCATCTGGGTTGCCACCAGCAAGTGCTGCCCACATTTATGATAGGTCTTTACACTTCAGATATCTGATTAATAAAATTCCTCACAATAGGGCTGGAGAGATGGCTCAGTGGTTAAGAGCACTGGCTCCTCTTCCAGGGGTCCAATTCTTAGCGACCACGTGATGGCTCACAACCATCTGTAAAGAGATATGGTGCCCTCTTCTGGCTGGCAAGCATAAATGCAGACAAAATGCTGTGTACACAATAAATAAATCTTTTTTTAAAAAAAATCCTGACAGCAATGTCCAGTATCTTACCTTTTGATTCAGATCCTGTCAAGTTGACAACCACGATCAACCACCACAGACAGAAGAAGGTGCTCTAATAGAGAAAATTTTTGATAATTGCTACTTTAAGCAGAAGTTTTGAATATCACCACCATCATCATCATCAAAATCATCATCTTCGTCACTATCGGTTTTTTGAGACAGGGTCTCACTATTTACATCAGGCTGGCCTAGAACTCAGAGAACTCTACCTGCCTATGTCTCCCAAGTGCTGTGGCATGTGCCACAATGCCACACTCGTTCTGAATATTTTAGAGTCACGGACTCTAAAGTACTTTTTTGGGGGGTTGTGCCTGTATCTACCATTTTGCCCATACGCAGCAAGCTTCCTAGGACCCACAACCCCATCCTAGGAACCTCCCCCCATGAAGAACTTCTATGGGCATGTCTTGGAACACTGACAGAGGCCTGGGCTGCATCTACATTCTCAACATAGCCCTCATTGGCATGATTTGATGCCCGATCCTGTCTACCCAACAGCAGTTCCTTGGAGTTAAGAAAGGAATAACCAGTTTTGAGAAGAGAAAGGGCTGGGCTAAGGAGACGTGTTCTCTACGACCAGGACCCATCCGCTGACCTTTATTAGTGTGCACATGGCTCTTAGCCAGGAGGCTGTGAGCAGCATCCGAGTGGCCATCTTCTTTCGGCTGTCTTCTGCAGCATGAATCAGACTTCAGATAAACCTCAATTAAAATCCCCATCAGCAGCAGTGGAAGCAAACTGATCAATTAAAAAGCTTCAAGGAAGCCAGAGAGCCCAGGGTGTGTGTTCCGGGTTAGGTTGTAGAATCTAAAGAAAAACTCTGTGTATTTGTTGACTCCCTTTACCCTCATTATCTAGCTTGAGAAGTCTTTTAGTTCAGTTGATTTTTTTTCTTTAGTCTCAGCATCTCTTTGTAACATTAAAAATATTATTGTAGACTACAAAGGGCCTTTGTTTATATGACTTGTATCCCCAGTACTTGTTGCAACAGAAATTAAAATAGAAAAACAAACACAGGACACAGGAGACTTTGTCTCGACACACACACACACACACACACACACACACACACACACACACACAGAGAGAGCTATCTCTAAGGGTCAATTTATAACAGAGCTTTTTGTTAAGATACTGGTCACATGCTAATGTGTGAAGTGACTTGGGAGAGCTTCCTTCTTTATCACGCCAAGTATTAAACAGTCAAGTACTCAAGGGTGAGGATTTAACAAAACTAGTAATCAATACTGGGTTATTTTAAAAACCCATCAAAATTGTTTTAGTTCTTTATTTTTTTCTTTAAGCCAAAGGAATTCTTTAGTGGAACTGGCATTTCATGTTCTGTGCTTGAGAGTTGAGTGCTGTTAATAGCGATGGGTACAGATACCACTGCCTCATCTGTATGAATGCCAACAAGACAAGACAGATCTCACGTTGGTGCTCTTAGGAAGAGTGTTCTGCCCTGGTAGACCTCCTGAAATGGTCTCAGGAACAGGTGACAATCTACAGCTCACACTTTGAACGGTCTCAGGGACAGGTGGGAATCTCCGGCTCACACTTTGATTGACTGATTGAATGAATGACAGACAGTTTATCAATGAAGGAAAAGTTGTTCTTGAGAATGGAAGTGAAGTCAAAGAGCTGGGAAAGGCCAGGCACTCTTGACGGCTGCGGGAACTTTGGGACTTACTGCTTTAGCTCCTATTACAATCTTTGCTGTAGGGTCATTTGTCAGTGTTAACCAAAGCAGATACAAACTCAGTCCGGTGGGAGTGATGAGTAGAAGTTGAGCATGCTTGAGCTTTAGCGTGATGTCACAGTTCATGCGGTATTTGTCCCATTGTCACCTAAGATGCTATTGTTTGTCCACAGTATCCACAGGAAAAAAACAATGGGCCCAAAGTGCCTGTGGAATTGCGAGTGAATATCTGGCTGGGTTTAAGTGCCGTGGAGAAGAAGTTCAATAGCTTCGCCGAAGGCTCCTTCACCGTCTTTGCTGAAATGGTACCTTTAATGACAGCCCTGTCTTCTCTTTAGTAGAGCAGAACTTTCTCTTTTTAATACCGAGAGCAGTCATTACTACCTCCTGTTAAAGAATCTTAGCCCAAGGGATGAGGAGAAGACCCTCCTGAGAATTATTGACAGTAGAACACTCCAGAGTCACTACCTCCTATTTAGTGTCATTCAAAGATGGAAACAACTCCCATGACGCATCACGGTTAGCAGAACACATTCACAACCGTTTGCACACATGAACTCTAAGAAACCTGTTGTGCCCAGTTTACAGATGAGCATGTGGACTCTCAGGAGGATGAGCGACTTGCCCAAAGTCACCCGAGCACTGGCAGGCCTGAGTTTAGGCCCATACTTTTTGTGTGTACAGCTTTTCTGCTTTCTGTTGTCATCTAGCCTCAGATCTGGGCAAATTCAGATTTCACAGCTGGCTTGCTTTCTCAGTCTCTAATAGTATTTCTCCAATCTGTTTTTAACAGTATGAAAACCAAGCCCTTGTGTTTGGGAAGTGGGGCACATCTGGACTGGTGGGACGTCATAAATTCTCTGACGTCACGGGAAAAATAAAACTCAAAAGAGAATTCTTTTTGCCTCCCAAGGGATGGGAGTGGGAAGGAGACTGGATGGTCGACCCTGAAAGGAGGTGAGTGTTCGACTTTCTATGTCACTTGTGTTGTGTGTGTGTGTGTGTGTGTATGTGTGTGTATGTGTTCAGGTGCTTGCCTTAGCACACATGTGAACATCAGAAGACATCTTTTAAGAGTAAGTTTTTTTCCACTCTGTTGAGTCAGGGTCTTTTGATTCTGCTGTTATTCTGTGTCCAGGCTAGCTGGTGCACAGCTTCTGGAAGATTCTCCTGTCTGTCTTCCAACTCGCCTTTGGAATGCTGGGATGATTGACGTTCACCACCACACGCAACTTTTTTCTGTGGGTTCTTGGGATTCAGCTCAGGCTATCAGACTTGAGTCCTGGCTGGAGCTTTTTTACCCATGGAACCGTCTTTCCAGCCCCTCCGTCGTCTGTTGTCATTCTTATTAACATTAATTTTACCCACTGGATAGGACTAGGTCCATAGACATTTACAGGAAGTTGGAAGATACCATCAGTCCCAAAAGACAAAAATAAAAGGCACCTAAGGAAATGTAGGGTACAGGTTTGTTAACCCCAGCTACCCAGGGGCTCAAGTAGGAGGATTGCATGTTTGAGGTCTGCCTGGAGTGCAGACCGACTCCATTCAAGTCCAGCAACTTACAGGACCCAGTCTCAAAATGCAAAGTAAAAGTCAGGGAAATGAGTAGGGACATGCCTCCCTGGGAGAGTACTTGTCTCTCGTGCGCAAGGCTGTCTGTCTAATACCCAGTACAACACTGTCTATGCCTAGATCTAAATATGTGTTTATATATGTCTGTCTTAGGGTTTCTATTGCTGTGGAGAGACACCATGACCATGGTAACTTTTATTAAGGAAAACATTTTACTGGGGTGACTTGCTGGCTTATATCCATATCATGATGGCTGGGAGCATGGTGGCATGTAGGCAGACATGAAGCGGCTACATCTTTATCAGAAGGCAACAGGAAGTGGACTGTGACTCTGGGTGCTATCTTGAGCATGTATGAGACCTCAAAGCCCACCTCCACCATGACACATTTCCTCCACAAGGTCACACCTTCTAATAGTGCCATTCCCTCTGCTATTTGGTGAGGTCAAGGGTAGCCTGGGCTATAGGAGACCCATCTCAGCCAATCAATCAGCAATCACAAAGTAAATAAAAATAGTTGGTGGCAACATTAGTCCTAGAGCTCCCTCTTGTGGCCACCTTGTGATGGCACATTCTGGGACCTGTATTGTAAGGTCTCCTTTGGAGTCATCACATGGCCTAAAAACGAAGGACAAGAAGCAAGCTGGTCTGCCAGACCAAGTGCCCACACGTCCTTGCTTCCGGTGCAGGACTGTTTGCTTTGTTTGGAATTGTGGGAATTGGTGAGGAGTGGAGGTGGGGAGTTGAATTGAACAGAAGGAAGGGGATGAGGACCCGAAAGGTAGAGAGAATTGTGACTGGAAAAATACAAGGCTGGGACGCCAGAGACGGCAGCCAAACCTTTGGGTCTCCTGTGTGGTGCAGAAGAGAAATGGATGATTTCAATTTATACTAATGGTTGGGGCTGTTGGCTTTTTGATACCCTTCCAGGGTTTGGTTGGAATCAAATAGTAGAAATAGTAAGGGAAAAAGAACCATCACTTGAGGGTCCCTGGCAGACAACTCAAGGCGAAGTTGGAGCCTCTGTGCCTTTCTTCCATTGGGTTTTTAAATCCGAGCCAAAGCTGGCCAAGCAGAGTCAGCACAGAGCCCTCGAGGGCCCCAAAGGGTCTGGAGTGTGAAATGAGCAGGCTCGGCTGTCTTCTTAGAAACCACCAGTTTATGTCGCGCAGAGCCAGCAAGCCAAGGGCACACATTTCCACACAGCCTCACTCCATTCCCTGGTCTTTGAACTGTCAGCCAAGAGTTTCACTGAGAAAACGCTGGAAAGTCTATACTGCAGCAAGCAGTGTGGAAGACGCTCTCTGTGCTCCCTGCAGGGAGCGGTTCAAGAGCCCTTTTAGCGCGATTTTCCTGGCTCCACAGAAGGAGCGACCATGCCAATGATCCTCTATAATTTACGTCTCGTTGGCCCAGCCCCCATCTCCGAATGGCTGTCAAAAGCTTTTAGTTCAAAGTCAAATTTGGAATGGAGAAACCAAAGGGCTCAAGCCAGAAGGCCAGAAGGGAAGTGGTGTCATTCCAAGCTGTAGGGGTCGCCCAACAGGGTGAAATGGCTGGGGTTCCTGGTTCCGGTTCCATTTATCCTGGGTAACAGGAGCCCCCTCTCGCCCACAGCCTCCTGACTGAGGCCGATGCAGGTCACACAGAGTTCACGGATGAAGTCTACCAAAATGAGACTCGCTATCCGGGAGGCGAGTGGAAGGCAGCAGAAGACACCTATACGGATGCGGTGAGCCACCGGCATGCCCCATCTCTGCATCACGAGACACAGAAATGCTCCACCCTCTCTTCCCGCTGCATCCCCGATTCCAAATAGAAGCCCCGCAAGTGCATGCTCATTACTGACATCCAGTAAGCGCTGGGCCGCTGTGGCTAGACACCGCTCCAGCATCAAGTTTGAGTTGTGCACAGTTTCTAAGTAGAAATTTACTATCTAGCTTGTTTTTAAGATCACGAGAAATGAAATGTTCACTTTAAAGAAATACACAGGTGGGCAGGAGAGATGGCTCAGAGGTTAAGAGCACTGCTACACTTCCAGAGGTCCTGAGTTCAATTCCCAGCACCCACATGGTGGCTCACAACCATCTGTAATGAGATCTGGTACTCTCTTCTGGCCTGCAGGGACATAGGCAGGCAGACCACTGTATACTTAATAAAAACAAATAAATCTTTTTTTTTTTTAAAAAAGAAATACACAGGCAAGCAAAAACAAAAAAAATGCTAAAAAAATGGAGCTGAGGAGATGTGTTGGCAGCTCCCAGCGTTCATGCCGGCAGCCCGCAAACACCTATACTGCAGTTGCATGGCCTCCCATAGCCTTCTGGGGCCTCTGCGGACACTCTTATGCATGTGCACATAATCACACACATCCCCAAAAATAAAAATAAAAATGTTAAACTTTAAAAAAAAATCCAGTGTTCAGGGAAATGAGAAGTAATTCTCCCCGCCTACCACTGTCCTCTCTAAAATAGCCACCATTGCAGGTTTCTGTTTTTATACAAGTGTGCTTTTTCCTCTTCACACTAGAATTGTGTTGGGCACACAATTCCTCAACACGTATTTTCACATAATGATATATTTGAGCACCTGTGTGTGTGCATGCTCAAGTGGATGTGTGCACACATGCACAGAGAAACACATACAAGTGTGCACACATGCTCGCAGAGGCAAGACCAACATGCAGTGTCTTCCTCAGCCAGGGATGTTTACTGAGCCTGAGCCCCACTGACTGGGCTGAGCTGTCTGACCACAGGCTCCCGAGATCTCCTCACTCCTCCTCCCAGGTGCTGGGGCTACAGATGTGGACTTCCACTCCTGGCTTTGATGTGCATGTTGGGCTTCTGAACTAATTATTAACTGAGCTGTCTCCCGGCTCCAGGTCATCTTTTGATAACTGCACACACAGAGCTGGGAACTTTGCAATAAGCCCCTATTGTTGTGTATTTGTACATCTCATAGACATTTGGGGGTTCGGTGGTTTGGGGTGAGTTTTTTGTTTTGTTTCATCGTTGGTTTTTATAAAAGATGTGGCAGTGAATATCTTTATACAGCCATTTTTACACATTAGTGAAAGCTTATGTCTAGAAAACTGTCCTTGGAATTGTGTGGTCAAACTCCAAATGCAGGGAACTGGTACACACGTACTCCCAGCAACAGCGTAACAGGGTCCTTGCTTCCGTACCTTCCCACCACGCCATCTTTGTTGATCCGTGACATGGGGTCCCTGCCACGGATCCACTTTGCATTCTCTTAACTTGCAATGGAGCTGAGTGTTTTCCATATTTACAGTCACCTTTATTTCTTTTACACGTGAACTTTATCATAACTCTTTTTGAATTTTAAAGTAAACCTAAGTCAGCGTTTTATATAAATTTTTCTCAGCCTCACGTGATCAGCACCATGAGCCTCCAGCAGCATTTCCTGAACTTAAACACGTGTCTTTTTTTTTAAGATTTATTTATTTATTATCTATGCAGTATTTTGCCTGCACACCAGAAGAAGTCACCAGATCTCATTATAGATGGCTGTAAGCCACCATGTGATCACTGGGACTTGAACTCGGGACCACTGGAAGAGCAACCAGTGCTCCTAACCATCTCTCCAGATCCTGAACACATGTGTCTCAATGCTTGATCTGTTCTGTTCTATTTTTTTTCCTGAATAAACTCTCATAAACTTGAGCAGCGCTATCTAATAGAATTAAATGAGACCATATGAAATTGCTAATGTTAGATCATTTTGGTTTACAAAACTAAGAATTTCACATGGTTCAACTTAAAGCTATTCTTTAATAGTAAAAATAGAAGGTACTGGAGACAAGTAATTTTCATGTAGCATTTGTATGTGTTGCATGAATAATAAAAACCCAGAGACAGATACTTCGACCTGAAGATCAGAAAAGCAAATCAGTCGAGCCACTAGAGAGATCTTACCTCTACCAAGACTCAGACAAAGGCGTGATCCTGCAATGGTTTCCACCAACCTCAGACCCCTCACTCCACTGAGTTCCTGTCTCGTCCCCTTTAGATTTCTCTCTCTGCCCAGCCATATTGCTCCTGTCTCCACCTCCCAAGTGCTAGGATTAAAGGCATGGAACCCCAAGTGCTGGGACCACCTTTGTGTGAGCTCTGTTTCTCTTTTGGCCATATTCAATCTTATGTAGCCCAGGGTAGCCTTGAACTCATAAAGATCCATCTGCCTCAAGTCCTGGGATTAAAGGTGTGTGCCACCACTCCCTGTATGGCTGACTAGCATGACTGCTTTTCCCTCTGGTCTTTAGGCAAGTTTTTAGCTAATAATATACCACTATATGTATATAAGTAAAGATTACAGTTTTTTGAATAAAATGGATCTGCAAGACGTTATCTATAAAGACACGCACATTCTGTAGTTAAGTATCAGGAAAGTTTCCTCATCTTTGGATCTCATTCATTCCTGTCCGTCTGTCTGTCTGTCTCTTAGAATGGAGATAAGGCAGCATCACCCAGCGAGCTGACTTGCCCTCCAGGTTGGGAGTGGGAAGATGACGCATGGACATATGACATAAATCGAGCCGTGGATGAGAAAGGTAACGTACATCTCTTAGCTTGAGTGTGAGTCAGCAGAAAGGCCTTGGTTAACTAGAGCAAAGGCTCCACTGGAGGAAGGGCCTTTCCCCGCTGGCCTAGGACAGTTAGGTCATGTGGTGTTATCCGTGACTATTCAAATGCGTATCTGACTCCCAAACAGATAGACAGATGCTGGGTGAGGAGATGTTCGAAGCAGAAAATGGAGGTGATGGGGCCAACCGGCTAGACTATAGGATACCTAGAAATCCAGAGTTAGAGTATAGGAGAGATCTAGAGCTTGGATTTTCTCTTTCATCACATTTCATAATCTCCCTGGGCTAATCAAACTTAGAGGTCCTATAACTCAGACAGATGTCTTGTAAGTCATCCCACACAGCGGGCGTGTGATTGACATAGCTTCTAGGTATAGCAGTACCTACCATTCTCTACAAATAGCCAGATCAGATGAACTTGACCATTTGGAACTAGCAGGGGAAGAGTGTAACTGGTCCTTTTTTATTTTTATTTATTTATTTTTGGTTTTTCGAGACAGGGTTTCTCTGTGGCTTTGGAGCCTGTCCTGGAACTAGCTCTGTAGACCAGGCTGGTCTCGAACTCACAGAGATCCGCCTGCCTCTGCCTCCCAAGTGCTGGGATTAAAGGCGTGCGCCACCATCGCCTGGCTAACTGGTCCTTTTTTAAGAGGTGATAAAACATGGACAGAGTAGGATTGATGCATAAGACTCCAAATGGATGGGCAATTCTGCCTTGGTTGTGATACATAATAATATATCTTATCATAATGGTATTTATTGAGCAATAACTGTGTACCCACCACATAGTTGTGTGCCTTTTACCATTAAGGCCGTCATGTTGGAACACAGACAGGTTTACCAACTTGCAGGAAATGCAAGTGAAGGTCTAGAGATGTAGTTGGGTAGCAGAGCCTTACCTGGTATTCACAGGGCTCTAGGTTCCATCCCAAAGGAACAGAAAGATTGAGTAACTCTTACCCAAAATCCTGGACCCAGAGGAAGTGGTTTTGGGTTTGAGAAATATTTAGATTTTGGAATATTAGCACACACATGCATATGCATACATGCACACATACATGCATGTATACATATACATACTTTTACATTTGTGGCCTGATGACACCCAAAGCTTCGGCATGGCACACTTCATCTTCTCAGATTAAGCCTGCTCAACCCTGTGACAGTCATAACAGCAGAACATCTGTGAGCAGAGAGAGGAGCTATCCATTACCTAGCAAGCTATTTGCTGGCCAGGCAGAGGCTTCTCTTTTGAGTAACTATTCTCAAATTCTGTTACAGGCTGGGAGTATGGAATTACCATTCCTCCTGATAATAAGCCCAAGTCCTGGGTTGCAGCAGAGAAAATGTATCATACTCACAGACGGCGGAGACTGGTCCGAAAACGCAAGAAAGATTTGACCCAAACAGCTTCGAGTACTGCAAAGGTAAGAGAAGTAGGAGGGGGCGGTGCCTGGTGTTCTGCCTGCCACACCGTGCAGAGTTCCAGCTGCATGGCTGTTTCTGCACAGCCGCTTGCAAATCAAGGATCTGATACTGGAACTCAGGGCTCTGGAAGTGTGCCCTGCTCACCTGATATCTCAGAAATATCACGCCAGCCTGCTCACTGAGTAACTCTGGGGACAGAGCAGCGAGCGATCTGTGCTTCCTGCAAGCCCTCCATGATGCTGAGACAGAGTGGATGAGGCCTCTAGAAGGGTAGAAAAGGACTCTGAGGTTATGCTGGCAGGATAAGACAGGAGTATCGATAACCTCAGGACCTAGAACAAGACCCAGAATTCAAATCCCGACTCTACAGTCTTTCTCATTTGTGAAATGGGATCTGTCTTAGGTAGGGTTTTCTCTTGCTGTGGTGAGACACCAGGACTGGAAGCAGCTTGTGTGGGAAGGGTTAATATTTCAGCTCACCTGTCCTCATCACCGTCCATCATGGAGGAAAGGTTTTGCTGCCTGAGGGACCAGCCTCCAGCTGCACAGAAGTGGAAAGGAATCCACAGACTCAATGTGCTATGACTTTTTTTTTTTTTTTTTGGGTTTTCGAGACAGGGTTTCTCTGTGGTTTTGGAGCCTGTCCTGGAACTAGCTCTTGTAGACCAGGCTGGTCTCGAACTCACAGAGATCCGCCTGCCTCTACCTCCCAAGTGCTGGGATTAAAGGCGTGCGCCACCACCGCCCAGCGTGCTATGACTTTTTTATCTGAGGGGAAGGAGAAAGACACTCATGCTCTCTTGATAGCTTCCTTCTTCTGTAGTCTTTATTCTCTTTTCTTATCTCTATCCAGAAATGTCCCTTCTGTCTCTTTTGATGTTTTCCTCCTAACTTGATTTTTATTCTCCCTAATCTCTCATTCTTGATGTTTTTCTTCTATCTTTATTCTTATTCTCTTTCTTTGTTTTTCCTTATACGTCCCACAAAATCTTTCAAGCTATATAACAATTACAATGTGGTTACATTCTATTTTTCAAGTGAATGATTACAATGAAAGCAAGTAGAAAACATGCTTTTTATTTCCTTTACATGATTTAACATTTTACGTATTACAGGTAAAAAAACAAGTTATCATCAAGAACCCACGTACATTCATACCCAAGCAACTTGTTACAGATTAACAGAGTATAAACAAGCACGGTATTCTTATCAGCCAGTTCTATTACTGGAAGGCTGTGTTTTGTGGTTACAAAGGAAGGACCAATTACTTTATTACTTATCTTGAAAGGTGATCTTACAAGGACTCTTAAAGGAATCGCAAGCCTAAACTTCTGTACATGAAAAACAACCAGTCAGCTCTACTTTAAATCTTTAGCCTGCGTACCCAGTCATCAGTAGTTTTTATATCAGGAGATTGAGGGCAGAAATGGGTACAGGGAATTAATCATCATCTTTGATCAATAACCCATTCTTAACAAGGGAAATACATCAGCTAGTAATAATTGGGCTGCTTTGTTTTCTGATTCCTAACTTCAGAGCTATTATCAAAATACCTTAATCTAGCCCGAGGCTTTGTCTCAGCTATGATACACTCCAAACCTGTGAACATCTTCCAGCATTAAGATGAAAAGGGTTTAAGCTAACTGGGCTACCAGGACTCAGCTGTTTTCCTTAATCACTATCCTAAGGCACAGTCTATGGGGCTCCTCAGTAGGAACTCATGTGTTCTAGCTGTGTGATATTTCCTTGCTTTATTTTTTTAGCCTCTGCTTTATCAAAGGCAGGGCAGCATTTTATCCTACCTTTACCTATGTTAATCCTATGTTAATTTTCCCACTAAACTAACCTCTATATAATCCCTTACAATATTTATTTCAAATCCTCAATCAAAATTCAATTTAAACTCACACTAGTTTTTTGTTGTTGTTGTGGGCTTTTTGTTTGTTTGTTTCTTTGTTTCTAGCTTTGGAGCCTGTCCTGGAATGTACTCAGTAGACCAGGCTGGCCTTGAACTCACAGAGATACTCCTGTCTCTGCCTCCGAGTGCTCGGATTAAAGGTGTGTGCCATCACAGCCTGACCTAACACTATTATTGTATAAAATCATTGCTTTGGTTAAACAGTACAGCTTAAGAGGAAATCATCTTCATAATAACCCACAGGTAAAAAATGCCCAGTAGAACCGGATGTTTCCATGAGACACGCACACTACATTTCAGGCAGGGGGGATCTCCCCACCCCCATTCACACCATGCCAGACACCAGGGAAAGATGGCAGCAGACACGTGAGGGCACAGCAGAAGCAAAAGTCACTCTGGGTCTGTGGTCTTGGGGCCTTGCCTATCCAAGAAATATCCTGATGGGCCAGTCCCTTGATGTCAGCTGTCACGTACAGCTCCTCTGACATGGCCACTGGCAAAGTCAAGAGACTGGAGGCAGGAACTGATGCAGAGGCCATGGAGGAATGCTTCTTACTGGCTTGCTCATCATGACTTGCTCAGCCTGCTTTCTTATAGCCCAGAACTACCTACCCAGAGGTGGCACCATCCACAGTAAGCTGGGCCCTCCCACATCAATCGTCAAGCAAGAAAACTCCCTCCAGGCTTGCCCATAGGCCAACCTGGTAGAGGCTTTTTTTTTTCATTTGGGTTCCTTCTTCATAAATAACTCTAGCTTGTATCTAGTTGACATAAAACTATCCATACCTTAATTTAATTAGGGTATCACAAGGCTTTAAACTGCATACTAAATTAAGTGGGATAGTAAAATGGAATTAATACCAAAAAGTATGTTTTACATGTCATTTAGAACATTCAGCACACAAATGTGTCATGCATAAGCTGTAAGGTCTGGGTTGTTGCTCATTCCACAGATGGAGTTCATAGCCATAAAATAGACTTCAGAAGGTGACAGAGATGACCTTTGAAGCCAGGTTAGACTGATACTAAACAGGAGCGCTTCCTATTGCTCTGAAGGCTCAACTCTAGCAGATGCTGGGAAGTCGCATTTTATTCAATGATGATCTTCCTGGGAAGGAGAATAGTTAGACCATCTTGGTGTCTACCTTGCTTAGCAGCCTGCTTCCTGGACAGGGTGTGCTGGAATGGGTGTGTCTTAAACCGACATTGTCCCGACCTGATTGGGTGAGAAATTTCCAGACCTGCTTCACTTTCTCTTTCCACACAAGCACTAACATGACTTGGGAAGAACACTGGACCATTGGTCAGAAATCCTAGTTCCACTAATGAGCCGGGCTGAGACTTCAATCATGTCCCCTAACCTGCTTCATTTTCGGCTACGCAAGTTATGTATGACCTTGTTCTTATTCACACTATCACAAAGGAAGCTGCAAGTTCATATGAAACCTGGGCTTTATGTTTATTCGAAGTGGAAAGAAAAGGACTACCCACTAATCACAACCATACATGGAGCTTTTATTTCTAAGCTCATCAATAATATTCACTATTATTTCCCATTTATTCAAGCTGGTCATGATTGTAAGACAGTTATATAAAATTCTGTCTACTCAAATGTCAACTACATGGAAGCAAAGGCCACATCTATCTTCTTCTTCAGTCTTACTTCAGCTTTGAGGACAAATTCTCAGAATAGATCGTGTGCACATGAACCATGTTTAACTTAAGAGTACTGTACTGGGTTAAGATCTATCACATCGTTACTAACTAAGCAGCTTTTGGCATGAACAAGACATTTAACTCCTAAGGGGTGATACATTTGACCCCACATATAAAATGCAGATAGTAATTCTTTCCAAAAATGTCACATTGCATGTTCTTGTGAGCTCATTCTGAGAAAGCACCCACTCTCACACACTTCCATGTTTGAATGGTTGCTATAGTTGCCTTCCTGTATCCTACAGTCCGCCAGCTCTGCCAAGTCAGAGCTCCCATCTCTTCTCTCTTAGCTGTATCCCTGGCTCCTCATGTAGTACTTGACAGAGTGGATATTTGTGACTACCTATTGTCCATTGACCTACTGGTCTGCTCTATCAATATGAAGAAGAGTATTGTTTCTCCTTAAAAGTTATGTTTCTATTTTAGGCCATGGAAGAGTTTGAAGACCGGGAGGGCTGGGAATATGCTTCACTGATTGGCTGGAAGTTCCACTGGAAACAGCGCAGTTCAGACACCTTTCGCCGCAGACGCTGGAGGAGAAAAATGGCTCCTTCCGAAACACACGGTGCTGCTGCCATCTTTAAACTTGAAGGTGCCCTCGTAAGTAACCAGAAGTCAAAGTGTGACTAATACTTGTGTCCAGGAAATGTGTGAGTCACCTAGAAAGCACAGACAACTCCAGAGAGGCTCCTGAAATCTCAGGGATGCATGGCTGTGAAGAAGCTGGGGGAAAGGTATATGCCCTGAGTGCCCAATGACTCCCATCTTGGGAAGAAGCCACTACTGCATGAGAGGTCCTCAGAACAGTACTGAAGGCACATATAGTTCTCCCAGAATTCCCCAAGTATGTCTGCCAGGGCCCTGATTTCAGGAAACATTCAGTAACTGTGTAGGCACAGATGGCTTGGAAATTGTAGCTATTTAACAGACTGAAAGAGCTGAATATACAGACTCACAGGGGAGGAAAGCAGAAGGGTGACTCACAAAATTAAAAGATGATTCAGGTGACAGTACAGGAAGGTGATGAGGTGGCGCAGGTCAGTAGAGGGAATGAATAAAAACATCAATGGGAGATCTGTTCAGCATGGTGGCCAAGATCCAGTTCCACAGATTGTGGAGAAGGCCCTATAGTTAAGAACATTTTCTGTGCGGCCTAAGGGCCTGAGTTTAGATACTTAGTACCCATGTCCAGGGTGTCTGTGGCAGTGGATGACTGTCACCCCAGCACTGAGGAGTGGGGAAATGGCAGCAAAGGAAAGCAGGATGGTCACTGGGGCTCGCCACTGAGCCCCAGTTCAACAAGACCCTGTCTTCAGGGAATGAGGAAGTGAGTAATAGATACCCTACTCTGACCACACATACAATTGTGCACGGATATATATATATACACACACATGCCACTCACAGAGACACACAGGAAGGAAGGGAGGGGCAGGGGAGAAGAAGGACCATTTCTAGGTGCAGTCTGTTTTCTCCTCTGCACTCTGACCACACCACTCTCTGCTGTTCTTTGTCTTCCTCCTCCCAGCCTTGGAGGGTTTCCACTATTCCCCACTCTTTCAACAGCAGGGTTTGGTAAACCTGGACTTGGGGCTGAAGGATTGGCTTTCACCCCCTGCTCTGCCACCTTCTAGCGAGGTGATCTGAAGAAGTCACTCGCTGTCCTGGGTGTTACCTTGGGAAATTAAGTGGTTGGTGATAAAATCTCTCCTAAAAACCACTGTTGCAGCTGCTTGCTAATCTCACTTATTGGCTTGCTTGGTTTTAGGTTATAGTGATGATGATGGTGATGAAGATGTAATGATGATAATGGCGATGATGATGGATGATAGTGATGATGATGGTGGTGATGACAGTGATGATGATGGATGATGGTGATGATGGTGATGATGATGGATGATGGTGATGATGGTGATGATGATGCACGATCATGATGATGATGATAGATGAGGATGGTGATGATGGTGGTGATGGTGAGGATTATGATGGTGGTAATGATGGTGATGATGGTGATGATGATGATGATGATGATGGTGAGGATGATGATGGTGATGATGATGATGGTAAGGGTGGTTGATGATGGTGATAATGATGATAATGACAATGGCTTCCTCCTACTTTAGGGGGCAGACACCACAGAGGATGGAGATGAGAAGAGCTCAGAAAAGCAGAAACACAGTGCCACCACTGTGTTTGGAGCAAACACACCCATTGTTTCCTGTAATTTCGACAGTAAGTTTTACAGGCTGCTGTAAGTTCTGCATCTGTCATTTTCGTTGAGAAAACTCTTCAGATCATCAAATATGATAAAATCTCAGTGCCTTTCTAGTTCTTCACTTAATGAGGATTTTTAAAACACAGTCTGAAAAAACTATATTATATTTGGGATGAAGAATGCTCAAATCACTGATTTTAATGTCTGTCTAAAATACTCATTCTGACTAGAAAATTCCTAAATTATTATTTTAATTACAGAAAAAAAGGCTAAAGTTTTAAGGAAAGTCTATTTTCAATGCCAGTCTTTAAGAATCTCAGAATGCTATTAATAATAGCACATGTTTACATAGGTCTTGATATGTACCAGATATTCAAGCATTTATGGTTCTGGAATTCAGACATTCAGTCAATACTCTGCTATCCTTCAAACTGTGTGTGTGTGTGTGTGTGTGTGTGTGTGTGTGTGTGTGTGTGTGTTAATAGTAGTAGTAGGTGGTGGCTGCTTGTTCATTCCTGGCCGCCCAAACCCAAAATAATCACACAGAAACTATATTAATTAAAACACTGCTTGGCCTATTAGCTTAGGCTTCTTATTAAGTAACTCTTACATCTTAAATTAACCTATTTCTATTTATCTATATAGCGCCACTAGGCTGTGGCTTCCAGGTGCTGACATGTTACTCCTTCGGCAGCTACATGGATTCCACCTTCTTTTTTTCCTCTATCTCTACTTGGAATTCCCACCTTGCTTTATTCTACACTGCCATAGGCCCAAAGTAGCTTTTTATTAAGCAATGGTAAGAAAATATATTCACAACATGCAGAGGAGAATCCCACATGTGTGTGTATGAACATGCATGAATGTGTGTATATGTCTGTGTGTGTACATGCATGCACATGTCTGTGTGTGTGTGCATTAATAAAAGGAGTTTGAAAATTTTAAAAGTCAAAGAAACGTTCGGCAGAAAATTATCACAGACCTTGGTCTAACATAACACCGAGGCCTTGCTCTGTGGCTGCTAGAAACCCAGGCACTTTAGATAGTCTGTGATGAAGAGCTGTGCACTAAATCCAGGAAGGTCACAGTAGGACCAGTGTTCTCCCAGTGACCATATGGCATCGGGACTGTTACAGCAGTTACTTGTTTGATTTGATTTTACCTTTAGGGGAGGGTTTCTGTATATAATCCACTCTGCCTCTGCCTCTTGTTTGCTGGGATTGCAAGTGTGCAGCACCACACCTGGTGTATAGTAGTTTAAATACACTCTCTTTACACTCTCCCCGCCTCTTAACCACACTAGATCCACTCTAAGACTCCCGGCCAACCCTGCTTATAAACCATCTAGTATTATACATGCATACATGTGGTGCAGTTTAATTTATAAATTAGATACAGTAACCAGTAAACAGCAGTAACATGATAAACATAAAGGGTATTAAAATCACTATAATAATCTGCCAATATCACTACTCTTACAATGTGGGCTTTTATTAAATAAATAAGGGTTATTTCCTATAAGCCCTACAGTGTGACTACATCAGTCAGTCTGAAAACTGGGAGAAGGAACTACTGAGCGGCTAACACGCAGGCAGCATATACAACATAGATACACTGGACAGAGGCATGACCCACACCCCAAGTGAATGGAGCTGAATACTTTGAGATGTTCACACTACAGAGCTAGCAGTATGAAACTTGTGAATTGTTTATTTCTGGACTATTTCACTGTTTACACTGAAATTTAGATAAGCATTCTTATGTCTGTGATCTGAGACTTGTCTATGGGCAACTGAAATACAGGAAGCAAAATGGTGGATAAGAGGACCACTGTAAGTTTTCTTATATAAGAAACCACTGTGTTGGGAAAATTTGTGCTCTCTGCTATGGGGAAATGGACAAGCGGCCCATGAATCTGAAACACATATCACCTCCAAACATTCCAGAAAAATCTTGTTAACGGGGTCCTATTTCTTGTCACCCTCTTCTTTTCAGGAGTCTATGTCTACCACCTGCGCTGCTACATTTACCAAGCTAGGAACCTCATGGCTTTGGACAAAGACAGCTTTTCAGGTGACAGGGAAATCCTTAATATACTATATCATGGCAGGCTAGCTTGACTCAACTGCCTCTCTAGTGGGTTTGTGTTTTGTTTTGTTCTCATTTCTTACAAGAAACCCCTCTTCATAGAGAAACTACTTTGAAGTATACTTGGACTATACTTGAAGAAAACGACCCGATGGTTTCTAAAGGAGTTACCAGCTGCTTTAGGAACATACACAGAAGCCATGTGGCCCTTGGACACTAAGGATCACTTATTGAGCCATGACGTGTCACAAAGAGCATCTCTGTGCTCCCCTTGTGTGCATGGCTGCATTTTAGACCTGGGTCCTGGGCCGTTTGGTGAACTCAAATTCTTTACATTTTTTGCTTATATTCTCAAGATGATAAAAAAAAGAACACACAGTTAACCCTTTAACCCACAGCAACTGACTGTGAGCCATATGTTTGTATATTTTCTGCCTCCTCTGCTGCTTACCCCACCATCACCCCATCCCGACCCTAGCCATCTTCTAGTACTGTGTAACTATGAGGCTTCAACATCCTCATACTGGTGCCCAGGTAGTTTTGGCTTTACTCCTTCTTCCAAAAGTGCAGTGAGTGCAGGAACCATGTCTGGTTCTTGTTTGGAAACAACTCTTGAAACACTCACCTAATGCTGTGATGTACTGTACTTGTGTCAATTCTGAGCTGTGTCTCAGCACTCCCCTGGATCAGTATTGGGAATTATTTCCTTCCCAAATAAATTAGACCAAATTATCTGGATCTGGTCTATAAATTAGATTCCGTTCTTTAAATCGGATCAAGATTATCCTATTCTGAGGAGCAAAGCTTCAAAAACGTTTTAAAGAAATTTTCAAATAGTATCCACCAGGGGGCACTCCCTTACTGTAGATTCAAATGGAATTTTTAGAAAAATCTTTACTGGTGTCTGCATAAAACTTCAAGCACATTTCTCACAGTCAAAGAGGCAAGATTTATCAATGGGGAAAAATAAAAAAAGTTCTATTCATGTAATGGCATAGGCATTATTTATTGCTGGAATGTCACCCCACTGGGAAACTGAAATGGTTTAGTGTTCCTCACCACGTAGGAGAACCCAGAATAATTTTTGGTATATAAGATTGGAAACACTTTCCTGTTGTTACAAGCTGTAGATTCTGAGAGCAGCTGAGCCTTTCCTATTCACTGCTGTATTCATAAAACCCGCACTCTGGGCGGTGGTGGTGCAGGCCTTTAATCCCAGCAGATCTCAAGCTCAAGGCCAGCCTAGTTTCCAGAGTGAGTTCCAGGTTAGACTCCAAAGCTATACAGAGAAACCTCATCTTGAAAAACAAAAAAAAACCAAAGCCAAAATAAAAAACCTGGCACTCGACCCCTTTGCTCATATTATCGAGTAACTGGTTTCTAGCCACAGAAACAGCTGACCGGAGCTAGTGGGAGCTCACTGACTCTGAACTGATAGCAGGGGAACCTGCATAGGACCAAACTAGGCCCACTGAAGGTGGGGGGGGCAGGTGTGAGACTTGGGCAGTCTGTGGGGCCACTGGTAGTGGGACCAGGATTTATCCCTAGTGCTTGAACTGGCATCTAGGAGCACATTCTCTTCGGAGGGATACCTTGCTCAGCCTAGATATAGGGGGGAGGGCCTTGGTCTTGCCTTGAAGTGAAGCTTCAGACTTTGTTGACTTCCCATGGGAAGACTTTCTTTTCTTAGGAGTGGCTGGGCGGGGTGGAGGGAAGGGTGGAGCAGGAGAAGGGGAAGGAGTAGGAATGGGGATAGCTAAGTAAAATGAGAGAAGATTGTATTTAAAAAATCTTTTAAACCGGGCGATGGTGGCACACGCCTTTAATCCCAGCACTCGGGAGGCAGAGGCAGGTGGATCTCTGTGAGTTCGAGACCAGCCTGGTCTACAGAGCTAGTTCCAGGACAGGCTCCAAAGCCACAGAGAAACCCTGTCTCGAAAAAGCAAAAAAAAAAAAAATCTTTTAAAAAATTATGGCCTCAAGAAAAGGAAGGAAGGAAGAAAGGAAGGAAGGAAACAAAACCCCGGCACTCAAATATAGATCCTTCTAAATAGATATCATTAGAAGCAAAAGCATGAAATAAACTGGTATTTATCAGCTTATCAAAACAGCAGAAAGAAAAACATAAAAATAACCGGTATTTATGAGTGATGTGGCTAACAGGCCGTGTCCTAAGCAGCCCATGTTCTTCACACCATTTTGTCTTCTGTCCACTGGGGACAAAGGAAGGAACAAAGGAAGGTTAAATATTTAGGAATATTAAATACTTAGGAAGATTAAATATTTTTTTCTCTCAAGGTCATGGGAACAGGGGCTTGACACCATATGCATCTAGTTGCAAAGCTTATACTCTAGATTATGCATGCGAAAGAGCCTGTGCTTGACCTGATTAACCTTGCTAGGCATGCGTACACTCCAGAGAGACACCCCTTTGCATACACCAGGGTCTCCCTTTAGGTGCTTCTCACTCACCATGATACCTTCCTCTGTGAGGCCCAGCGTTCTAGAGTTCTTGTCTTAATGGGCGGTGAAAGCCTATGACGGCCATGTGCACAAGAAAGGCCGTGGGAAGAAATGGGCTGTCCTGGAAAGGCAGACTTCGCCTTGACTCTATTGTTGTCTTTCTCTGCCCATAGATCCATACGCTCACGTCTCCTTTCTCCATCGAAGCAAAACCACGGAGATCATCCACTCCACTCTGAATCCCACCTGGGATCAAACGATTATATTTGATGAGGTGGAAATCTTTGGGGAACCCCAAACAGTTCTACAGAACCCACCCAAAGTTATCATAGAACTTTTTGACAATGACCAAGTGGTAGGTAACATGATATTTTAAGACGGCCTGGGGACATGGTAGAGGTCTCTAAGGGTTCTTTGATCAGGAGTTTGAATGTGGTTTCCTTCTGTAGGGCAAAGATGAATTTTTAGGTCGAAGTATTTGCTCTCCTTTGGTGAAGCTAAACTCAGAAACAGATGTCACCCCTAAGCTTCTCTGGCATCCGGTCATGAACGGAGACAAGGCTTGTGGGGATGTCCTTGTGACAGCAGAGCTGATTCTAAGGAACAAGGTACATCTTTTTATTCTCGCTCTTGTATTCCTTGAGTGACTTGAAGCATCCTGCTCATTCCAGGCACTCTTGGCTCTAGTGAAAAGGAAGTATTGACAGCCTATGCTTGTTCCACAGGATGGCTCCAACCTTCCTATTCTTCCCTCTCAACGAGCACCGAACTTATACATGGTCCCTCCGGGGATCCGGCCCGTGGTTCAGCTCACTGCTATTGAGGTATGTATTCTCGCCAACTTTTACCCATTCAAACCAAAGGGTAGAACAAAGCAAGAACTGTTAATGCAGAGAATGGCGTCAGGCTGCATGTCTATAAAATCTTCCCCCCCCAAAATAGAAATAGTTATAGAAAATTGAAATCTTAACAAAAAGCACCAAGAAGCAGATTTCTGAGACTTGGGGGAGTTCACCAGAGAAAGAGAAGATGGCCCAAGAGAAAGTGCCTGTGGGAACAGAGAGAAGGACCTGCAAGGGAGGCAGAGGCCAGGAATAGGGAAGCGTGTGGACAGTGGTGGCAGGAGAGATAATTAGGGCAGACACAGGCTAGTGGAGATAATGTGTCTGGATAAGAGTGTCCAGATAAGGCAAGTGTTGTTAGCGCCTCTTGTTTTGTTGTTTTGCCTGGGTGTTCTCGAAGACAGACATGGGAAGCTTCAAACAACAGCTACCTGTTTAGAATGCTTGCAAGTCACTTACCGGAGAAGAGGTTTATACTTGATCCTCCAAATTGCCCCACGGTAGATCACAACATGAGTCCTGTTTGCAGCAGACACAAAGAGAAGCTGACTTTACATTACATTTACAGCTATGGGGCTCTTTTTATAGCTCTCAACAGAAGGGAAGGGTAGAACCACTTCCTCTGTTGTCCACAGGTTCCTGAAGATAACAATCCCTGGTATTTTAGACAAATGTATGGAAGTCCATCTTAAAGACTGTCCTGGTGATTGAGGCTGGATTTCTGCTTATACATTTTGTTATTCTTGTTTGGTAGTTTTGGTTTTTGTTTGTTTCTTTGTTTTTTGAGATGGGGTTTCTCTGTTTAGCCCTGGCTGTCCTGGATCTCACTCTATAAGACCAGGCTAGCCTTGAACTCAGAGATCTACCTTCCTCTAGATGTGTGCCACCACCACCAAAATTGATACGGTATTTTTAATATGTCAGGTTTCCTTCCCTCCTCTTTTAACTTGTTTTCTCAGATTCTAGCTTGGGGCTTAAGAAATATGAAAAACTACCAGATGGCTTCTGTCACATCCCCCAGTCTGGTGGTGGAGTGTGGGGGAGAAAGAGTCGAATCGGTGGTGATCAAAAACCTTAAGAAGACGCCCAACTTCCCAAGTTCTGTTCTCTTCATGAAAGTGGTACGTATGTAGATTGCAGTTCACATGTGTCCATGCCTGAAGCATGAGTGTATACTCCTGTGTGTGTGTCCATATATGAAGCATGAGTGTATACTCCTGGGTGTGTTCATATATGAAATGTGAGCATGTATTCCATGTGTGTTCATGCCTGAAGTGTGAGTATATGCATCCATGTGTGTCCATGCCTGAAGTGTGAGTGTATACTCACCGACAGCTGATTCATTTCCAGAGTCTGACAGACAGAAAACCTAGCCCTGTACTGAGCATGTCAGAGGTCCCCCTTCCTTAGGTTGTCTGATTCCAGTTTCTGAAAGCTTCAAGCAGCTCCAGCCATGGGGACATGTGTATGAACACCACTTGTTTCTCCAGTGAGTGTTTGATCTCTAGTATAGGCCTTAGTAGCTGTGCTCTAATCTCATGCACAGTTCCAGCTCGGTGCTGGGCACAGTTATCACCCTCCCCTTCCCTTAGAAGGAGTGAAAAGGTTGACTAATGTATAACTAATGTATGGAGCAGGACACAGCGAGGGAGTGGCCAGAACATGGACTAGGGTCCTTCCACTCCCGAGCCAGAAGTCTTTCCCTCTGATGCTGCAGATGGACAACCTCATGGATGTGTAGAAGCAGAATCCCTAACCAGTCACCCCAAAGACACTCTGCCTATCCTTTCTGCTCTCTACCCTCCTCCCCTGTAACTTCCAGTCTAGGACCCAGCTTTGAGTGAGAGGAGGCACTCAGGGAGCCCCGTCCTCTCTTCCAGTGAAGGCCATGACAGACATGCATCCAAACCACAATCAAGCTTCCAGGTCAGGCCCATGTTCTCCAATCAGGGCATGTCATCAAGGCCCCTACATTCCAGGACAGTGAAGGCAAAATGAGCATCTCCGTTTGGCTTTGAGCAACTAGTGTTGTGGGAGCTCCTTCCGCTCCTTCAGCCAATAGCCGCTGAGGGAATTGAGGGAAGTGGCCGCTTTTTTAAAGGGAGAGAGACCATGCTATTGGCTGAAGGAGCAGAGCGGAAGGAGCTCCCGCAACACCCTAGCACTGAAGGATTCCCAGTCTGTTATTTCATTTCCCTTGAAAGTTTATCTGTGTCTCCACTGTTCCTAAATTCTGCTTAAGCCCTGGCTAGCAGATAGCTAAAGTCCTGGACAGTTACTGTCACTGAAATAACTCTCAGGTAGAAATGGGGTCAGGAGTGACAAAGACTCATTCCCCATGATGCTTGCCTTCTACACCCTAAGTGCTTCATGTGTGGATTCCACGGCTCTACTAGTAACGAGGAAGTAACTGGGCATAGAGGGTTAGAAAAGTTCCTAAGGTCATGCACTCTGTGACAGCAGAGGGAGGGTTTGATCTCGCAGAGCCTGGCTAAAAGAGAATGCTCTAAGCTCTGAGACCACTACCGGGCACCCCAGCCACTGGAGGGCCTATGGAAGGTCCCTGGGTTATGTTCATAGGGCACAAAGAAGCTGGGCTGGTCCCTTGGGAGAATTGACAGCTATCCCTGCCAGATCTTGGAGAAAAAAAAAGGCATCTGTTTTTTTGTGATTCCTAGTTCTTGCCCAAGGAAGAACTGTACATGCCTCCACTAGTGATCAAAGTCATTGACCACAGGCAGTTTGGGCGGAAACCCGTGGTTGGCCAGTGCACCATTGACCGCCTGGACCGCTTTCGCTGTGATCCGTATGAGGGAAAAGAGGATATTGTACCTCAACTAAAAGGTACGTCTGTGGGCAAGTCTATACGTTACGTTTTTGAGCTTTTTACACCTAGTCAGATTGAATGTCTGCAAACCATAGCCTCTGTCTAGATACTACAGTGGAAGAAAGTTGTGATTTCCAGTGGGCTAGGGAAATACAGATAGTCATGGGACAGCCAGCCTGAACTCGAACTACTTTGAGAGGCAGAATCCTGGCATGCTTTGCTCCTGCATAAATGCAGTGTGTCTTTGGAGGGAATGTTGCCTGCTACACGAGCTTCGCTATTTGTCTTTGAGGAAGGATCCTGAAGACTCAGGGGGTACTGTCCCCACATCAATGAAAGGGATTGAGACATTCAGCCTCCAACAAATAGTTGTTGAACATTCATAGAATGTCATTCATTGGTCTAATTGCTGGGGAGGCCAAGGGACCAAAACAATCTTGTCCTCAAAGTCAAAGCATCCAACAAGGAAATGAATGTGTGCAAGTCAGTGCTGTGAATATTAGATGTGGAGAAACAGAACCTCCTGTATGTGGACACAGAGATCCCATCCATGAGGATGATTTTTCTTTCTAAATGGCAGGGTTTTTCTTTATAGTTCACGATAAACTTGGACTCTGTCATCTCCTCCCTCTCTGTCTCAAGTGCTAGGGTTACAGGTTTGTTTTCCCTGGCCAGCTCTAGGGAGGAAACTGCTATTCCGAGTTACTTTGTCCATGGGCCCGCTTCATTGACACTTGACAAAGATGTCATGAGGCCATTTGAAAGCTACCCCATTGTTATCCACACAAGAGAACTTTAATGATTTACCTTAGGTTGTATAGTTAATATGCAAGTGATAGGACAGGCTATAATATTTAACTTAGACTTCAATAACAAATAGGTAATGATACAGTGTTTTGCCCTTCTCCGTTCAATAGATCTTTGTTTTTTAGTTTACTATGTACTTAGTACTGTGTTAAGGGCTGGGGGCTCAGTCACTTGGTGTACAAGATCACAGACCCTTTGTCTTCATGAGTTTAGACCTCAGTCAAGGACTGGAAAATTCTATCCATTTTTCACTGAAAATTCTATTCAAGATATCTTCTGTTTAAGCAAATATACTACAAGTCAATCCTGGGTAAACTGGTACTTAGGAAGAAATTTGCTCACAGAGGTATTCAAGCATCCTTGTCCATCTGGCTTTTAAGTCCTGTGTGGGCTGCAGTTGCAGATGAGTTTATATCCGAAGTTTCTGGGCAACTTGTCCACCTGAGGGTACCAGGTGGATGGGAAACTCCACCTTAAAACAATTGGTTTTAAGATAGATGCTCAGTAAATGTCCAGTTCCTTCCTCTATCTGAGTGTTTCTCTGACATTTATTGAGCGTTTGCTCTTCCCTGGGTTCTGGGGTGATTGATAACAAAGAAACCAGAGTCTAACAGAGCTAGTCTATGAACTTATTCCCATCCATCAAGGTTCAATTTGCAGCAACTAACCTCCTTCTTGCTTCAGTTTAAATTTTTATCTTTAAAGTGGAGATAATAACATATCTTAAGGATTATCAAAGGGCCACATGAGATCATGTAAACAATTCGCTTAATTAGCCCAATGCAGGAGCATGGTAATCTTTCCCCAGAGTACCTTCCTCTCCATTCATGTCCAATGCCTGGTAGGTAACCTTATGGGAAGGTCTTTTGACTTGGTGGGGTTTTTTTCTGTCTGAGTTCTGACCTAGGCTCTTCTTCAATTATTCAACAGCTATGTTCCTGTGACTCCACCCTGAGTATCAGGCTGGTCCTTAGGCACCTGCCTTTGGTTGGGTGAGATAAACCCAGGGACTCCAGGGCCTGTTCTTAAGCCCCTGCTCTTAATCCTAAATCCAGAGTTGCATCCATCTGGAAACTGCGTGTAAGATTAGGCCATGGACGTCTCCCTCTGCATACGCTGGGAGAGCAAGGGCTGGCTGAACAGACAAAAGCAGCGTCTCGCTGATGAAAGAAACACATCCTGCTCTTTCTTCTCCCCTCTTCTCCCCTTCCCTTCTCTTCTTCTCTCTAATCACCTTCTCTGTCCTCTGTCTTCCTCTACTCTTCTGTGTTTCTCTATCCCATTTCCCAAGAAAACGGGGCTCTTTTAGACACAGGTTCGCCATCCTCGTGCCCACTCCTGCATAATCAGCACAATCTTTTTAACTATTTTTCTTACAGTGTGCATGGGTGTGGTGCCTAGGTGAAGGGCAGAGGCCACTTGCAGCAGTCACTCCTCTCCTTCCACTGTGAGGTCCTGAGAACCGAACTCAGGTCATCAGGCTTGGCATCAAACACCCGTACCTGAGAGCTGCCTCTCTGCTCTCCAGAACAATTCTTTTTCAAGCACTTGTCATGGGTAGAAATTGTGTTAACTACCCAAAACCAAGAAAAAACGAGCCCCATAGTCCCCTATAAAATGCCTAAAGCCTTACACTATTCTGAGACAGTGATGAGGGTAGCGTCATTTCTACATTCAGGTATGGAGAGTCTCACCCAGGTTAACTCTCTTATCACTTGATCATGAAGTAGAATGCTCTCCAGTATGTTGTCCTAAGCGTCCTATATTATGAAGTTCTTTGCCTTGCAGCCTCCCTTATGTCTGCACCCCCATGTCGGGATGTCGTCATTGAAATAGAAGACACCAAACCATTACTGGCTTCTAAGGTAGGTTGTATGCCAGATGCCTAAGCAATGTGTGTATTCAACCATTCAAGGTTATTAAAATAATGGTCATCAAACCAATTCACAAGGGCTGAATAGTAACAAGATCTGAATCTTGTATTCATCCAAAGACACTTATCAACCAGGCCTTCTTAAAATTTTTCTATTTATAACCCCTTCTTACCTGAGAAGTTTTTACACAGCCCCAGGTATAAAGGTCTATAAAATAAGGTATACAAATAAAACGTATACTAATAATTAATTATAAAATTTGTATAAGTAATTTTTTACTAGACATAATTTTACCATTTGTCTAAAACAAAATCAAGTTGGTATTCTAATGAGATAGACATGCTTATTCATTTTTACATAAAAAATTAAATCTCAGCTGGATATGCAATACCGCAGGACATAGAGCATCATTAATAATTTTCATGGTTGATTAGTATTTTGATTTTTATAGTCATCAACGCTGAAACTCCACTTTGCATAAATGTGTAGTACTAATTCAAAATGGCAGAAGTAGTTTAGGGCCATTTCAGAAATGGTTGAAAATTCTGTCCGAAATCCAAGCCAAAATTCATTTAACTTTTAATGAAACTCAAATAGAAATCTTTAAAACATGAAATTCTAACTAATGCAATCCAAAGATATAGTAATTTGACACCTATGTGATAAAGAATATGATAGGAAAATAACATGTCTTTATTTTCCATAATTAAACCATTACGTTTCCATGAGAGCAGAAAGCTCGGTGTGTAAAAACACTGAGTGTATGCTGGTCTCAGATCTGAGCTGGGGTGTTTCAGGAGATATTCACTAGTGTTGTGTGGTGTGACTACATGCACAATACAAAAATGCATGGGCTGTGGGTTCAGCGGCAAGTTTACGATGGAGTCGCATAGTGCAGCATGGGCGAGCATCACCAGAAGCACTTTGGACTCATTACACACTTTAGTGTTAGTTAAACCTCAGTTGTCACACATTTAGAAATCTCACTATTGTCAAATTTCCTGTGACACCCCCGCTCCCCCACCAGGTCGTAACCTACAATTTAAGAAGCCAGGCTGTGGACTAGCAGCTTCAGCCCCCACTAGTCAGCCACCTAGGATACTTAAAACATTATCAATGTACATAATTCAAACACATGCATAAAGAATGGAGAACCGCTGGTAGGGGTAGCCCAAGTGATACCAAGTGTTAGATGCTTCTAGAACAAATTGTAAATTTAAAGCAATAGTGAGAACTCGCATGTCAGGATCCCCCCCTCCCCCCCGTGTGATGCTGGATTGTCATGGTTAGGAATGACCCTGTTTGTCAGTACATGAAACACCCTGGGTTTTTATATTCACTCTGGAAGAGGTTGGTGGGAATCCTTCCTCGGGATCCAGTCTGAAAACCATCCCAGCCACTTCTACAGGAAGGAACAAGAGAAAAGGAAAACCCAAAGAGCTCACTGTTTCTCTTGGCATTTAGAATAAACTTTCACAGCATGTTTTAATACGCACACTGACTGGAAAATACACATGATTGCGCTGTAATGTGCTATGTCCATAAACGGCACTTTTTAAAAACCCACTTCTTCCCCGCTGCGTTAAGCTCTCTAGCAACTGGCCTGTGTTAAATATCGTCTCCACAGCCAGTACTGGAAGGCTGTGTTTGATTCTAACATGCGGCAGTTCTCCACAATCACAGATGACAATAACAAATTCCCAACACCACAGGGCAACGTGACTATGTTCACTTATTGAAAATAACCCCAATTAGTATCAATAAATATCAACAGGAGTTGCCTAGGGAGAAGTTATGTGCTTAATACTTAAGATTCTCCATGGGAATTTTCACAACCACTCTGGGAAAAGGCAGTGTGAGATCCCACTCGATACTCTGCCTCCAGCTTACCATCAACCGCTGCCAATCAATCCTGCCTGCATGCCTTCTGGGTACTGGGTCATCCTCAGTACTATTGGGGCATAAGGAAAACGGTGTCAGTACTACAGGCCAGTATTTCTGCTCCTTTCTTGACAGTCTCAGACTAGGTTACTCTAGCAACACACTGTGAAAGGTTCATTTGCCTCAGCTTTTAACAGGGAGGAGTAGCAGGCCCAGAGACGGTTGAGTCAAGTCATTCCCGCTACATTATACATGACTGTAATGGGCGCACTCCCCTCACACCTAGTTGAGGTCTTCTGTGTTGATAGGAAAAGGTAAAATCTCCTGAACGCCCACCTCCGTCTGTTTGTCCAGGTAGACATTACATCTGTCTGTAAAGTCTAATGAGTAACGTTGAGATTTGGAAGAGCCAATGGCAAGCTTACTAATGTCCTTTATGACATGTATCACATGTACATGTAATGTGTACGTTATTACCACTAACTCAATTTAGTCTTTGTATCTGCATGAATGAGTCTGTCTATGCTGCTGCTGAGGACTGGAGGCCGGAGACTGAGTCTTTCATGACGGCATCATCCTTTATGATGTCTATGGGAACTCTTAACAGATGAGCTTAGGGCTCTGTAAAGAAAAGAAGGAAGCGAGGATGGGGGGCATATTGGTCAAGTGCCATCCAGCCAGCACAGACATCCCTTCATGGTCGTCTCAACAATTGCCTTCCAATTCCAGTGCTTAAGCAGTATGTCGACAGCACTCAGCAAAATGGCTTCTCCAAGGACAGTGCATGTATGTATAATAATATGTATGAGGCTTCATGGGACTGGGGAATCATGGTCTAAGGACCTGAATTCCTCCGGGGTCTATTAGCAGATTTTGGAGTGAAAGGTGACCTTTAGACAATACTATCATTCTAGAGGGGAGACTGGCCCGTGCCATGTAATGCTTTGAATTGGATTTTCAACTTCATTTATTCGATTGAAAAAAAAAGAAAGTCACATGAGTTGCTGTCCTTCCTTTTCTGCACGGGATAATGAGCAAGCAGAAGTGAAGGAACCCTCCCGGACTAGCCCTGAAATTTAAAGTCAGCAACTTGTCTTGGATGCCTTTTCAACACGGCCTGTTCTTTACTCTCAATCAGTTCTGCATGACTTAAAATAAACACAAATGAACAGACTAAATACTTGGATTCAAGACACTGAGACTGTGAAAAGATTTTTTTTTTAAATTCCTCTCTCCAAAATCTCACTCCACCTGTGATTATTTAACCCTAATCTTGCTTTGGGATGAATCTAATAAGAAGAATTGATGCATCTCATTCTCTCTGCCTCCCTTGGCAATTCTGTTGTAACAAGGATCAGTCTAGATAGGAATACTGAGGACCTGAAGAAGCCGGTGGCCCTCCCCACAGCAACCACAAAAGTGTGGTAGTGAACAGTTGCTCTTACATTGGAAAGGAAGTTGGGATTTCAGGAAGGGGGACTGGGTAGCATTTTCTCACACTGGCTCAGAGGGTGAGCTTTGCCAGAGTCCCAGCAAGAACCAGGAGGAAACTCAAAGTCTAACAAACTCTAGCTCTTCCTTCTCTCACTCCTGCGCATGCCCTAACACCAGGGGCAAATTCTCCATGCAGGAATTCAAGTGGAAGGATTTGGCTAAAGAGAAACCTACCATCTTTGTATTAGAACACTTTCTCATGTCAGGATTGCTGTGGTATTCTCACAGAGGCGGGAGGGGAGGAAACACAGGAAAGGCATCGACATGATGACCTGCGGTCACGCACACCTTGTGCCAGGACAGCTCTTGAAGGGTTGAGAATGAGGTCACACTGGGGACATGCTCTGGAGCTGCGTGGAATGAGAGGCTGGGAGAAGGAAGATGAGTAGCTCCCTCCTGTGCACCCACCGTGTTTGTCGACCACAGTATAGTCCGCCTCCACTAAAAACACAACATGGGTGCATACCTCCAAGCATTCCAGTACTGTGTGGAACTCCGTGGTGTGTTTCCAGAGAATTCTGAGATACATTCAATGACGAGATGCTTTTGGCTGGAATAATTAGACGATCTATTAAATGTTGATATTATAAAGTACGCAGGAAAATAATGTTTCTCTCTCTCTTTCTCTTTTAATGTTCATGGGATCTTAAACCAAACATCCACGTGACCTGTGTATGATTTTCCTTACTACTGACATCATATGTTCAGCTGTCAGAAAAGGTAACTATTGTACATATTTTTGCACATCTAAGACTCACGGGGTCAGGGGTGCTGCTCGGGAGTAGAAAGCTTGGCTTGACATGTGCAAGACATTTGGTTCAATGTTCAATACATGTATTTCCTGTCTACAACTGGTATGTAAAGACTTTTTCCTAAGATCAGGGATGGATTGATGATCTGCAAAGGGCAAATAACTCATTGTAACTACACACATGTGTGTGCACACACATCTGTATGAATATACATCTAAAGACATATAAAGATACATGTGTATATAAGAATTTATATACATAAATCTGTAAGTACAAAAAAGAAACAGACTTTTTATGATTTCATTTACATGGATATGTATGGTGTGTGGATATGCACACGTATGTGCAGGTACTGAAGCAGGAGGATGATTAATTTGGGGCCAGTTTGAACTCTGTATCAAGACCCTGTGCAGGAATGAAGGAGGGAAGGAAGGGAAGAAGGAAAGGGGGAGGGAGGAAGAAAGGGAGGGAGGGAGGGATGGAGGGCGGGAGGGAGGGAGGGGAAGGGAAGGGAAAGGAAAGGAAAGAAAGGAAAGGAAAATGGGATGGAGGGAGAAGGAATGGAGGGAAGGAGGAATAGAGGTGGAAAGGGAAGAAGAGAAATAGAAAAAAAGAGATTAAGATCTATGCAGATACTCTGCCTTATATACTATCTCTTCTGCCCAACCAAGAACCATCAAAACAAGAGGTTCGCAGGTCTGGCTGTAATTGAAATCACCTGGGGGGCAACTATAATGAACACCCAGTTCTCTGCCCAGAATGACTGAATCAGAATCTTCAAGGATGGAGTTGGAGTCCCTGGTGTAAATGAACCATAATCCTCCCTACCTTTGTTTCACTTGTGAAATGTTTCAGAGTTCGCTCTCCTAGTGATCTTGTTTGATTTTCAAATCAACTCTAGGAGGCGGATGGAGCCGGTTGTTACTATCTTACTTGCTAGATGAAGAAACTGATGATCAGAGTTGCAGAACAAGTTGCCCAAGGCACTGTGCTCGTAACCTAAGGACTAGAGCTAGAACCAGCTCACCTGACTCCTAGTTTAGAGAGCTTGGTATTATTGCTAACAGAGCTAAAGAAATGAGATCATAGAAAACACATGTTGGAAATGCTATGCTAATTTATCTGTGGAAACAAATATTAACAGCAAAGAAACAAAGAGACATCAATAAATCATATGCATTAGATCTAAGAGAAACTAATAAAGGTGTGGACACTGAAGCAAACACATTTCATTAGCAGCTAGGGTGATAGATGGCAATGGGTACAGTGCTTGCTCACAAGCTAGGGGACTCAAGTTCTAGCCCCAGCATATGCGTGAAAATGCAGAGTATGGTGGTGCATGCTTATATTCCAGCACTGGGAAAACGGAGACAGAAGGATGACTGGGTTTGCTGCCCAGCAAATTTAGCCCACTGGTGAGCCCCCAGCAATAAGAGACCCTGCTCACAGAAGGTGACAACATTCATGCAGTGTCACCTGAGGTTGACCTCTGGCCTCCACATACACTCCTACGCATGTGCACATGCATGTGTGCACACACACGCACCCCCCACATATGTGATTGGTTGAGGTCTCCTTGAGCAGAATCATGAACGTGCTGCCCACAGTGCATATGAACAGAAGCATGGAATCTCAGAGTCAGTCATCTCTCATCTATTACACAGTGGTTTTCCCGTATGGATTAGAAATCCAGACTGTTAGTAAAGATGTTTTTCGTTTTGCCGTGGCTTTAGGAGGAAGAAATCATTGACTGGTGGAGTAAATTTTATGCTTCTTCGGGGGAGCATGAAAAATGTGGACAGTATATTCAGAAAGGCTATTCCAAACTCAAGGTACTTGGACCTATGTCTGTGGGTGGGGAAAAGCTAGTCCCAGCATGCGTAAGGCCCTGGGTTTAAAAGGCCTCATGGTGGGTACTGATGGAGAGGGGCCAGGAGTGTCTCCTGAAGAGCCCTCTGGCAACAGGTTCGCCTTTGCCAAGTACCAGGACTTGAGGAAAGCTGCTGAGTTATAGTTGCGTGACTGTCCCTTTGGGGCTTGGGGGCATCTGGCAGAGGCTAGGAATGGGTTGGTACCATACTAATTAGGCCAACAATTACCCAGAATTGTTTGGCTCAGGGAGACCTGGAAGTCACAGTGTCCTTGCAAAGCCATTGATGTCAGTATGCTTCATTTTGTCTTGTGAACAGTGATCAGTTTTGCTAAACAAAAAGTTGATTCTGTTACATGTATGTGTCCCTGGTTGTCACATCACAACCATGGGCACACCTGTGCAGGCAGGGGTGGCCATCTGGACTATTCTGATCATGCTCTGAGTTTTTCAGTTCTCCGTTCAGGTGCTAACTCTGTCAGCTGCAAATCCAAGTCAGAGCAAGGTATAAGAGAAAAATAAAATTAAATGAGAAACATCTAGTTGTTAAAATCATCCCTCTATCAAAGTAGAAGGACCTGTATCCTTGCTTGTTGATGCCGTGATATATTTGTGTGGCTTAAGTAACACCAGCACATAAGTGATCACATTGAAACCCGATGAGACTGAGCTAAGAGGACAGACTCATGTTCTGTCTTCCTCTCCTCCCTGACTCCCTCCTTCCTCTCTCTCCTTCCAGTCCATCTTTATTGCTTGTCTTTTTAAAAATCAAGATATAATTGATATGCCATAAAGTGATCCTTCCGCCAAGTTTTGATGTTGTGCACACCTGTGCAAAGCAGCGCCCAGGGCAGGGGGAAGACCATTTCCACACACAGAAAGTTCCTCTGTGCCCCCCTTCAAGCCAGTCCCCGTGAGTGCAGCCTGCTGGTGAACCACTGATCTGGCTTCTACCATGTTACGTTGGCTCTGTCTGCTTGTGTGCTCCATGTAACTGGAATCACACCTTGTTACATCCTGCGTTTGGCTCCATTGGTCCCATACTCTGCTGCTGAGACTTACCATGTTGTTGTGGTATTAGGAGTTTTTCTCCTCTTGCTGACTAGTATTGGATTAGACTGGGTTGGGGGTGGGTCAGCTCCACACTCTATCTTACCTCCATCCTCCCCTCTCCATCCTCTCTCTTTCCTCCCTTTTCCTCCCTCTCTCCCTCTCCACGGTTTGTTAACTCATTCTCCTGACACTGTGGGCATTCTTGAACCACAAGGACTTGTTTCTGTTTCTCTTTGGTAAATTCCTAAAATCACCATTTCTGGGCCATAGGATAGGTGAATATTTAAATCCCTAAAGGAAGCGCAGCGTTTTCCCAAGAGGTTGTTTTATGCTGCCCCCACCAGTGAGTGAGTGTCCCATGTGTTTCCTCGCATCCTTCTGCCTTTTGGTACTCAGTCTCATTGACTTGAGACTCTGCCTGTGTATTAATGAGAAACTGAGACTCTGTTGTGGTTTCCAGATCTATGACTGTGAACTGGAGGATGTAGCTGAATTTGAGGGCCTGACGGATTTCTCAGATACCTTCAAGTTGTACAGAGGCAAGTCCGACGAGAACGAAGACCCGTCTGTGGTAGGAGAGTTCAAAGTGAGTCAGATATGTGTCTTTGTCCTGTTTCAAATTCATCTTCACTGCTTTTGTGGATCATGGAGGGAAGAAGTCTGCAGCAGAACAGTATTGGATTAGACCGTCCTCTGCCCTCTGCTGGGGGGAAAAGCTGCCCACAGGAAAAGGGCAAAGGGGAGCTAGGGTGTGCTTTTCCCTGCTTGGGTCAGCCAGGCTTGAATCCTACAGGGCTCTTTCCAAGGCCTACTTTCTCCTCTGCACTTCTGCCCTCAGGGATTTTTAGCAGGATCATTATGGCAAGTTCCCAGGCCAAGCTCCTCACCACCTTTCTCCTTCCAACCAGTCTGCAGCCAAATCTGATCCCTGTCTGAATGGCTTAAGCACACCTCTTGGTTTCCCAGCTCAGGTCTCAGCTCCTTCCAAAGCTGAGCAGGCCTTTCGCAAGCCATGTGTCCCTCCAGCATGGAAGAACCTCTCCCAAGTCCCAAACACACCTTGCAAGCCCTCTTGGACGGATGTGCAGAGCCTTGGGCCAGGCCCCTTTTCCTTCCCTGGATGCCCTTTCTTTCCTCTCTGTGGTCTGACCAAGCCCTGCTCCTGCCTTAAGCCAGCTCGAATGTCAGTGTTTGTCAAGAGTCCCCTGGTTGCTTTGGGCAGCATGACTCACCCATGCTCTGGGCTCCCACAGGTCTGGGTTCACCGCCTGTTGGGTTTGACTGCTGCTTCTCCTCCCCAGCACACTTGGCAGAGCCAGGGCACCTAACACTGCCTTGTCCTAATCCTTTGCCAATGGCAGACATGGCTAATGGATCAGAGGATTACACCCAACACAGGGTCTCAAATCCTCCTTGCCCTAGCCTCCCACTAAGCCAACAATAGGGCATAGAGTCAGACTAATCTCGCATCTTGTGCCACACTCTGGTTCTTGAGTTTTGGGTCCTCCACACCCAGTATTCAGTGGCTGCTTGCTTCACGACATGCTCCTTAATGCAGCTGGCTAGAACAAAGGCCCAAACATCCTAATCCCAACTCCGATGCCTTTCCCTGCACAATGGATTTCCCTGGGAGTGGGGCCCAGGCAGGTAGGGCTGACACAGAAGGGGAGCCGCCTTAGTACTCCACTGGGCTACTCCCATCTCCAAAATAATCTCAACTCCTTGCCTCTTTGCCACCACCTTCCGTCACACTGACCAGTCACCTCCACTCCCTGTCCAGGTTGTCACCTGCTTCCTAATCGGCCCTCTTCTGAAATGATGGCTATAGAACCCCATCACGTTCCCTCCTGGACTCACCCAAGGGCCAATGCATGTTGTTTCTTCCACAAACACAGGTCCACATCGCCCAACTGTGTGATATGGAGGGGACCCTGTGTGCTCTAAAGAGGGGGACATTTCCTAAGAACCCTCTACTCAGTGGCCAGGGCCTTTGAAGTCATCAGTACGTGTCTCCCTCTCTCTCTTTCTCTCAGGGTTCCTTCCGAATCTATCCCCTGCCCGATGACCCCAGTGTGCCAGCTCCTCCCAGGCAGTTTCGGGAACTGCCTGACAGTGTTCCACAGGAATGCACGGTTAGGATCTACATTGTTCAAGGCTTAGAGCTCCAGCCCCAGGACAACAATGGCCTGGTAAGAGTTTGGGTGTGGGGCCTTCTCCTGTAGCAGGATAATTACAGTCATCAGCCATGGTAATTGTCACCTTCTTTCTCGCTGGGCGTCTGTTATCTCACTAGGAGAAAGATACTCTAGCAAAACAATGTGTGCAGGAGGATTGTCCCCATGGGGATTTACCTAAGAGCTTTGAGGGGGATGCTTAGGGCTCTTTAGTTCATCCTTCTCGTGTTACCGATGTGACCCGGGACAAGATTTGCTCCAGTCACAAGCCCAGCCTGAGCAGAGTCAGGTCACCCCTACCTCCACCCCACCCCACCTTCTCACCCACACAGCTGCTCTGAAGGTACGCTGGCTCCCTGCCACCCAGAGGAGAACCTTGCACCGAGCTCATCCCAGGCCCTCGGGTGCCCCAGCGCCTCCTTTGTCATCCGTGGGGAGTAGAGAGACAAGCCGAGTCTATCCCCGAGATTGACTTCAGTTTGCCCCCGCGATGATATAACATCTCACCCGTCTTGTCTCCACAGTGCGATCCTTACATCAAAATAACCCTGGGCAAAAAAGTCATTGAAGACAGAGACCATTACATTCCCAACACTCTCAACCCAGTGTTCGGCAGGTAACCAACAGTTCAAAACATTCCTTCCTCACGAAAGGTGCCCTGCCCTGTTCGAGGCGCTCATACTGGGGGCAGGTAGCCATGTCCTCCTCAGGGAAACAGGCAGAAGTAGAAGGACTGGGAAGGACCATGAGGAAAAAAGGTCAAAAGATGGGTGTCTCTGCGTCAAGATCTGTCCCAAGTCTTTGGCCCCAAGCAAGGCCCCGTAGGACATTAAGCATTGGGGGCGGTTGGAGTGGGGGGGCTCAACTGCCACTAAATCCTATTTTCACTTCCAGAGGCTAGTGTGGGCTGTTTTCTGGACTAGCTCTCTCCTTGTGATCCAGTGATCATGTCACTGAGAGCAGGGTGCAAAGGGACAGGACAGAGAAGCTGCTTTCTAGGTCTTTAATGTCCCCAAGATCCTTAACACGGCATCGTTTTCTTTGTAGTTACAACCTTGACTTGTTTCTGGCTATAACATCTATATTTTTAAACATTGTTTTTATTTATGCCACTTCTGTGAACATGTGTGTGCGCATGTGGCAGTTGGGGACAACTTAGTCCCCCCCCCCCTACTATGTAGGTCCCAGGAATTGATCTCAGGTCGTCAGGCTTGGCAGCAGGATCCTTTACCCAAGAGTCATCTTATCAGCCCCATTACATAAATCTTGTCAGAGCTGTATCTGCTACCAATGTCAGATGATTGTTGAGTAAAACCAGCATTAATCAGCTGTAAGCACTTTCCACATTCAGTAACAATTAATTTGCTGAGCATTCAGAGTAAGCGGGTCCTCTGCTGAGCTATTTATAGAAGACATCTCAGATAATCTCACGAAACTCTGAAGGGAACAGAAAGAGGCCCAGAGAGAATGTGTGCCTAATGTTTTCCTGGCCATAGGCAGAGGTCGAACTTGAACCCATGCCTTATGACCCCAGTGTCTCCATGGCACCAGCACCACGCTCTGTCCTGTCCAGGTCTCATTTTCTCCAGCGTTAGATTCTCTGACCAGGCATGACGGGGTTAGGAGCCCTGCATCTCAGGTGAAGACACAAGTCCCCACAGCTCTGTCAACAAGCTGCAAGACCAGCAACAGAGACAGAAGGGGCCAGCTCCACAGCCGCAGATCCAGGCTTTCCCAGAGCCCTTGGCAGTACTTCATACTCAGAGCAAAGCTACCGTCTGTAGAGAAATGTTTGTTGTGCCGGACATGTGAGGAAGGGCTGGGAGGAGATTCCGTGACCAACTGTGCAAGCGTGAGGACCGGAGTTTGGATCCCCAGCTCTTACATCTGTAAAATGGGTGGAGGGCAGAGGCTGTGGCTAAGATGTGGCCACAGGATTCTGAGAATCCAAATTCCATCCCTGGAATCCTTGAGAGAGAGAGAGAGAGAGAGAGAGAGAGAGAGAGAGAGAGAGAGAATCAGAGGCAGCTGTGCACATCTGTAATCCCAACACTTCTGTAGCCAGATGGGAGGAGACAGAAAAATCATCCAGAAACATTCTGGCCAGCTAGAGTGCAGTGTGCAGCACAGAACAAAAACAAGAGAGAACCAACCGCAAAAGGGTGAGAGGCAAGAACTGACCCCCCAAAAGCTGCCCTTTGACCCTAACCCATGCACTGTCACACATAATGCCCCCCCCAATATTAAGAACTAAAAATATTTGTTCTTGGGTTTTTGTTGTTGTTTTGTTTGTTTGGTTTGGTTTTTCTACACAGGGTTTCTTTAGCTGTCCTAGAACTAGCTCTTGTAGACCAGGCTGACCTAGAACTCACAGTGATTCACCTGCCTCTGCCTCCCGAATGCTGGGATTAAAGGTGTGCACCACCACCACCGGACTTTGTTCTTAATTTTTTTTTAAAAAAAGTGAATAATAAAGGAAGATATTCTGGCTTCCACATGCACAAATGAGTGCAACAGTTTGCATATATGTATACATGCAGACACACACACACACACACGGGGGGGGGGCATTGTTCTCCCAAAATTTTGCTAAGTGGGAGAGCACTGTTCCTGTCTGCCCTATGCCCTACCTACTCAATGCTTTATGCCTCACATATATTCCTCTTTGTCTTTTTCTGCCTCTCTGTGTCTGTCTCTCTCATACATGCTTATATGTACACACACACAAACACACGCACACACATGCATGCACTCACACACACAAACACACACACACATGCATGCACTCACACATGCACAGATGCACAAATCTTGGTCATCCAGTTTTTAGATTCAAACAAAGCATCCTCACAGGCAGGAACATACGTGTACAAAGGACCACCCACTTGGCCCCCAGCATGTGTGTATACATGCGCACACACGCATACCCTCAGACACCTGCACACGAACACCCTCCATGCCGCGTACCCCTAGGCTGAGTGCCGGGCCCAGGGAGGGGAAGTAAATCCTCTGGCACAGCAATGTGATCATTTTCCCTTTCTTCCACTGATCCAGCCCCAAGGTCTAGACAGGAAAAGGCACGCAGGGCAGGAAGGAGGGCTCCGTGCAAAGGGAAGCAGGCAGAGTCAGCTTTGAAGGCAGAAAGGCGGCCCTGTCTGAATGGCCTGTTTCAGAGCTGCCAGCACAAGCTTAACAAAGCGGCAGGAAAGTCTTTCTCAGAGCCACCCTGGGAGAAGGGATGCTGTCAGGCTCTGCCAGGCCAGTGGCTGTCTAGAGGGATGCACAGACTTCCGTCCATCCAGCTGGTGACCCTAGGCTGGGGACTCAGTCTTGGGAAGTGGCTTGTTTCTCAGCAGAGAGACTCTGGAACAGGGCTTGAGAAAGAAGCCACATGTCCTGTGTTCTTGGCCATTGCTCATTCTGGCTTCTCTAGATCACATTAAACTCCCGAATGCTGTCCTCTGACCTCCGTGTGCAGGTTGTGGTGCCCACACTTACCCACACGCCATCCACACAATAATAATAAACCAAAAGATTTCTTTAAAAAAATTGATATCTCATGGGAGAAGAACATTCCTTAGTCAAACCAGTACACGCAAGATACTTGGAGTTTTGTTTTGTTTCCCTTGAGACAGGATCTCACTGTAGAATCCTGGCCATTCCAGAACTCACTATGTAGATCAGGCTGGCATCAAATTTGCAGCAACCCTCTCCTGTCTCTGGATTGCTGTGATTATAGGAGTGCACACCATGCCCAGCTTACTGCTTTTCTTCTTGTCGTTGTTTTTTGTTTGTTTGTTTGTTTGTCTTGAGACAGGGTCTTTGTACATAACTTGGCTATTCTGTAACTCAACATGTAGACCAGGCTGACCTGCAGCTCACAGAGATCCACCTGTCTCTGCCTCCCAACCACTGGCACTAAATGTGTATGCCACAACACTCGGCTAGCGTGTGTGTGTGTGTGTGTGTGTGTGTGTGTGTGTGTGTGTATGGGTACTTGAGCTGCATGCATGTCTGTATACTGTCTGCACCTGGTGCCCACACTGGCTTTGAGGCTTTGTGTGTAATTGTGACACAAATACCCCTTTCCCTGGAGTCACCTGCCTGCCTGGAACCTCAGGGTAGCTGCTGCCCCTGGAGCGGTCTCTGAGATTGTTGCAGGAGACACTCAGGAGGCTTTCTTCCAGGGTGCCATTGAACACTCCTTCCTGGCTCACTGGACAAAAGCCTGTCCAACCAGAGTGTAGCAAGAACAAGAGGAAGCCCGGGGGTGGGGGGGGACCTTGCACAGTTTTCCTTCAGTTAAATGTACTGAGCACTTGGAATAAGAGGGATCCCTCAGGGAACAACGTGATACTAAGGCTAAGCCCTGCCTGTCTGCTGCTGACATGGGCAGCCAGCACCCCCTGGACCCCGAAGTTCACCCACCAATATGATAGCTGTTGAGTTATCTCTCCGCATCTCAGAAACATTTGCATTCTAATGTGGATTCCATAGAAAAGGTTTAAGAACTGAATAAAATCTGTGGCAGGACCAGAGGTCCTGGCAGGCCCCCTACATGACACACTATGCAAGTTCATGAATGCCTCCCTGTGTTTTTCCGAGAGATGGGTCAAGTTGTTTCCTGGGGCAGGCGACCCTGATGAGCAGAGTACAGAATGAAGTGGTGTATAGACAAATGGCTGTAGATCAGGTGCCTTATCCATCTTCCTGGAGAGAGGAGAAAGGTGTCCCATGTGGTAATACTAAAATTGGCGATATGAGCCGGGCGGTGGTGGCGCACGCCTTTAATCCCAGCACTCGGGAGGCAGAGGCAGGAGGATCTCTGTGAGTTCGAGGCCAGCCTGGTCTACAAGAGCTAGTTCCAGGACAGGCTCCAAAACCACAGAGAAACCCTGTCTCGAAAAACAAAAAAAAAAAATAAAATTGGCGATATGATGTATTATTATTGTTGTAGCCTAAGCTTTAATCAATCCTCTCTTACTGAAGGTTTCCTAGACATCTCTTTGCTTGCTTCTTAGAATAGAATGGGTGATGAGAGTTGGTAGGATCATTTCGCGGAGGAGAAAACTGAACAGAGAGGCTAGCTAAATGAGTGTCGTGGCTGGGGTCGGAACATAGGTAATCAATCCGGGCTCTTCTGAGCGAGCACACACTCTTGTTGTTTTATCACTGGTGTCTACTGCTCATCACTTCTCCCCACCCACGCCAGTTGTCCTCCCCAAACACCACCACCCCTTGGCAATTCTTCGTTTGAGTCTTGGTTTCTGGAGCCACACAGAAGGCCCCTGATCATTCTATATGTGCGGGGTTTTTTTTTCTTCCTAGAATGTATGAACTGAGCTGCTACTTGCCTCAAGACAAAGACCTGAAAATCTCTGTCTATGACTACGACACCTTAACCCGAGATGAGAAGGTGGGAGAAACGATCATCGACCTGGAGAACCGCTTCCTTTCCCGGTTCGGGTCTCACTGCGGCCTTCCTGAGCAGTACTGTGTGTAAGTTGCTTCCCCGTGAGTGGGGGGGGGGCTGCTGTACCCAAGGCTCTCTCCTGGGGAGGCTGTGGGACTCTGGCTCCCTCGGTGCCTCGCTTCAGTGTGCCACGGCTCTTTTGATCCATCGAGTGTCATTTTTGACAAAATTATCTGAGGATGACCTAGGGCCACCACATTGCCTCGTTCATATGATAGTCTGTTGTGTTGGTCGCTGGAGCAGAGCAGAGCCGTGCATATGACACAGCTGTCGTCAGTGCTCTGAGATCCAGTCTCTCTCCTGTTCCTGAGCTCCTGATGCCAGGGTCTTAGGCTAGCCAGGTGTCATGGCACGGATTCGCTAGCTTTTAGAAACAGCGATTGATTGTTAACTACCAACTATCCACCGTCCAACACCCCCCCCCACCCGGCAAGGATTTTATGCCCAGTGTCCCCTGCTGCTAACCAGTGGCTCTCTGAGCATCCAATGAGACTGCAAGTCACTTCTGGTTTTTAATTTGCCTCTCTGGCTATGGTGATCCCAGGTTCCTCATTTTTGTTAAGGAGAGAACTGGACATAAAAAAATAAACACGATGAGTTGGCTGAAGCCAAAGTACTGTATGGGTTTTATACCTCTGAGAGAGGTGTCCAGGAGACACCGTGTGTAGACCTGTCCCTCCCCTTGGACAGAGGTGCACTTGTGTGGAACACTGTGCCTCTGGAGTCACTCCAGACTTGTCCACAGTTCTGGAGTCAACACCTGGAGAGATCAGCTGAGACCAACACAGTTGCTTCAAAATGTAGCCAGGTTCAAAGGCTTCCCACCCCCAGTCCTTTCCGAAGACGGAAACAGGATCAGATATGGAGGACGAGACTACCATCTGGACGAATTTGGTGAGCAGAAAGCTGTGGCTGTAAAGCACAATGTGATAATCTGCTTCTGTTGCTGCGTGGGGGAGGGGGCATGAGCCAGGGCAGCACCTGATGATCCCGTGCAAGACCCTATGTCTGACCTGACCTAAACAAAAGCCGCAGGTGTCCCAGTGGACACGTTTTCTTATCTTCCAATTTTCCTGTAATACATAATCAGTTCAACAATGTTCCAATGACAGTGAAAAGAGATTCCACCCCAAAGAGACTCCATCACAGACAGGTGCTGGTAATACTTGGGAGGAAGAGGCAGGCGGATCTCTGAGTTCAAGGCCAGCCTTATCTACAGAGCAAGTACCAGGACAGCCAAGACTACACGGAAAAATCCTGTCTCAAAAGACAGGAGAGAGAGAGAGAGAGAGAGAGAGAGAGAGAGAGAGAGAGAGAGAGACAGAGACAGAGACAGAGACAGAGAGACAGAGAGAGACAGAGAGAGACAGAGAGAGACAGAGACAGGAAAGACAGAGAGAGTTCTAGTTGAACTTGGTCTCATGGCCACATCTGACTAGTTGCAAGGGGGGCTAGGAAATAAGATGGTTGCAAGCCTGTGCTACAAAAGTAAATACAAACTATCCCCCCATTCTAGTATGCTCTGCGCTCTGCTAATGGCAGAATACAAGGTAGGTGTGAGCCTCAGTAGGGAAGTCCCCATAGCCAGGAGCCGTTTGTATCCATTTAGTCCTGCACAAGTCCATGCTGACGCTGTACATACTGGTGATGCCTGACCATTTTTTACAAAGTTTGGGATGATATTTTGCAAATTGTTGGGGACTGGATTATTCCTGACTGTTCCTAATTCAATGTGACTTTGCATTCCAGAAGCCAACAAAACCCTGCACCAGCACCTCGGGGCCCCTGAAGAGCGTCTTGCCCTGCATATTCTCAGGACTCAGGGGCTGGTCCCTGAGCATGTGGAGACAAGGACTTTGCACAGCACCTTCCAACCCAACATTTCCCAGGTAAAGGGGGACCCACCACCTGCTCATCAAATGCAGTGGCAATCACTGATGGGCTTGCCTCTTGAGACATGCCTTCGTCCTTTTAAATACGTAAGAAACAGAAAAGAAACTCAAGCTAGTTTCATCCCGAAGGAGTTTATTGCAAAGATTTTCAGGGATCTCGTTACATACCCACAAGAGATTATCTACGATTCAAAACCAACTCAAGCCAGGGTCTCCCTTTGTCTTTGTTTCTGGCGCTGGCGAATCCTTTCATTGCTGCTGCCACCTTCCTCTGAGTCTGGGTGTCGCGGAGCCCTGCGTACTTACTTCTGTGTTGTGTACTCAGGGATCGGGTGTCCCAGTCCGTGTAACCAGGAGAGCAAACTGAGCTTGGCCTGACTTGGGGAAGAGGTACCTCCTGAGTCTAGAGAGTCAAGGAAGCAGGGGCGCAGTGCACAAACAGTAGGTCAAAGGGACCGTACAAGTCAAGCCCCAGAATATGGGCCTCGTTTCTGGAGGAGCAAAGTGAGACACATTCAAATACAATGTAATCCATGTAGAAGCTTCGGATAGTGGATGCTTCCAGGCTGTATCTGCAGAGATTTAGGTACCAGAGGCCTGGAGTAAAGCCAGGAGTGTGAATTCTAATACACACCTCGAGGGACTCTGGTATGAGTAACTAGGAACTCACACTTTAATAAATATTAATTTACTAGAAGCAAATATCATCAGTACCTACTATAAGACTATAGACATGCTTGTTTTGTTTTGTTTGTTTGTTTTTATTTTTTTTTCAAGACAAGGTTTCTCTGGGTAACATCCCTGGCCTGGCTGTCCTTTTACCACTCAGAAGTGGCCATGGCTTCTAGATAACTGTCACATTTGCTTTCATCCTGTGCTACATTTTGATTTCTTGATCTTATTCCTTCTCCTTTCTGCTCGAAGCCTATTTATTCTGCCCTCCCACCTCCCACCCATCAATCCTAGATGGAGCCTGGAGAGTTGACCAAGTGAGGAAGCTTTCTTCCTGAGAAGGTTCCAGCCCGCCTTCGCTCCTGCCTGCAGCCTTAGACTCAGACTGCGGCTTAATCTTAGGCGACGCCTGGATGCCTAATGTCCTGTGGTGTGCCTGATGTATGGCGGAGCCCTGAGCCTAGAGATTAGTTGGAAAAGCATCAGGATCATAGTAAAATATATTCCTTTTCAAGGGTTCCAGGTAATTCATTTTGATCGCAATGCCTTGGGAAGCCAATCCAGTGGTTTCCTTGGCAAACTTCTCAAAGACCAGTCTATGTTTGTCTGAAGGCAGAGTCCATACAAGATCCAAAAATAATGTAGAGACTATAAATTGATTTGAATGGTTGGATAGTTGTTTTTTTTTTTAACTGGCATTTGTACCTGTCTGGAAGAACATTCCAGTGGAGCAGAAAGGCTCGGTCCATAGTAGTCAAAGATCAGACCAGGGCCTCACCAAGATGGCAGCACAAGTGTCAGGACAGGCCCTGCCCCTTCTCTCATGAGCTTCTCTTCTGGCGTGGTGGCAGTGCTAACCTAAGGAATATTCTCTTTTTGGAGACCGAGTTATTGTTTTAGAATCGCCTCACAGAACTAGGTTGTTTTCTCTTACGAAGTTTATTGCCATTTTTGTCAGCGGGAAGTCCACTGGGATTGAGACTGAATTTGGGAAGCAATGTGATAGCATTGGCGGCATGAGGGGGAGGACTCGGTTTTAAATGCTTGAGAGTAAGTGTGTGTGTGTGTGTGTGTGTGTGTGTGTGTGTGTGTGTGTGCGTGTGTATGCGTGTGTGTGTGCGCGCGCATACACACATGTGTGTGTTTGCAATAGCAGCTGAGAAACGGGTGAATGAGCTCTATCACTCTTGGAGTGAGAATGGAAAGTGAGTGGCCTAAATCACACTGTAGACTAGCTTAACCTTGGTTTACTCTTTCATCCATTACGGCCTTCCATGTGGAGTAATAAATCAGCAAGTCCTCAGAAGTGGTTTCTCTTAAGAAATGGGATGGAAGAAATGATTTTATAGTTCAGTGGCAGAGGGCTTTCCTAGCATGTGGGAAGACCTGGGGTCCATGCTCAGCGCTGCCAAAAGAAAAGGAAAACCGTGGTTTCTCCCATATGTGACTCCCGCCTTCTTTCCTCTGTGTATGGTTTAGGGAAAACTTCAGATGTGGGTGGATGTCTTCCCCAAAAGTTTAGGACCACCAGGCCCCCCTTTCAACATCACTCCCAGGAAAGCCAAGAAGTAAGTAAGCCTAAGCCCCGGGTTCCCTGGAGCGCGGACTCCGTCTAGGACCAGAAGCAGCACTCTCCTAAAATGGGTTGTGTTCCAGGTACTTCCTGCGTGTCATCATCTGGAACACCAAGGACGTCATCTTGGATGAGAAGAGCATCACAGGGGAGGATATGAGTGACATCTACGTCAAAGGGTGAGGACAGCAAACAGACTCCCACAAGCTGGGGAGTGAAATCCTCTTTCACTAGGCGCCCTGTTGGAGGTGCCCACCCATGTGTTCTTGGTATGACCTGCTATGGGAGTGCCCAGACAGCAAAATGCAGAAGGGGCAGAGAAGAAAAATCTGTCTAAACGGTGTCTAGGGGTGGGATCCCTTCTCAGCTCTCAACTGTAAGAACTGACAAACATTTCTTCATCCCTCTTTATTTAATCGTTCTTTGCTAAGCAGAGTTACTTCTGAGACTCCTTAGCTACGTAGTTGCTTATTTCTTTTTGATATTGCAGACAACCAGCCTTAAAAACCCAATAAAGCTCTCCAAATTTCCTTCCTATACACGTTATTGCCCATAGACAGTGTTTGTGAAAAGCAAGCAACATTGATAGGTTTTTACGAAATACTGCATTCCACTGACTTTTGCTGGATGTCTTTCTCCGATGTGAAAAATGTCGTGCTTATTATTTTCTTACTTGTTTAATTCCATTTCAGGCGGTCTGTGTTGTTAGTTTCTGCTCTGCCATGATCATAGGTCCATAGATGCTGAGAATGGTACTATGTGGTGAGAAACAACCAGTCTTTGTAGTCAGACCCCCTGTGTGAGAATCCTGGCATCTTCCCTGCTAGCCAGGGAAAGTCAGACATGGGCAGCTACTCGCCTGTGCAGTGAAGATAATGATAGCGCTACTTTCTGGAGATAGCTAGAAGATTCCAGGACTCACAGCGTGTAGTTTAGCCCCTGGCAGCTGGCGTGCATTACGTGGGTGTTAGAATTATTGCTCTTCCACATGGACCGAGTTCTTCCTTCCTTGATATGTAGGAGATAAGACGTGTTGAAATGTGATCTATTCATCAGCGAGAACAAAGTGCCTTCGTGATCCCTAGTGAACTTCAATCACAGCTGAGTTAAAGACGTAATGACTGTCATTCAGACGCATGTAAGCTTCATCAGGTTCTCAATTACTGTTTGCTGTTTCAGGGCGTCATTACCATTCCCCCAGGAAAACTAATCCCAGCTAATTAGAGCTATGCAAATTTACTTGACTGTCAGAAGAATATTTTTTTTTTTCTTTTCAAATCAAGGCAACAAACAAAGCAGTGGTGGGCTGAGATAAAACTAGCAGAAGAATAAAACTCAGCCTAAAGTTGTTTGTAAAGTCTGGAATTACATTCTGAACACCAGGACTGGGAGTCCAGCCCAGAGGTAGCAGGGCTCCCTAGACTGAGACTCTGGGGACATTCTGCCATGAGTTGGTTGCTTACTTATTAGTTTGTCTTTTAGATGGATCTCCTATAGCCTGGATTGGCCTTAAACTCTCTGTATAGCCAAGGATGGCTTTGAACTTTTGATCCTCCTGCCTCTGTCTCCCAAGTATTGGGATTACAAGTGTAGATCACCATGATGTGCTTGGGGCTGAAACCCAGGGCTTTGTGCATGCTGGGCGAGTACTCTACCAACTGAGCTAAGAATCAGAGTTTGCTCTCCAGAAGTGCAGAGAGGGGGAGAGGGATCTAAATATTATATGTGCAAAGGTGACTGATACATAAATGCAATGCCTAACCAACATGGCACATGTTGACGTTACATATGAAGTGATACATGCTTGCACCCAAGCACATGTAATGAAAGTATTTGCCTAATTAACATTAAAATTAAAATTAAAATGAGAGAAGCCTTACGAAAAAAAAAAAGGTGGGGGTGGGGAGAAAGAGAGAAAAAGCCAAAGAGACTGAGAAGTCTTGGGTCAGATGATGGTGAAGTTTTAGGGCTGGGTCAAAAGGTAAAGCTACCAGGATCATATTAAAAAAAAAATGTGGACTCTTCAGTAAATTAGTTTAAAAGTTAACAGTCAAATAGAACCGTGGTGCCTGGGAGGATGAAGGGGATTATGGTAGGGCAGGGGAGTGAGGAGATAAGGGGAAAGGTTGGATACAGGGGTGTGGGCGTGTTCCTGGGGGTCTAGCCCTCTACCACTGAATTTCAGACACCCAGTCTCGGGAATCTTCCTAGTGATTTATCTAGAGAGTTAATTAACCAGCGAAAGAGAATGCTCAGGTAGTTGACTGATAACGCTGCTGTAGCTGACAATGGGGCTTAAGGCTAGCAAATGGTATTATCATCTCCCTAGTCAGAAGGAGACTAGCGGCGTGGACTTTGAATTAGACGACCTGGGAGTGCAGACCCACGGCCTGCTATGAGTCTGAAATCACTTCCGGAGCTCCGTTTCCACTGGGAGGAATGAAATGACAAGTGCCTAGGTCATAGGAAAAATCAGAAGGCTGAGATGAGGATCCGCTTCTCTGAGCTCTGACCTCTAACTCTGTCAAGGACAGGTGGGACCCCAGGGTCCAAAGCTTCACAGCTAGGCTCTCCCTGCCGTGGATCTAGAGGCTGGTTCTTCTCAAAGTTGGAATTAAAGGTGTGCTCCACCGCACCAGGCCCGGCTGGAAAACAGTTCTTAGTTTCCAAACAGAAGCAGGCAGATGCGACAGCGGCTTCCTTCTGGACACATTTGTTCGTTCCGTCAACAGGGAGTTTATCTTATATCCACTCCGTGCCAGGCACAAGAAAAAAAGAAATGTTTCCAACCGTCTAAGTTAATACGCTGTTGACGGAGAGGGCTCTTCTCAGCGAGGCGCCTGGAAATAACAGCTTGCCTCTTCCTTGCCTGGTTCATTAATAAGATCATAGTAAATTTTGAGAATAATAAAAAAGGAAGCTGCAAGATTACTTGCTTGGTGCCTCTTTTTGTTTGCTGAAGTTAAATATGGGGAAGGAGACGCTGAAATTTTGAGCTAACTTGCATTGGTGGAACCTACCAGCCCCGATGATAGACGCTAATGAGTCATAGCTGTGAAGCCCCAAATCATAGCCAGCTACAGCTTACCCAAAATAGAAGCTACATTGTTGATGATATTTTCCAGAAAATTTCACCTTAGCTCTGCTAACTACAGTCTAAAGGGTTTCCTGCTTTGGTTTTAAAGGAATTCTATTTTATTTGGCTCCAACCTGGGTTGGATGCGACTCGCCTCCATAAATCACTCCCGGCCTGTGGATCCCTGGAACCTGCCCAGAGAAAGGGCCTTGCTGCTGCTCTCCTCCCCCTAATCACAGCACAGTTTTGCAGTCAGATCCCTTGTCAATCACCGCGAACTGACTCCATTTGCCTCTGCTTTACAGCTGGATTTCCGGCAGCGAAGACAACAAGCAGAAAACAGATGTCCACTACAGGTCCCTGGATGGCGAAGGCAATTTTAACTGGAGATTTGTTTTCCCGTTTGACTACCTCCCGGCTGAGCAGCTCTGTATCGTGGCTAAAAAAGTAAGCCTTGAAAGATGTGGGCAGGATGTGGACATTTTTGGGTCGGGCTTGCCCCGGACCTGGAAGGTCACCGAGTCCAGCTCCCTCTTGGTAGAGACAAGGAATCTGGGACCCACAGAGAGTAGAGCCTTGCCCATGGTCGCATAGCTACAACAGGTATTTATTTGTTTAGTTAGGATTATGAGGAATACCATTTCCTTCCTGCTACCTGTTGGCAAGTCAATAGACGGGGCAGGACAATGGCTTTTGTATCACTGTACACACGTGTTCTGTATGGAACGAAGAGATGGCTACTCTCCGTCTTAGGCCAAATACAAGCCAAGTATTAGAGGTGAGGCGTCCCTTTTGCTGCCCTGGTTAAGCCACGGTATCTGCATTCCCTCACTCAGAAACACTTCCAGGAGGGTTGAAGGCCCCAGTGGACTTAATTAGACAGACTTTCGGTTACAGAACTTAGACCAAAAGAAGTGATTTATTGGTTCCCATTCCTAACCAGTCCAGCGTTGGCTCATTTTAAGAACGTCTGGAGCCCACGTCGAAGCGATGCCTTTGGAAGCTGGTCCCACATTCTTCTCCCTCTGCTCTCTGTCCTCTATGGACCTCACTTCCAGGCAGGCTCTTCCCTGGAGGAGGAAACATGGTAGCCGGCGGCCCAGGCCATCACCCATCTTCCCAGCAAACCACCACAAATAGAAGGGAGTGTCAGAACTGACATCCTAGAACTGGAACCAGGGCCTCTGCCTACCAGAGACTTGTGTCCCTCCCCGAACCAACAACCACTGTGGCCCAGGAGGAAGTGCTCAGGTCAAGCACTGGGATTAGAGATGGGGTCAGTCTTTGGCTACTCCACCATCCCACCCCACCCCTGCCCAGACTGTACTAACTGGGGAAAGAAGAGTTCTCCAAGGAAAGTCCTGATCCTGAGACCTTGGTAAACAAACCTATGACCTCAGTAGGCCTCTGGTCCCATCCCTACCTTCCATCTCTCGTCATATCTGCTCATATCACCTTCCCTACAACCTAAAAAGCTGTACCTGCCCTGAGTCCCCTTGCATCTAATAGCCCTACCCACTGTGGATGCTGCAGTGAACACTTCCTATGTCAGATGGAATGGAGCCTACAGAGGTTCAGAGGCTCAAAATGATGTCGACTTGTGTATCCTTTCAGACACGAAAGCAGTGTAGGACAGAGATGGGGATATTTGGGGTCAGGCCTGAGAGGTGGTTCCTTTTCCTTTTAACCCACATCTAAGGCTATACTTCTCTTCCCTCTGTGGTGCTTAGAGCATAACCCCACACTTAGGACAGCCAGTCAGGGACTAGTCGTGTGGGCTTTCAGAGCCCCTGGAGCTATCCCTAAGAAGGAGAGCCTTCCAAGAGTATGAAAAACGAGGGCCAACCCCACAATCTTTCACATTTCCAAATCACTGGTGGAATTCCTGAGCTGCCCAGGCCAAAGGAACTCAGGTGTAACTGGCAGTGGAGGTATATTCTTAACTAATGTCTGGGCTCAAGCAGGGACTAGAGGTGGGAACTTGGCTGTCTGTGTGCCTACCTTCAAAGTGAAGGATCGGAGGGTTTTAAGTGACCACAAGTATATAAAAGTCCATGGTACTTTCCAAAAGCTAAAAATCCTGGGACATTTTAATATCTGTATTGAAACAAAAGCGGAATCTGAGCCCTAGATTAAACCCACTGCAAATGGGTACAATGAAACTGTCAATCAAGCCTTGGAGATGGGGGTGGGAGTTTGCCCAACAGGGATAAAGGCCCAGTGATGACACCGTGGGCTGGCCCACACTTCAGGAGGGCCACAGCGGAGTTCAGGGGACAGCAGTGGCAGCAGGAAGTCACACTGATAGGAATACGTGAGAAACCTGCTGTTTGGGAACTTCCTAGGATATCCTTGTTGTCACCCGCTGGTGGCTTTGAGACTGCCTAGGGAGTCTGTTGGCCTACTAAATACCAGAGGAAGGTCAGGCTGTCCCACAGGGTGTGGAGGTGGAGGCCCCAGTCTTATCGCGCTATCTGCAGCTAAAGTGAGGGTCTCTGAGCCCACTGACCATGACCATGTGAACCGTCTGTGTCTCTCCCCATTTTAGGAGCATTTCTGGAGCATTGATCAAACAGAATTTCGCGTGCCCCCTCGACTGATCATTCAGATATGGGACAACGACAAGTTTTCTCTGGATGACTACTTGGGTACGGCTTACGTCACCCACCGTCACTCCTCTACCGCGGAAACCAATTACAATCTGGGAACACCTGTAATGGGGGAGGCGGGGATGTGCTCACTGACTGGGTGTCCTCCAAGGGGTGTGGTCTGCTCGTGAATGCCTCCCCTTTTCACTAGCTCTATTCGCTCTGAAGGCCTCACTGGTAAGCTAGAAAGATAAGTACTCGTGCTTGCCTAGCGAGAGCCAAGAGTTCAATTCTCGGGACTGCATAGACAGGGAATGGTGCTACATGCCTTTAACCCCAGCACTTGGGAGGAGGATGCAGTAGGTTTAGGCTCAGGCATTCAAGGCTGTCCTTGGCCATATAGTGAATTAGAGACCAGCCTGGGCACAGGGAGGTTGCCACAGCTCTGCCTCCACTTTCAAGCAACCCGCACTCTCTCTTCTTGGTACTTCGGAACCATCTTTACTAGTTCGCGCCTTGCTCTCAGCAGTTCCTGATGTCCTCTGTGCCTCTTTCTTCCCTCCTCCCCTACGCTGTTCTTTTCCTTTTCCTTTTTTTTTAAAAAAATATTTTATTTATTTATTTATTATGTATACAGTGTTCTGTCTGTGTGTATGCCTGCAGGCCAGAAGAGGGCACCAGACCCCATTACGGATGGTTGTGAGCCACCATATGGTTGCTGGGAATTGAACTCAGGACCTTTGGAAGAGCAGGCAATGCTCTTAACCACTGAGCCATCTCTCCAGCCCCCACTGTTCTTTTCCTTAAGCCCACCCTCCTCTGGCCTCGAGGCCCTCATCGCATGCACACTACCTAATCTTTCTTGTTCTCCCTTCTACATTTTAAACCCAAGCATTCCCAGAAGGTCTCAGAAGGCCTCCTGATTCTTCTGCAGTCCCCCCTACCCCAGTGATGTAAGCCCTGGCACTTCAGCTGATGCTGAAGTTCAACTTTTGCCCATCATCTAACCATGTAAGGCTCCTAAACCAGGAACAATAAGTGGGGCCTCTCACAGCCCTTCACAAAGACCTACGTGAAGCTATCCAGGGGCTAGAGAGTAAATCCCTCCTCCCAGTCCACAGCAGAAACTGTGTCTCTCCAGACACCCTGATCCTGGCTGGGATTTCTCATTTCCTGGTGGGGATTTTTGGGTGAATTATGTTCTTTCAAGCTCCCGTTTCTGGGGTCACTCCAGGAGAGAGCTGTACCAGAATGTTCCAAGGAGCGTCCTGTGTTCCATGCACCTAATTGTCTTTCCCCAAAGGCAGTGAATGACCTCTGGTCAGGGTAGCTCAAAACCACAACTAGTACCTCTCAAATACAAAGGCCCTGAGCTCAGTGGAAATTTTATGTGTAGATGTTTAGTCGATCAGGGTTTATAGAAGAACTGTTTATGCTCACGCCTTTGAGAAAGAAAGCATGGTGTCCTCTGTGAGACACTGAGCAGTGAAAAGCTGTTTCTTCTGCCATCTCCCATCCTATCTGGAAGGAATTTAAACGTCTAGCATGATCTATTTCACTAACTCAGCCATCACCTGTTCGCAATCACCGTGTCCCCTGCACAAGAATGTTCTGTTCACTAAGAACAATGGCTGGCGTAGCCACTTGAAGCTCATCTGGACCTCATGTTGTGTTTCTGGGGCCAGGTTTCCTGGAACTTGATTTACATCACACGATCATCCCCGCCAAGTCAGCAGAGAAGTGCAGTTTGGACATGATCCCCGACCTCAAAGCCATGGACCCCCTTAAAGCTAAGACGGCCTCACTCTTTGAGCAGAAATCCATGAAAGGATGGTGGCCATGCTACATGGACAAAGACGGCGCCCGTGTGATGGCTGTATGAGTATTTTCTGGCTGGGTACCATTTCTATGCCTTATCAGTAGACTTACTCGGGATGAGGGGATAAAGACAGACGAGGCTGTGGGTGTGTGCTCGGGGTTGGGGGAAGGGCATGGGTTAGAAAGATGGGAACCAGGAACCAAGGTGATGCTGTATTTCCTTAGGGTTCTTTTACAGGGAGCTTACTGTGTGCTGAGCGGTGAGAGTAGGAAGTGGGGTTCCCAATGTGAGCTTTTCACATCCTAAAGAGGAAAGGGTAAGGGTGCTGAAACGAAGTCCAGACCTTACAAGCATCTTGGAGGATTCAAGATAAGCTTTGGAAAGAAAGCACAGTGCAGCTCACCATGTTGCCAATGCTACCTCACACAGTACTGATGGTTACTAGGTTACATCTGTGAGCCAGGTACCATGTCGCCAATGCTACCTCACACAGTACTGATGGTTACTAGGTTACATCTGTGAGCCAGGTAACATGATAACTGTCTCACATGTGTGATCTCATGTCTAAACTAGCTTACCAGTCCATGTTAATTGCATATTAGTGGGGATGGGTGGGAGGTATAGTATGTGCTGATCAAAGGCCTCCTCCCTTTTCTCCTTACCCACCACACGCCCTTTCTCATCTGTAGGCTGCATTGTGGGTACAGAGCGAGCGTTCACATAGGAGAGCCTATCTTGTCTGGCTAACCCATCCCCAGACGTTTCCAGTGCTTTCTTTCTCTACCCTGTCTTCAGGAAGCCATTGATGTGGACTTTCTGTTACCATAGAGATTAGTTTTCACGTTATTTTCTTAGACTCTGCTGACAGACCTTTGAGGTAGACTCAATCCTCATTTTATGGATTCAAGCAAACCTGAGAGATAAAGCCCCTGGCAGGGTCAGGCCTTCAGTTTCACCTGGCATAAAAACAGGGGCATTGTCCAGGCCCCTCCACCTAAATCGCCTCTGTGTCTGCATTTCACAGGTTGTTGGGGACAGAGATGGTTTATCTGGGTCCTAAAATATCAATTGCAAGTTAATGAAGGCTGGGTATTAAAGTCACCCGTTGTGCCGGCACATACTTAATACCAGCCCTTTGGAGGAATTAGCGGGACAGAGGTGGGCAGATCTCTGTGAGTTTGACGCCAGCCTGGTCTACATGGTGAATTCCAGGCCAGAGCTACATAGTAAGGCCCTGTCTCCAAAAAGAAAAAAACCAAAGGTTAGATAGAATGTTAGACCTTTTTTGACCTTAGGGCCCTCAGCCACAAATTCAGACAACGGCTCCTTTCTAAGGATGCCACGAGCGGTCTAGATTATCCACACAGAACTGCTCCCTGTGTGGATGTGCGTGCAGGGGCCTGTCAGCAGAGAAGCAGCCTCCATCCCCCCACTGATGCAGCTACAACACCTTGAGTTCCCACCAAGCACAAGTTCTGCGACAGATTGATGTGGGAATGCCAAAACCACAGGGACGCAGGAGAAAGAGAGCGTGAGGCGAGAGAGTGATTTGTCCTCTTGGTTTCCCACGCGGCGGCGGTTCAGAAACACATGGGAGAGGAAATGGGAAGCAGTCTCAGGAGGAAAATTGAAGGCAATCTAAGAATTGCTTTACAAGAATAAAAATTGTAGCTTGGGGAATATTCCTCTGGTTGAAGTAAAAATATTTGTGAAACGTGATGTCATGTGTTTAACCTGCTCTGCTTTACTGAAGGGGAAAGTCGAGATGACACTGGAGGTCCTCAACGAGAGGGAGGCAGACGAGAGGCCAGCCGGGAAGGGGCGGAATGAACCCAACATGAACCCCAAACTTGACCCACCAAAGTGAGAGGCCTTCTTTGTTCTGTGTGTTGTCTGGTCCCCAAACACCTGCAGTTCGAAAGCCCCCCCTTCCAGTTGGCTTAATGGGCTGGATTAGCTATTGGCCTTCTAATTTCGTTCTTCACAGTAGGCCGTGGAGGGGGGGATGGGGCGGTAGGTGCTGTGGTCTCATTTTAACCATTCATCTTCCCCATTAAGCCAGAGTTTGATATCCTCAGCATCTGAAGGAACGGGTGTGGGGATCTGAGCTATTCCCAGTCAACTACAAAGGCTAACAAAGGGGAGCTCCCCGGAGGCTGGGAAGGTGGTGGGCACAGTGGGAAAGGGGAGGCTGAAACTGCTCCTTCAACTGTAGCTTGTCCCAAATTGATTAATTCACGATTCTTGAACTGCTACAGTCTGGTAGACAGTCCTTTGTGAGTTAAGAAGGGGAACTATGTCTCGCATTGCAGCCGACCGGAAACCTCCTTCCTCTGGTTCACGAACCCCTGCAAGACTATGCGCTTCATCGTGTGGCGCCGGTTCAAGTGGGTGATTATCGGCCTGATTCTGCTGCTCATCCTGCTGCTCTTCGTGGCTGTGCTCCTGTACTCACTGCCGGTATGACATCTGGGCCTCGGCTTCCACAGCCCTGCGGCGCCATAGCCACCAGGCAGCGACCCTATCACAGCCCCTCTGCGTTTGAAAGTTTAATACACTGCCCAGTGGTAGAAGCCGCATCCTTGATTTTAATGACTTACCACAAGCTATTGTGGTCTAAACAAACCAAACAACAAAAACCCACTGGCTTTAAGAACTCTAGGAGAAAGGCCCCAAGCCTCTATCTGTATTTGTCTAGGTTCTAGGCAGTGTTTCCAAGTGATTTAGTGTGTGTGTAAGCGCGCGCGTGTGTTTGCATGTGCGTGTGTGTGTGTGTGCGTGTGCGCGCGCGAGTGTGTGTGTGTGTCTGTGCTCACCCATGCATACACACGTGGAGACCAGAAGTCAATATGCAGTGTCTTCCTCTGACCTTTGCCACCTTATTTTTTGTGATGGGGGCCCTCACTAACCTGGAGCTTACTGCTTCTGCTAGGACGGCGAGTCAGAGAGGATGGAGATCCTCTTGTCTCTGCTGTCTCTCTATACATCAAAGCCACCATTTCCTGATATGACGTGAGTGCTGAAAATCTGGACTCAGGTCCTTGTGACCCACAAAGCCATCTTACCAGCCCCCCACCCCCCGCTTTCACCTTTCTTGTCCCAAACAATCATGTACCCAAACTCCTGGTCTAGACACTGGTGGTCCCCAAGACCTCAACAAAATCCTCACTCCACTCCAAACAGTTACTGCCTTTGCCTCTCTGGGTCCCTGTACCCACATTTTGTTTTGCAAAATCTTGTTCTCGATGACCCATTTCACAAATAGCTACTCCTTAAATGTCTTCCAATCACCTTAGTTATAAACAAGAGCCCGAATTGAAGGTTTGGCTGTGTGCACAGGCGCTGTGCTCTTATTCCTCCATTCAGGGGATGCGTGGAGCATCTAATTAAAATGCAGAGATGAGACGAAGCAGCCCGAGGGAAGGCAGCATGAATACATACTGGCAGTGTGGATGGGAAGGTCTTAGCTAGGAACCCGCTGCTAAGGACATTCTCCCCAGGGAAGCAGTTTAGTCTCCGGAGAAGGGGTGGTCTAGGCAGAGCAAGCCATGAGCAGAGGCAAAGTGCATAGCTCTGGATGGAGCAGCAGGCACCCCAAGGCTCTGTCTCCAACTCACTTCCATGATCTTGTAGCTCCTGTAGGTTCTGAGTTTGGAGACACCGTCATGCAGACACAGCAGCATCTCTGTGCCTGGCTCCTATCTTCCCCTGTGTAATAGTTTCAGAATTGACTCTGATTATATGCACAATGTTTACTGGTTGTAGGTTATACAATCTCTCTTGACTATTTAAAAAGAAACTCCATATAGTTATTTTTTCATGATTTAAATTCTGTTTTAAAAAAACTCCATATAGTTATTTCTTCATAATTTAAATTCTATCTATGGTGTCATTCAGAGAATGACAGTGTTTAGAGACAGTTGGGACTTGATGGGCACTCAGTAGGTAGAGGGGGGCCAGGGGTGGCTCTGAATGTCCCATGGTGCACAAGCCTGCCCAGCCATGCTAAAGGATGGCATGTCAGACTGAGAAGTCACGTCTCCAAGTAGTCACACAATTTCTGTCTCTCTTTCAGAACTATTTATCGATGAAGATCGTGAGGCCAAACGCATAATGAAAGCAGAGCCTTCAATCAGCAGCAATGAAGAACTGCCTCACACACTGAAGTGTGATTTCAAGACCAAGACCACCCCAGGTCCGTGTGTTAAATACTTCATCAAGACTCGTCAGTTCCTAGCAGGTCTAAATCCTAAGAGGTCAGATAACAGGCTGCCTTCTTATCCTGTTATCTTTTTAAAGTATTAAAAAAAACTTTATTTTCTAAGTTTTGAGTCTGTTTTCTGAGTATTTTTAAGGTGGCTGGTTCCATTTTAAAATTATCTTTCTATGTGCTTTCCATTTTACGATTCAAGTTTGGGAAATTACTGAAATGAATTTGAAATGGTCTGTGTCTTCGTGTCATATGTTTCCTATTTGTAATCAAGAGAAAGAACCTCCATTATAAGAGGTAGCGGGGATGGTTGGAAGAGCTCTTATCGGTGCTACAGCCATCATTGTGGGATTCCGTCTGGACAAATGCCATGAGACTCTTTGCAACCTCAGTGATGAATGCAAATAAAAGTATCTCACCTGGTACATGTGGATGTGTGTCCTCTGTTCTGACTGAGTGGGAGAGAGGCAGGATCAGTTCCACGGCATTCCACTTGACCATAAGCCCTTTACGAGCATGCTGCCAACTTGGGCCAATGGGTCCAATAATACAGCTACCAGTTATGAATAGTGTGGTAGCAGCCTGCCACCCTGTTTTCAAGGCTCTGTGTGTGCCACTCAGTGAATCTGCAATGTAGCCCATAAATTTACAGTTGAAGAAACTGAGGGTCAAAGAAGTTGTAGCTTTTCCAAGGCCACACAACCAAGAATAAGTCTGGATTTAGACCCAGGGATTACAGATCTGCCAGCACCCCACCCCCACCCCCAGTTTAAGTGGTATTCATAAGTACCAGGCAAGCACTCTATCAACTGAGGCGCGTTCTTCAGCCTCTCTTAAGATCTCTTAAAGCAACACTGCAGTAAGGAAAGTATGACCCCATGCCAACACCAAAGGCTCTCAGAATGTCTGCTGGAACAAGTGAGAACATTGTGTCATTCCTACATGTAAGAGAAGGTTATCAAGTAAGTCACTAACAGTTCTATTCAAACGGAAGTTCAAGACTAAGGAACAAGAAATGATGCAATAATTCTATGTAGCTGGCAATTCAGGCAGTTTATACTGCAAAGGCAACTGTCCATCTCATTGCTGAGGTGTTTTGTGGTTTTGATATTTTAATTCCCTCTAGTATCCTGTCACAATTCCCAGCAATCCAAATGTACTCAATCACAACAAACTGTTAAGAAATAACAGCTCTGGCTGGATTGACATGTCCCACGGTGAGGCTGCATGTAGCAGCCACTCTTGTGAAAGGCTACCCCTCCCAGTCACTGGCAGAACTCCTGAATGCCACTTTCTCCTTGGCACTTAGGCCTCAAGTGATTCTTTGGTCTCAGAGGTGAGCTGGTTGCTTCAACCTTTCTAGAGAAATATAGATAACGAAAGACCTACAAACATCTCTGCCCTTCAACTGGAAGGAAATAATCAGAAGGATGGAGGAAGGTCCATGTACACAATCCACATAACAGTGTGCCTACTAATGGTACTGGCTGTGACCTCCCTAGGGATCCATTATAAGACAACAAATGATAGATAGTAAAGATCCTGTATAGATTTAAAAACTTAAAATTTGTCTTTTCTTGGGATGCATATCGACATAAAATAAGGTCTTGAATATGTAAGCTATTTAATGTAATTCATCAAAATGGTGCTAGAACAGTTTGTAGAACATTTATAGTGAGGTTCATAGTGAGGTTATACTTTATGAGGCTTGGTTGGCATTGGAGTTTCTTGAATCTCTTCCCACAGAGTCTAAGCTGGGTTTGAACAGTGCTGTTGTGTGTTTCACGTGGCCGCAGTGAGCTATGGTTAATCTCCACAGCTGACCGTAGGTTCCTTGAGGGATGAGGAGCACCTAGAAGACCCGCACCCCAGGGTACCATGGAGCAGCAGGCTTGGATTTGTATCATGGACATAAATCAGCCAGATTTATGTGCACTTGGAAGAAATAGTGTCACCTCTAAACCGAGGTGAGGGTGTTAAGTGCCCCGGTTCTTAGTGTGGGTGGCTTTAGTATCACATTTACTGATTAAAGTTGGCTGTGTCCTTCTAGGTGTGGAACCAAGAATGGGTTCTCTTTACACAGGACCCAGACTCACTAAGTAGGAGGGGCCTAAGTCAGGGGTACGGCTGCATCATCTGCCTTCTAAGCTACAGCTGCGACCTAGGGGGAGTTCAAACTCATGGTGTAGGAGTCCAGTGGTTGTGGGGACACTTCCGTCGCTTGAGGAGCAAAGGTGCATGTCCTGTTTATTATCTCTGGCTGCACCAGCTGACCCCTCACTGTGAGCTGCAGCTCACTGGTATTATCAAAACCTTCACTATGAGTGGCCTACTACCCATGGGTGAGGCCCTCAGGTTCGCGTTGCCTTCCAGCCTCCAAGTCACCCTGAGCCCACACCTAGAGAATGACTTCCTAACACTTAGACCAAATTGAAGGTCCATGGTTTTCATCTAATTCCAAGACAGTATTTTTTAAGATGATATATTTTTGTTTTGTTTTTGTTTTTATTGTTTGTTTGTTTTTTGCTTTTATTTTATGAGACAGGATTTCTCTGTGAAGCTTTGGAGCCTTTCCTGGAACTCACTTTGTAGACCAGGCTGACCTTGAACTCACAGACATTGGCCTGCCTCCCAAGTGCTGGGATTAAAGATGTGCACCACCACTGCCCCGCCAAGGTGATATATTCTTAGAGGGGAAAAATAAGTCACTTAACAAAAGAGTATTCATTGTTCCAGACATGTATGTTATCTGAAGATGCACAATCAGTATACTACTGGGATGGACCAATCAGAAAGGATGTCTTTGCACATCATGATGGATACAGGCTACTAAATATTCTAGAGCATCAGCCATACCAGGAGGTGCAGACTGGTTTCAGCCTTCATTCTGGGGACTCCTACCGCCATATTCTCCACAATGCCTCCCTGAGGGAACCCTTCCCAAGTAGACAATGGAATGGCTGGCAGGAGAGTCTCTTCCTTGCTTCGCCATGTCTATGTGGAGTCACGAGCATCCTCCTTTTGGGTAAAAGTCAGCAAAGCTCCGCTAGGGTGAAATGATTCATGGGGGGGTACCAGGCAAGGTTTTCTTCCCCTCCCTCAGAAAAAGCTTAATCCTGTCAAAAGATAATGGTCCCCCAATGGAGGTTGTTAGTGGCCCGGTGACCTATAAATGATAGCCAAAAGCTGGAACTAATCCCAGTCCAGTCAGATTGTCGCTTCACTGTGAATTAAATACCACTCGGTCCTAACTCACTGCAGCATGTGCCGCCATTGACACTGGAGCCTTCACTGGGAAAATGAGTCTCTTTCTGTCAGTGTGGGCGAGGAGAGGGACCCGAGAGGCTGATGGGCAGACACTGGAGTTGCTTTTGTCCTTCTCTTTTTATTGCATATTTAGAAAATAAAGTATGTCACCTTTCGATCTTCCTCTTGGTTAAAAGGCTATTTAAAACAGATAGGCAAATTCTGAAACCCACAACAGGGCAGAAAGGGGCCGGTCTGCCTGGCTTTCTGGTTGCTGGCCATGTGACAGTCCGGTACCCCTGAATCCCACCCTGGCTGTAAAGGTCATCTGCCTAAGGACTGGAGCAGTCTCCTTAGACTGTGGAATAGATAATTGCACTAATGCTAAACAGTGAGAATTCCTTCTAGAAACTTCCTTTTCAGTCCAGAAAGTGTGAGCTTTCCACCATATGGAGAAACAGCCTGATTTCAAAGTTTTGCACCCCCGACATCATAAGCATTTCATGCTAAAGCGCTTCTTTGGCTAAGGCGCACTCTGGACCTTAGGCACACGGCTTCTGCAGGCAGATGGGAATTCCATTCTGAGGGATGCCTTACATGGAATGAGTTCATAATGAGTCAACGCTGTAGAGAGATTAAGCGCCCACCATCTTTGCAGCTGAGCCTTGTGTTTGTTCAGCGTCGAATGAGAATTCCCTAATCTTCCTTCAGTTAAACATGGTGAGGTCCCAAGGAAGATGAAAGGGAAGCCACTTTCCCCCCTGGATAGACATCCGTGAAGTGAAATGCCAGAGTTCATGAAGTTCAAGAAAAACACAAGAGAGACATGTCGCTGGGACTAAGTTTGAGGATGGGGACATAATGGAAAACACAGACCCGTGCGTGGGGGCACTCTCCTGACTCGCGTGCAGATTTCCAAGAGAGGCTTGGTCCTAGGTTTTCACCATCGAAATAAACTGAATAAGGTGTGTGTGTGTGTGTGTGTGTGTGTGTCGGAGAGCATGCACATATATAACTTTTGCATTTGATCTCAGCCAAAAGTCTGAGAAACAATGAAAAAAATCATAATTTTGGAACAGCTCCCTTCTAGCATGCTGTATGCTTTTAAGGGCAACCCGATTTTGCCAAAATTCATCTCAGCGTCTCCCCCAAGGGCTCTTTCAGCCTTTGACTTGTATTAATGTACCACTTCCACGTAGTTTCACAAAGTGCTAGAGCCAAACCTGTAATCCTCTCCCCTCATATTTCAGGGAAGTCCTGCCTCGGTAATTACCAGGAGGAGGACCAGGGATATCCAGCTGGATCCAGATGCGGCACGGCAGCCTCACAGACGAGGTTTCACCTGGGTCAGCGGGATAAACAAAATAAATGATGGAATCCTGTCTTAGAGCAGCAAGAGCAGGGGGCCAGGGGATTCCAGACGTCTGCAAGCCTGTGAGCTCAGCACAGCTTGGTCACAACATAACCCCGAGAGTTGGGGCATCTCCCCCAGGAATCCAAAATTCCCTCACTGAGAAAGTGAGCCCAGAGTTCAAAGATCTTGTCTGTCCCCACATGCGTTGAGGTTTCTGTTTCTTTGTGACTCAGTTTCCCTGTATGTAAGATAGGGACAATAATCTTCTTAGATGGTGAAGCTAGAATGATTTACCATGCAGAGTTCTACGGGGCAGTGTAAGCCCTCAGTGTCCTTTACCCTTCACCCTGAGCAGTGCTGTCCTCATGACAGAGCAGGACCAGCAGATGTAAGTCAGAGGCGACACCTGTGACAAATGCAGTCCTAAAAAGTGACACAAAAATAGGCATGGGGATGCACACCCTTAATTCCAATCCTTGAGAGGCAGAGACAGGAGACTCGGGTGTTGAGGAGACCAGCCTGAGCTACTTGGTACGATTCTGTCTCAAAGAAACAAGTCACACAAAATCATTGCTATTCCAAGAGAGCTGCCCCCCACCTCGCCCCAGTTCTGACTGTATAATTCTAACTAAAGAAAGCCGCAGGAGCGAATGCAACTCAGTGGTAGAATGTATGCTTGGCAAATGCAAAGTCCTGGGTTCGATCCCTAGCCCTGAGTGGAAAGATAGAAGCAGTGGAGAGAGTAAGAGAGGGAGAGAAGGAAAACAGAGATTAGAACACCACTATTCCAAAACATTAAACAGAGTTGTGCCAAACAATCCAGCAATTCTGCTTTTTGATGTGTGTTCAAAGGAATAGGGACTCAAAGCCATTTTTGCAATCTCACCATAAATGATCAAAGGTAGGAAAAAGCTACCATAAACTGAGTATCTGTGCCCACCCCACCAAAATTTACATCATGAAATGCAAATCCCAGGTAATGATTTTAGAAAGTTGGGACCTTCCAGAGGGACTAGATTTTGGGGTGGAACACTCATGATTGGGTGATTAGTGTTCTTATTTTAAAAAATCCATAGTACATTCCTCTCCCTTCCCCTTGTGAGGACACAGTGAGAAGATGCCCAGTTATGGACAGAAATCAGGTCCTTACCAGACACAGAATCTGCTGGTGCCCAGAGCTGAGATTCCCCAACCTCCGTCTCTCTCAGAAACAAATTTCTATAAGCTTCCAAGTCAGTAGTACGCTAATCTACCGGGCCAGTGGCCTAACCCACCACTCCAGGGACGCTGATGGACGAATGGACAAATAAAAGGTGGAGAATACACATAATGGGATATTATGCAGCCTTCAGAAGCAAAGGCACTCCGACTTCCTGAAGTATGAACCAAACTTGAGGACGTTAAGTGAATAAGTCATATGTGAAAAGACAAATACATTCAGCATAAAATGCCTTGCTTGTTCAAATTCCTAGGGAAAGTTAGGAAATAGAGTGCCGGTTACCGGAGGCTGGGGAACAAGTGGGATGAGGGAGCTGGATGAGACAGTTTCAGTTTTACGAGATTCAGAGTTCTGTAGCTAGGCTGTGATGGGTTGCACATGTGTGTATTTAATGTCATTGAACTGTACACTTAAAATGGTAAATCTTGCGTTATATGTATTTTACCTCAAAACCATTATGAGTGATGAAAGTCCTTCTCATACCCTTTGGGAATCCAGGAACCTACTCCTTTTCTCACTTCCTGTAGAAAATCATGTGTTCGGGCTCCTGGGGACAGGGGGCACCTAGGGATTGTCCCCAAATGAATCTTGTTTCAACTCGCAGGTCTTCAGGGGGTCTTTTGATGGCTAAATCCAAAGATAACTGCTGGTGTTTAAGAACTGGGAAAAGTCACAGGCTTTTTAGTTTCTGACATATCGAAAGGTCTGCCCGGACTTCACAGCACAGAGATGGGCTGGAGACATGTGTCACCAAGTCAGTACAGACCTGCGTGCCATGGACCCTTGATGCCCAGACCCTCAGGGCTCTGGGTGTGGGAGTCTGTTACATTTTGTACCCAACATCCATCCAAGACAGAATAAACTGGAAACTCCGAAGTTGGGCAGCTCTCAGCCCGTCTCTGTTATTGCAGTGATGCCCTGCCTCAGTCTACTCTAGACTTCAGAGAAGTATCCCCCTTGCTGTTAAATCTTCAATACATTCCCAGGCACCCCAGTTGGACCACGACCTCAGGGTTCCAGGAAAATGGAGTTAACCCAGCCCAGCAGGCCATCTCAGAAATGCAAAGCCACATGGTCAATATAATCAGATGCTCAATATTGTTAGAGGGAAGAAAAATTAGAACGACAAGGAGATAACATACAAATTAACAAATTGCATGTGTACCGGGGATGGATCTGGGGACTCAGACCCAAGGCCTCCCACGTGTGGAGCAAGCTTTCTGCTACTGAGCTACAGCCACATGCCTGGAGTTTTCTGGGTCTCATTATGTAGCTCAGCCTGACTTCAAACCCTCAATCCTTCGGCCTCTGCCTTCTGAGCGCAGGGATTACAGGTATCTACCACCATGCCTAGCTCCTGCATCATGATGTCTTATACTTCATAAACCCTACAGTTTTTTGCGTCCAGTTTTTAATTTTAAAAAGGTTAGAGATGCTTCCCTTCCTAAAACGACGGAGTCTGAACAGTACATTAAGGTTAAAAATACAGACCTTCTTACAAGGCCTGGTGGAGCAAACCTTTGGCCACAGAACTCAAAGGCAGAGACTGGCAGATCTCTAAGTTTAGGCCAGCCTGGTCTATTTAGCAACTTCCAGGCCAGCCAAGGCTACATAGTGAAGCCCTGTCTCAAAATAAATAAATACCTTGTTGTTTAGTAAACAAACACATTGCACAAGTCACCTAAGGATAGGATGCAAGACAAAAACATTGTTCTTGTGGTCATTCAAAGGCACAGGTAGACCGAAAATCAGAGTGTCAGGTCTAGCCAGGAAACAGAGGTCTTGCAGGGACTTCAACAGAGGTAACTGATACAAAAGGCACCTCGGATGCTGCCCAGTAGGAACAAGGACTTCAAATGACTTGCAGATACTGCCACTTACATTGACCACAGCAGAATAAGAGACAAAGAAATGTCCTGTGTTCCCTTCCCCCTGTCCTCCAGCCAAACCAAGACACGTTTGCCCAGGCCAGAAGAGGAGAACAGAAATGGCCTGAGTTCACGTAAGCAAGGAGGGCAGCAGGGGGCTACACAGAACCCAGCCACTCCACTCCTTATACGTGGTGTCCCTTCAACCCTCCATTTCTCCATCTCGCGTACGAAGAAAGCTCAGAGGAACTACCCAAGAGCCCTCCAGTTTCATAACAATTCCCTTGTGAAACTAAGATTCAGGCCTGAATAACCTGGGGTCACAGCCACTCTGATCTGCTAGCACCACTTTGAGATAGAGTATAGTCAAGACAGATGAACTATTAACCAGATCAAACAAAAGGACCCAAAATCTCAAGATTAAATCAAGTTACTTAACAACTGTCCTGGTTTAGTTTCCGTGACCGTGATAAACACTATGGCCAAAACAATCTTGGGAGGAAAGGGATTGTTTGGGTTCCAGGTCATAGTCCATCATCAAGGGAAGCCATGGCAGGCACTGGAGGTAGAAACCTGGAGAGCGGGCTGAAGAAGAGGCATGGCGGAATAGTGCTAAGTGGCTCACTCGCCCTCTGGTTTGCTCGGCTGACAACAAAACTCACCGGGACAGCTGCCTCCCAAAGCACTATATTTTCAAGTTTCCTGTGATTTGCCTGCCGTCTTGTTCGTGGGTCCTGTTTGCGCTGGTCCCAGGGAAGAGCTGGACTTCCCTGAGCCAATGGCCTCGACCTATCAGTTCTCACCTGGGTCTTTGCTCAGTTCCTGCTCCTGGCACCCAGTGGCTGAGGGGGTGAGGAGGGTGAAGGCCAGACGTGGGCCCAGAGAAACTCTGGAAGGCATTTTGTGGGAGGGGAAGCTAAGCCTTCCTCTACTACACCCTGAAAAGCTGTACACGCTTCCTAGGAATTTTATCCTTTTCCATGGTCGCTTTTAAGATTTTAAATGGGGCCAAAGAGATGACTCCAAAGTTAAGAGGAGTGGAGTTCTGTTCCCGCGCCCACGCGGCAGCATGCATCCCCTCATACTGCAGTTCCGGGAAATCCATGGCCTCTTCAGGCCTCACACTTAGGCACACACACACACAATTTAAAATAAAATAGATCTTTTTTAAAATTAATGTAATTAAAGTCATTACAGAAACTTGAAAAGGCATACCAAAATAGGAAAAGTAGTTTAAGAAAAAAAATTAAGATATCCATAATGTTATTATCATAAGCTGTCACATTCATGGTTCTCAGTACTTTCTTCTGTTTTGTTTTCAAAAGGCATAAAATTGGGGTCCTAATCCCAGGACTTCCTTGGATTTGCCTTCTCTTTCTAAAAAAAAATATTTATGACTTTATTACCATTATTCTTATTATTTGGTTTTTCGAGACAGGGTTTCTCTGTGTAATAGCCCTGGCTGTCCTGGAACTTGCTTTGTAGACCAGGCTGGCCTCAAACTCACTGAGATCCACCTGCCTCTGTCTCCCAAGTGCTAAGATTAAAGGTGTGTGCCACCAATGCTCCACCTTGGATTTGCCTTCTTGATACCTTAGTTTTATATCTTGAATTTCTTCCCCTTCTTAAATTCTGTTTCATACACATTTCCCCACAGCACGGGGAGTAGTAGCATAACAGTCCAGCATATAATAACAATCCTTTCATATTGATCTGCCCTAGGCTCAGTTCCCTGTCGTTAGACAGACTTTGCTTCCAGTTCTTTGCTATTTAAAATTCCTCCTTACACATCCAAGGCCAACGACCATGGTTTACACTTGGGGGACCTTGGGATCTCTTCAGTCATTAATATCATAAGAGCAGAAGTGATCTTTGCTTTGGTTCACCCAAATTTATATCTGAGACAGAGCAGCCATTGTTGAAGGGATGAATGACTTTCTCATTCATTCTTGAAGATATCAAATTCCCAGAAGGAAAATGTCTAAGGCAAAGGGCAGGAGCACATTGAAAGCCCCAAGGACACGTGGCAATTGCTTCCTGGACACATGGACCTGTTTGTACATACAGCTCCCAGCAGAGTCGGAACAGCTCCACCAGACCCAGTGCCCTTTCCTTGGCCTCCTCTGTTCCTGTGAGTCCCTCCCCAGGTCCTGATTGTGGGGCCTCAAAAGTATCTTAGAAAGCAGAGAAACCTGCAGGTCTGTTTGGAGGGCCTCTGTGGGGCCCAGAATTCCCCTTCACCGTCTGGAGAAGCAAAGAAATCCTTTAACATCTTTCAAAAAGAAGCATGTGTGTGGGCTTTTTCAGCTTAAAAACGTGATTCCTCAAACATCCCAACATACACAAACAGAAAAGACGTCAATATACTTGAAACGCGTGAAAGTGCCTCTAGCCTCCACTCTAAGATCTACGCTCCGCATTATGGTCACGCCAATTATAAAAACAGTACATTTTCTTTTTAAGATAAAAAAAATTAAATTGTACATACCTTTTAAAGGAGGAGGAGGGCTTTGGCTTAGTTCACACAGAGGAAGTGGAGGGCAGAATTAACTGTAAAACAAAATTTCACAAGACCAAAAGGTAAGAGCAGAAAAGTGACTGTCCACAAAGTTGAATGGAATGGTTCAAATTTAGATTTTCAAAGTGACTTAAGCCATCTAGGAAAACAAGTAAACAGAAAGTGCAGCTGTTCTCACTTGGTTGATAAAACCATTGAGATCCCTGGGGGAATTAAAAACACAGAGCAAAAAGAGACCCAGACCGGAGGCATGGTGGAGTAGGACCTGCACTAGGGGCACAGAGGCCAAGGCTAGCCTGCGCTACCACAGTGCGATCTGCCTCAAACAAGGACGCCATCACCAACTACCAGCAATTTTTTTTCTATTTTAGAGGGGGAGGGAAGGCTGGAGAGATTGTTCAGTGGTTAAGAGCATTGGCTGATCTTCCAGTGGACCAAGGTTCAATTCCCAGCACCCACATGGCAGCTCAGAGCTGTCTATAACTCCAGTTCCAAGGGATCCAACATCCTCGCACAGACATACATGCAGGCAAAACAGCAATGCACATAAAAACAACAAATCAAAAATTGAAAAGAGAGGGCCATGGAGTTGTCTCCCCAATGAGTACAGTGCTTGCCACTCAAACATGAGTTTGAACCCCAGCATCTACATAAAAGCTAGCCTTGGTCACATGCACATGACCTGAGCAATATGGGTGGAAATGGGAACCGTGACAAATCCCAGGGCTTGCTGGCCAGTCAGTCTAGCTAAAATAGCAAACTTGAGTTTCAGTGAGAGTAACTGTCTCAAACTATAGAGAGGGACAGAAGGACACACTCGATGTTTAACTCTGGCCTCCATATGTGGGCACACAGGGCAGCACACACCCCTGCCCACTCTCCACCCCCATCTTTGCTCCCCCACGCTAAAGGTAAAAATGTTTCAAAGTTTCAGTATAGTTCCTACATTTGCTGAGTCCACAATGAGGGCTGACTGATTTGGGGTTTTTGTTTGTTTGTTTTGTCTTTCGTGTGTGTGTGTGTGTGTGTGTGTGTGTGTGTGTGTGTGTGTGTGTGTTTTGTTTTTTTTTTTTTTGAGACAGGGTTTCTCTGTAGCTTTGGAGCCTGTACTGAAACTAGCTTTTGTAGACCAGGCTGGCCTTGAACTCAGAGATCTGCCTGCCTCTGCCTCCCACGTGCTGGGATTAAAGGCATGGGCCACCTCTGCCCGGTGGTATTTTTATTTTTGGTAACAGTACAGGGTTCTTCTTAGTAATAACTTTTAACAAAAAGCATGATCCCAACAAATAATCTTTCAAAGGGCTTTGTTGACCTGGCTGATCTGGGATGAAGGACCAAATTCTTAAATTCTTATTTTTTAAAATAATTTATTTTTATATTATGTGCATTGGTGTTTTGCCTTGCATATATATTTATGTGAGGGTGTCAGATCTTAGTGTTACAGGCAGTTTTCAGCTGCCATGGGGGTGCTGGGAAATGAACCAGAGGCTGATTTCACTTAATGCAGCACTCTGGTTTTCTCACCGCAGATCTGGTCCCTGGCTCACCATCACCACAGATCTGGTCCCTGGCCACCATCACCACAGATCTGGTCCCTAGCCCACCATCACTGCAGATCTAGTCCCTGACCACCATCACCACAGAGCTGGTCCCTGGTTCACCATCACTGCAGAGCTGGTCCCTGGCCACCATCACCACAGATCTGGTCCCTGGCTAACCATCACTGTAGACCTGGTCCCTAGCCCACCATCACTGCAGATTTGGTCCCTAGCCCACCATCACTGCAGATCTGGTCCCTGGCCACCATCACCACAGATCTGGTCCCTGGCTCACCATCACTGCAGAGCTGGTCCCTGGCCACCATCACCACAGATCTGGTCCCTGGCTCACCATCACTGCAGACCTGGTCCCTAGCCCACCATCACTGCAGATCTGGTCCCTGGCCCTTCTCCTCTCCTCCCTCCACTCTTCTCTCGTTGCCTCTTTATATTTTCTGTCCCTCCATTGTCTATTTCTGGCTTTTAGAGCCACGACACCTAGCCATGTAGGACAGAGGCAGAGGCGCTGTTCCAGAAGCACCTGGTTTGATGAATGAGCCTGTCTTCTGTTCCTGAATGAAGTAGAAAGGACAACTGTTCCGGATTGAGCTACTGTGTATGGCATTGTCTCAAAAAAAAAAAAAAAAGGATGACATATGGGTATTTTGGGAATGGTTTCTCCAAATGCCGAACCACATAAGGACACAGTTAGACCCACAAAGTATATACCTGCGGGTCTAAAGCTCTCTGACAGTCTTTTATAAATTTATTCTAATTTTTGTATTCCATCTCACAGGCTTTTAGGTTAACTTCTGATTCCATCTAGTTAAAAAAAAAAAAAGACTTGCATAGTTCTGCTCAAACTACAGACTCTGTAGTGCATGTGAGGCTAACCTTATACCTCTATCTGTGGGCTGTTGCTCTTCCCTCCCACCCCCAGATGCAACCAAACGGCTTCTCACATGTCGAGAGCTCCAAACGGAGTGCAGGTATGAATTTAATGATGGTTACAGCTCAGGCTGGAGAGATGGTTCAGTGGTTAAACACATGCATTGCCTTTGCAGAGGACCTGAGTTTGAGTCCCAACCCCACGCATGTCACCTGACTCCCAACCACCTGTGACTCTAGCTCCAGGAGCATGCAATACCTCTGGGCTCTATGGGCACCTTCACTCAAGTGCACAGACCCACACAGAGACGTGTGTATGCCTATATATACATATATATCTACATAAAGTTTAAATAATGGCTACAGCTCACCTGAGCAGTTCTGGGGAGAGTGCTTTATGTAAAATGAGGTTATAAATAATTAATAAAATTGCTAAGCACCCCACTAAAAGTCTCCTTCAATTGTCAGACAGAGTAAGCAGGAACCAGAGATCTATGTGGGTCCAGATGTGAGTCTGGGACCTCTGAGGGAGTAGGCAGGAACCAGTGATGTCTGCAGACAGGGTCCAAGCTAGGGACCTCCGAACCAGACTTGGGACATTTATGGAAACAGGTCTGAGCCAGCGACCTAGGCTGGAGCAGACCTGAGACAGCAAACTCCATAAGAGCAGGTACAAGGGAGCAACCACTGAGGGAGTGGGCCAGAGCCAGGACCTCTGCAGGCCCAGGTACGAATCTGGGACCTCCGAGGGAGTAGACAAGAACAAGAGATCTGTGGATCCAGGCACAAATCTGGAACCTCCAAGGGAGTAGGCCTGAGCCAGGACCTTTATCAAAGCAGGCCCAAGGCAACCTCAGCAGAAAGAGCCCCAAGCAAGCTTCTCTGTGGGAGCAGGCCTGAATGACCCCTGGTACTGCAGAGCAAACCCCATGAGCACCAAGTGACCTCTGGGAACATGGAAGTGACCAATGGGGTGACTGAAACCATGGCCCTGACTACACCATGAGGAACAACCATCTGAGTCTTGGATCCACTGGCACCTGGAAGATTGATCACCAGAGTCACAGACAGCCCCAACTACACCAATCAGAGGAAAAGATGGGTAGATAAGGTAAGAACACACACAATACCACAAAGAGCAACATGACACCAGTAAAAACTAGTGACCCTACAACAGCAAGACTTGAACAACCAAATATAGATGAAGCAGAGGAAAATGACCTAAAAGATAACTTTAGGAGAATGTTTGAGGCCCTTAAAGGGGAAATTAAAAATGCCCTAAATGAAATGGAAAAAAAGACAAACGAAAATTAGAAGACATCAACAAATCCCTTAAAGAAAACCAAGAAAAAGCAATCAAACATAAGAAAGAAACTATTCAAGACTTGAAAACTGAAATAGAGACAATAAAGAAAACACAAACTGAGGGAATTATAGAAACAGAAATCATGAGAAAACGATCAGGAATCACAAATGCAAGCATAAACAGCAGAATACAAGAGATGGAAGAGAGAAACTCAAGTGCTGAAGATACAATAGAGAAAATAAACTCATCAGTCAAAGAAAACATCTAACAAAATCTTACCACAAGATATTCAGGAAATATTGAACACCATGAAAATACCTAACCTAAGAATAATAGGTATAGAAGAAGGAAAAGAAGTCCAACTCAAAAGCACAGAAAATATATTTAACACAATCATAGAAGAAAACTTTCCCAACCTAAAGAAATATATGCCTATGAAAATACAAGAAGCTTACAGAATACCAAATAGACTGGACCAAAAAAAAAATCCCCTTGCCACATAATAATCAAAACATTAAATATACAGAATAAAGAAAGAATATTAAGAGCTGCAAAGGAAAAAGGCCAAGTAACATATAAAGGCAGACCTATCAGAATTATACCTGACTTCTCATTGGAAACAATAAAAGCCAGAAGGTCGTGGTCAAGCATTATGCAGACATTAAGAGACCACAGTTGCAAGCCCAGACTACTATACCCAGAAAAACTTTCAATCACCATAGAAAGACAAAGCAAGATATTCCATGACAAACCAGATTTAACCAATACCTAGCCACAAAACCAGCACTACACAAAATACTAGAAGGAAAACTCCAACCCAAGGAAATTGACTACATCAACAAAAACACAGACAATTGATGATCTCACAGCAGCAAAGAAGGGAAAAACATACAAAATAACATCACCAACACCGAAAACTAAAATAGCAGGAGATACCAATCATTGGTCATTAATATCCCTTAATATAAATGGACTCAACTCACCTATAGAAAGACACCAGCTAACAGATTGGACACAAAGACAGAATCTATCTTTCTGATGCATACAAGAAACACACCTCAACCTCAAAGACAGACATTGCCTCACAAATAAAGGGTTGGGAAAAAAATTTCCAATCAAATGGACCTAAGAAAAAAGCTGGTGTAGCTAACCTAATATCTAACAAAATAAACTTCAAACTAAAATCAATCAAAAGAGACAAAGAAGGACATTTCATATTAGTCACAGGAAAAATCCATCAAGAGGAAATCTCAATACTGAATATCTATGCCCCAAATACAGCGGCACCCTAATATGTAAAAGAAATATTTCTAAAGCTTAAATCACACATTAAACCCCACACACTAATAATGAAAGACTTCAGCACTCCCCTCTCACTACTGGACAGGTTTGCCAGACAAAAAATTAAAAGAGAAATAAGGGAACTAACAGATGTTATGACTCAAATGGACTTAACAGACATCTATAGAACATTCCATCCAAACAGAAAAGAATGTACCTTCTTCTCAGCACCTCATAGAACCATCTCAAAAATTGACCACATACTAGGTAACAAAAAAAGCCTCAACAGATACAAAAAAAATTGGAATAACCCCATGTATCTTATTAGATCACCATGACTTAAAATTAGAATTCAACACCAACACTAATTCCAGAAAGCCCACAAACACATGGAAATTAAACAGTGTTCACCTGAATCATCAATGGGTCAAGAAAGAAATAAAGGAAGAAATTAAAGACTTCCTAAAATTCAATGAAGATGAGCACACAACATACCCAAATTTATGGAACACAATGAAAACTGTGTTAAGAGGAAAATTCATAGCACTAAATGCCTACATAAAAAAGATGGGAAAATCCCACACTAATGAGTTAACAGAACATTTGAAAATTTTAGAACAAAAAGAAGCAAACTCACCCAGGAGAACTAGATGACAGGAAATAATCAAATTGAGAGCTAAAATTAACAAAATAGAAACAAAGAAAACAATACAAAGAATTAATGAGACAAAGAGTTGGTTCTTCGAGGAAATCAACAAAATAGACAAAACTTTATCCAAACTAATCAAAAAGCAGAGTTAGAATATCCAAATTAACAAAATCAGATATGAACAGGGGAACATAACAACAGACATGGAGAAAATCCAGAGAATCATTAGGTCATATTTAAAAAACCTGTACTCCACAAAATTGGAAAACTTAAAGGAAATGGACAACTTTCTGGATAAATATCATTTACCAAAATTAAATCAAGACCAGATAAGCAAATTAAGCAGACCTATAACTGCTGAAGAAATAGAAACAGTCATCAAAAGTCTCCCAACCAAAAAAAAAAAAAAATCCCAGGACCAGATGGTATCTGTTATTCTTGTTTCTGCCTTTCTTGTCTGCGGGGTTAGAGAGTGGAGACTTTACGCGAGACACACCACGGCGGCGCTGGGTTAGGAAGGAGACACGGACACACGGCGGTCCCATGTGGGTACACTTTAATGGGGGTGGGGTAACGACAAGTAGGGTACGGGTGTGCAGAGACGAAAGGAGAGGGGAGAAGAGAGAGGGGGCTCGTGGCAACCCCCACGCTTTTAACGGGGAACACAGGGCATCTGGGAGAAATGTCCTGTGCCTTTGCGGCTTCCAGTCCAGGGGAATGCTGGGAGCTGTAGTTTGCAAAAGGAACAACAGTATCCACTCAAAATTTTATAAGATTTTCAAAGAAGAAATAATACCAATACTCCTCAAATTGTTCTACACAATAGAAACAGAAGGAACATTGCCAAACTCTTTTTATGAGGCTACAATTACCCTGACACCCAAATAACATAAAGACATTACTATGAAAGAGAATTACAGACCAATCTCACTCTTGAACAATGATGCAAAAATACTCAATAAAATACTGGCAAATTGAATCCAAGGACACATCAGAAACATCATCCATCATGATCAAGTCGGCTTCATCCCAGAGATGCATATGAAAATCTGTCAATGTAATTCACCACATAAACAAACTAAAAAATAAAAACCACATGATCATCTCATTAGATGCTGAAAAAGCCTTTGACAAAATACAACACCCCTTCATGATAGATGTCTTGGAGAGAGCAGGGATACAAGGAACATACCTAAACATAATAAAGGCAATATACAGCAAGCCAGCATCAAACTAAATGGAGAGAAACTCACAGGGATCCCACTGATATCAGGAACAAGGCAAGGTTGGCCAGTCTCCATATCTATTTGGTAAAGTTCTTGATGTCCTTGCTAGAGCAAAAAGACAACAAAAGGAGATCAAGGGGATACAAATCAGAAAAGAAGTCAAACTCTCACTGTTTGCTGATGATATGATAGAGACTCCAAAAATTCTACCGAGGAACTTCTACAACTCATAAGCACTTTCAGTAATATAGTAGCAGGATACAAGATTAACTAAAAAAAAAAATCAGTAGCTCTCCTATACAGAGATGATAAATGGGCTGAGAAAGAAATCAGAGAAACATCACTCTTCACAATAGCCACAAATAGCATAAAATATTTTGGAGTAACTCTAACCAAACAAATGGAAGACCTGTATGACAAGAACTTTAAATCTTTGAAGAAAGAAACTGAAGAAGACACCAGAAAATGGAAAGATCTCCCACGCTTTTGGGTAGGTAGAATTAACATAGTAAAAATGGCATTCTTACCAAAAGCAATCTACAGATTCAATGCAATGCCCATTAAAATCCTAGCAAAATTTTTCACAGACCTCAAAAGAACAGTACTTAACTTTATATGGAAAAGCAAAGAACCCAGGATAGCCAAAACAATTCTGTACAATAAACGAACTTCTGGAGACATCACAGTCCCTGACTTCAAACTCTACTACAGAGCTACAGTCCTGAAAACAGTCTGGTATTGGCATAAAAACAGACAGAAGGACCAATGGAACCAAATCAAACACCTATATATTAATCCACACACCTATAAACACCTGATTTTTGACAAAGAAGCAAAAAATATGAAATGGAAAAAAGAAAGCATATTTAACAAATGGTGTTGGCACAACTGGATAGCAACATGTAGAAGAATGAAAATAGACCCATATCTATCACCATGCACAAAACTCAGTTCCAAATGGATCATAAAGCCAACCACACTGAACCTCATAGAAGAGAAAGTGGGAAGTACACTTGAACCCATTGGCACAGGGGACCACTTCCTAAATATAACCCCAACAGCACAGACACTAAATGGGACCTCCTGAAACTGAGAAGCTTCTGTAAAGCAAAGGACACGGTCAACAAGACAAAATGACAGCCTACAGAATGGGAAAAGATATTCACCAACCCCATATCAGACAGAGGTCTGATCTCCAAAATATACTCAAAGAAAAGAACTCAAGAAATTAGTCATCAAAAAAACAAATAATCCAATAAAAAAAGAAGTACAGACCTAACCAGAGAACTCTCAACAAAGGAATCTAAAATGACTGAAAGACACTTAAGGAAATATTCAACATCCTTAGCCATCAGAGAAACGCAAATCAAAACAACTCTAAGATTCCACCTTACACCTGTAAGAATGGCCAAGATCAACAACACTGCTGACAACTTATGCTGGAGAGGTTGTGGAGAAAAGGAAACACTTCTGCATTGCTGGTGGGAAGGCAAGCTGGTGCAACCCCTTTGGATGTCAGTGTGGCAATTTCTCAGAAAATTAGGAAACAACCTTCCTCAAGACCCAGCAAACCACTTTTGGGTATCTATCCAAAGGATGCTCAATCATACCAGAAGATCATGTGCTCAACTATGTTCATAGCAGCATTGTTTGTCATAGCCAGAATTTGGAAACAACCTAAATGCCCCCCATCAAAGAATGGATAAGGAAAATGTGGTCCATTTACACAACGGAGTCCTACACAAGCAGAAGAAAATAATGACATCTTGAAATTTGCAGGCAAATGGATGGATCTAGAAAACATCATATTGAGTGAAGTAACTCAGACCTAGAAAGACAAATATCATATGTACTCACTCATAAGTAGCTTTTAGACATAAAGCAAAGAAAAACAGCCTACAATTCACGATCCCAGAGAACCTAGACAACAATGAGGACATTAAGAGAGACATTCATAGATCTAATCTACATGGGAAGTAGAAAAAGACAAGATCTCCTGAGTAAATTGGGAGCATGGGGACCTTGGGATAGGATTGACGGGGGAGGGGAAAGGAAGGGATAGGAACAGAGAAAAATGTAGAGCTCAATAAAATCAATTTTTAAAAATGTCCTTCAATTGTCACTCAGAATATATTCTAGAAGGGCCGAATGCGGTAGCATACACCATTAACCAAACACTTGCAAGGGCAGAGGTAACAGATCTCTCTGAATTTGAGACCAGCCTGGTCTACGTGTGGATTTCTAGGCCAGCCAGAGCTGCATAGTAAGACCCTGTCTCAAAACAAAACAAAGAATAGACTCCAAGTACAAACTGCGTACCTCTCCTGTGGGTTTGCATCCCTGCCCTGCCAACAAACACATGGACACACTGGGCATGCCTATACCCCAGTAGTGGGACAGATGCTTACATTCTCTTAAAATAACATGGAGCCTTTTGCATAGTTGGTGCTCAGAGGTCAGGGATGTAGCTCAACTGTAGAATGTATGTTTGCTTGGCAAGCGTGAAGTCCTAGGTTCACACAGCACCGCAAAACTTGAACGAGTTCTCAGATCCCTGCCGGTTGGGGAAACAAATCACTGAGACACTACATGATCACAGGTACCAATACATTGTCACACCAGGCCTTGACAGAGGAAGAAGAAAAAGAAGCAGTAAGGAAAGTGTACTATAAATGGTCGAGAGGTAGATCAAAGCAGATAAGTTGGGGTCAGATCTCAGTATTAATAAGATGTATAAAACTCAGTAAATATTATATTATTACTTTCACAGAAGAACAGAAATAAGCTAAGGGAGGTTCTGGAAACATGGCCTAATACTTTGCAAAGGAAAATATTCCATTGTAGAATGGGCCAAAAGATTCTTGGGAAGAACCAGAAGTGTATTTCAAATAGTGTCCACAAGATGGCAGCAGCATCCTCAGGTTCTCAGCTGGACCAAAAGGCATTTCACTCAGTCTGCATTCCCCGGAACCCCACCCAAGACAGGCATCTCTGGGACATATTTTAAGTGGAAGGTGACCAGCACCACCGCATCTAAAGGATGCCCTTTCTTCTGGAATGCTTTGGAAGTTTTCGACTAAACAGACAAAATTGCTCCAGCCTTGAGAAAAACTGGAAACCACGCACTGGTTGATTCACTTAACCGGTACTGAGATCCCGCGGAGTTCCACGCCTCCTGCGAAGAGGTGAAGCAGAGATCTGTTCCCATTACGTCACAGTCAGTTTACACACAGCCTACCAAATCAGAAGGGTCTCCCATCCAACTAAAAATCTCTATCCTGTGGACTTCAACAAAGCACGGGGAAAGTTAGAAGCCACCCATGGGAGAGAACACTCGCAAGGATTCTGTTCTCTCTGCTGTCGAGAACAGCGGGGAATTCAAAGCCTGCGGAGTTAGAGCAAAACTGCAGCTTTACCCCCCTGCAAAACCGACTTTCTCGTTCTTTTTTCTACAGCCCACTTGAAGTTAAAAATCTGGGCCGGTTAATGGAAGTCGCCACCTGGAATGTCTGGGGCAGCAGTGCAAGGTTACATTCCAGGCTCCTAGCAAAAAAAAAAAAAAAAATGCCAGCAATTCGCCTTTTGTCTACTGCAAATTAAAGTAATTTCCACGCAGAAGGTTTCTCCTGCTGGCGGTGAGCACCCAAAACACTGGGGCGTTTGCAGCAAGCCCTGACCTGCCCCCACCCTCAGGGCCATCACACCTGAGGATGGATGCACCTTGGGCTGCAATCAAAGAGGGTTGTCTTCCCTCTTTAGGCTCCGAAGTGCCAAACCAGATGGGCAATCGTAGGGCACAGAGGAGGGACGTGCAGAGTCCATCTTCCTAGACACACACACACACACACACACACACCCCGCAGCACTTTCTAGAACCTGGGGCAGAATGGCACTCAGCTCGACATAGAGAGGGGAGTCTGTGTATGTTGTAATGCCTGGTACTGAGATCAGAGTATGGGCACAGCCGCGGTGTTGGTGGCGACACATCCTCATCTCCTCTAAGGTGAAAGAGACACTATTGTCATCCGAGACCAGGGATCTTCGGAGCAAGTCCCCAGTCGTAAGTGGAAAGAGTAGGATCTGAACCTTCATGTGTCAGTCTCTTGGCTTCTTCAGCCCCATGCAGGCAGCCAGCTGCAGGGGTAGAGAGTGAGACTTGTCCTCGGCTTGTAGGCTGGGGATCTACCGGACTTCCGGTTCACCAAAGAGGGAAGTCAGCCCTTAGTGTTCAAGAAAACTGCAAATGAGTGGTCAGGGTCTCTTCACATGGGAACACATGCTGGGCTGGCCAATCATGTCACACACACACACACACACACACACCATACGCCAGCTTCGCTGAGGACCTCTCAGAGTCTAGAATCTGAACCTCCTCCATCCTGCACTCCTCTGCCCACGGGCGGCTCCAATCAGAGTCCTACAGTCCAGAACCGGCACTGGAATTCTATCATTTGTCCTAACCTGTGACCTTCCTGAGTCTCCTTTTGCTGCTCCCTCAGGTCAGATGACCTCAGGTCTCTTTCAGCTGGGACACCGCTCAGAGCCACAATCTACAGGCCAGGCTCTGAGCAGCAGGGGTGGCGGGTGGCTGGGTTTAGGTTTTCACAATCCTTGTCTCTCCCCCTCTTTGGAGATAAGGAAAACAAGATGGAGAGATAAGAATCCGGTGACTGCTCCAGGGTCGCACAAACTGAGAGCCATCAGCAGAAGCCCAGTGGACTGACCCTTTTAATCCTCTTAGAGTTAATGAACAAAATACCCCAAACTGAGCGGTTTATAAACAACAGTTCTGGGAGCTGAGCTGGGAAGACCAAGTCAGGGCAGAGTTCTCTGTTTGATGAGTTTGTCAGTCAAGCATTTGAGTGAAAACTCCGTAGTCCCAAAGGACTCAGCTTTGTCCTGTTCAGATTCTAATATGTCAGCTAAATAGGTAGGAGAAAGATTCGATCAGTGTGCTCAGAGAAGGAAGAAAACCAGAGAGGGCCAGGGGCTTATCTTCGGGATACCAACATGAGATTTAGATTTAAATAGAACAGTCCTGGTGAGGACCGAATAATTTGGGTCGTAGGCATGCCTGTTCAAAGTGCGGTCTGGTGGGTCACCAGCATTTCTGCTTCTGCAAGGTGGTGGGAAGCAGTTCTGGGCGACGATGGCCCTGCTCCAAAGGCCAGCCTTGCCATCACAGGTAATCACCCTCATCCGGGGCAGCCCCGTCTGCAGGCCTCGGCTGTTCTGGAATCTAAGTGGATTGCAGGGTTAGGGCTTGGGTTGGAGACCTTCAGGCACCTTCTGGAGGTCTGGAAGAGGACACTGGAAGATGCCTTGGTCATTCTTATCTTTGTGCTTTCGACCTGGAGGGGGACGCAGATAGGTTAGGTATCACCAGTTTCTAAACAGCGCTCTGTGAGTGATTAACAAGCCGCCCACCGCCGTGCAGAGGTTATGCAGGCCATCCAGGCCAGGGGAGGCAGGTGTGGACGGAAGGCAGATGCCAGGCTTTGCCTCATCCTGCGTTTAGTTAGCTTGTGGGCCCAGGTGAGGAGCCAGAGCTCAGCAAACACGGTTTCTGAGTAAGCAGCTTCCGGGTTCAAAGGCCGTGTTTGCGGGCACTGTGTTTTCACCCCGTGGGCAGGTGTGAGACTTTCCACAGTGCTCTAATCTCATTTGTGAGGGAACGAGCTCTTCCCCTAAGGCTTTACTTTCAGATACTCTGTATCAGAGGTTGGTTCTACACAAAAATTTTGGGAGACATAGACTTTTAGTAGAAAAGATCCACTATCAAAGCCCAGTGTTTCTCACTTCCTCTAAAAGGAACATTTTGCTGCAAAGCTTCCTTTCTGTCCTCCAACATTAAAGCACCCACCAACTCTTCCAACCTCCCTGTCCTCTGGTCCAGTCCTTGGCCCTCCTTCCTCCATCCACAGAACCCATGTCAGCCATCTTGGCTCTTTTTTGCCTGCCCAAATTTCATATGGATTAACCGCTTCTCTGTTTCTTTTTTTAAAAGATTTATTTAATTTTATTTTATGTGCTATGGGTGTTTTACCTTTGTGTATGTCTGTGCCCCATGCACCTGTTGCCCTTAGAGGCCAGAGAGGGTGTTAGAGCCCCTGGAATTACAGATGGCTGTGAGCCTCCATGTGGGTGCTGGGGATCAAACCAGGGTCTTCTGGAAGAGCAGCCAGTGTTCTTAACCACTAAGCCATCTCTCCTGCCTCTCCCTCCAATCCCTTCCTCCCCACTTTCTCTTTTGAGACAAGGTCTCACTTTGTGGCCCTGACTGGCCTGGAACTTTCTATGTCTACCAGGCTGGCCTCAGATTCACAAGGGCTCTGTCTGCCTCTGTCTCCCGAGTGCAGGTATTAAAGGTGTGCCCCACCACATCGGACCCCAAATTGCTCCTCTCCAACTTCAGGTATCCCTCCTTTCTCAGCCTCCCACTCAGGTTTCCCTCTTTCTCCGGGACAGTTTGTCCTGACGTCCTCCGGGAAAACATTGTCTTTCCCAGTCCCCCACCTGTCCTCTGAGACCTCAGACTCCTGAGACCTCTTCCTAGAGCCCAAAAACCTGCTAAACCAAAGTGGGCTCGGTGGTGTCCTCGACCAGAGCTGTTTTGAAATTTTTCTTGCTGTTTAGATTTGGTTTGGTTTTCTTTTTCGTTTTGTTTGTTTTGTTTTGACACAGGGCTTCTTGTGTAGCCCTGACTGTTCTGGAACTAGCTCTATAGACCAGGCTAGCCTCGAACTCAGAGATTTGCCTGCTGAGATTAAAGGCATGTGCCACCACACCCAGCTTCGTTTGGTTTTCTTTTGAAACAGAGTCTCATTATGTAGCCCGGGCTAGCCTTAAATCACTGGGTAGCCTCAAATTTCCTGAGATCCTGCTGCCTTAGCCTGCTGAATGCTGGATTTGCAGGCGTGCACCTCCACACCATGCTGAGTACTGCAGCTGCAGGCATGCACCATCACACCATGCTGGATACTGCAGCTGCAGGCATGCACCATCACCCCTTGCTGGGTACTGCAGCTGCAGGCATGCACCATCACACCATGCTGGGTACTGGAGTTGCAGGCATGCACCATCACACCATGCTGGGTACTGGAGTTGCAGGCATGCACCATCACACCATGCTGGATACTGGAGTTGCAGGCATGCACCATCACACCATGCTGTGTACTGCAGCTGCAGGCATGCACCATCACACCATGCTGGGTACTGCAGCTGCAGGCATGCACCATCACACCATGCTGGGTACTGCAGCTGCAGGCATGCACCATCACCCCTTGCTGGGTACTGCAGCTGCAGGCATGCACCATCACCCCTTGCTAGATACTGCAGCTGCAGGCATGCACCATCACACCATGCTGGGTACTGCAGCTGCAGGCATGCACCATCACACCATGCTGGGTACTGGAGTTGCAGGCATGCACCATCACACCATGCTGGGTACTGGAGTTGCAGGCATGCACCATCACACCATGCTGGGTACTGCAGCTGCAGGCATGCACCATCACCCCTTGCTGGGTACTGCAGCTGCAGGCATGCACCATCACCCCTTGCTGGGTACTGGAGTTGCAGGCATGCATCACCACACCCAGCAGGGAAGACCATCTTCCTGTCTGACTTCACAGAAGCATCACTCCTCAGCCACCAACTCTTAGTGTCTAAATCTAATGGCCTTCTCTCAGTTCTTCCTTGTGACCTAAACAAGAAGGAAGAAATGACATCCGGAGAGACCAAGGAGACTGAAAGCCCGGCCTTGCTGGGTTTCATCAAATCCTCCCCCTACCCCTCTTTTTCTCTTTCCTCTCCCTTCCTTCCCCTCTTCCCTGCTCGGACAAGGTCTTCCTATCAGAGCCCACGAGAGCATAGACTTCACCTCTTGCGTTCCTGAGTGCTAAGATTACACACACCGCTCTGCCCATCAGATCATGCGCACTTTGTCCAATCACATTTCAATATGGCTGTCCATTCTTCATCAGCTTCAGGCAAAAGGCTTTTCCTAATCTTTGGGTCTCCAAATCCAAAGCCTCGTGTGTCCTTTGAGGTTAACTTGCAGTCTGTTTTCTGTCTCCTACTGACCTGTCTGGTGAGCCTTGGCCCTAAAGCTGGGCAGAGAGCAGCCGTAGTGGGGTTGTTTTGAACTCTGGAGACGCCATGGGCACAGCTGCACTGCCGTTGGCCTTACCTTTCTCCCCATCCTGGATTCCTCTTGACATACAAATCTCTCTGGTGCAGAGTGTTTTATGTCCCCCAGAAAACCTAGGCGCTTTCTGTGCACATAGTAGGTGTGAAATAAGTACCGTGGACCGCTTTGTAACCTTCAGCCACTTCCTGCAGTTTCATTTCAATAAACCACAAATGTTATTTCCACCCTGGACTTGGCTGCCTAACGGTTTCAATCCTTTGAAAGGGAAAATGACTCCCTTATTTTTTACTTAGTCGCTGCAGAGTGAGAGGCCTTTGATGTTCCAAAAGCCTTTCAAGAAGGCCTCCTTAGAAATAGGAGCTTGGCTTTTGCCACGGGGAAGTGAACTTGAACCCCAAAGGTTGTGCTGGGACCCCAGAGTCCCAGGCAGGCGCTCACTTCACGGACTCCAAGCCTGACCCCCACTCGGAGCTTGGAGAAAATGCTATTTGCAAACTCTTCAGCCTTCCCAAAGCCGTCATTTTGGTCAGCCCCACCGGGCATTTTGACAAATGCCTTTGCTAATTACTTAATTATTTTGGCCTGTACAAGTGTGAGAGCTGTTTGCTTAAAGAAAAGAAGGCTTAGCTTAGTCCATTTTTATCCGAGCAAGGCCCGAGAGTAGCCAGTCTCAATCCTATTAAAGTGTTTGGGTAACCAAGCACCCCCACCAGTCAAATTAACGCAAATGCATTATGATGCAAGCCCCCAAAGCCAGCTCCGGCCAGCCCTTGCTTTCTTTTGCCTTTGGTCTGTTTCTTCTGGTTCAAGCTTCTTTTGCATGGGAAAGAACTCGGTGCTTATCTGCTGCCTTTCAATTAGAGAAACAATTAGGCTAAATGGTAGCTGTGTCTTTGCTGGAATTAGCCGGGAGTGCGAGCCTGTCACCCAGCCATCAGCGCGGCGGGGAGTGATGGCGGGCAGCCGGAAAGCCTGGAAGAGATTCCGCGCTGGGTCGGAGGTTGAACTAGTGACCTGGCCAGCTGGCCAGCCTGACATTCTTAATTTCTCTGAGAAATTTTCTCTCTAGGCATTGTCTCTTCCTAGTGCCTACTCAAGTGAAGCACCTCACCGAACCCAGTCTGTGTCTTCTCCCCGAACAAAACGCCTTGAAGTTTCCTTCATTTGAGGTCTTTACACTAAAAAAAACAAACAAAAAAAAACTGATCTCAAACCAACCCTCCACCACAAATTGCACTTGGAGATCCGAGTGATCCCAAGATGTCTACCCGGATAAGCAGCCCATGGGCCCGACTTTAGGCTGGCTTGGTACCTGGCGCAATAGATGCTGGGAAAGCTGCTGACCGTGCTGCTGGGGTCCCCCTGAGGGAGAGTTGGGGCACAGTCCCCGAGAGTGGCTCGCAGAGGGCTCCAATTAAGGTTGACCTAGGTGTTTGTTTGCACAGCTGGGACCAGAGACACTGAGCTGACCTGGGGTTTTTCTCATGAAAATGCAATGAGGGTGAAGCTAGCCCGAAAATCCCAATGTGAGGACCACCTCAGAGCATCTAGGAGCTAGCTGTGTGTGTGTGTGTGTGTGTGTGCACTTCAGAGCACCTGGGAGCTAGCTCTGTGTGTGTGTGTGTGTGTGTGTGTGTGTGTGTGTGTGTGTGTGTGCGTGCACGTGCGCGTGCACCTCAGAGCACCTAGGAGCTAGCTCGCTTCGGGGGGAAATGAAGAGTGTGTGTGTGTGCAGTGTTTCAGATTGTGTATGTGTGTTTGCGTGTGTGAGCACATGTGTGTGTCTGTGCATGGGAGTGCAGGTGTCCACGGAGACCAGACAAGCAGTTACGAGCCTGTTGGGATGCTGAGAACCGAACTCTGATCCGCTGAAAGAGCAGCACCTGTTTTTACCCTCTAACCATCTCTCCAGCCCGGTTCCCTTCCTCACAGATGAGGAGACAGGCCTGGAGAAGGTGAGCTGTGTGGCTTGAAGTCAGCCCAGCCCAGAGAGGGCCTGGCCTGCGTGCAGGAGTCTCTGGCAGCTGTCTCTGGCACCACATAACAGACACAGAGGTGAAAACACAGGAAGAGTGCAGGGTGGCAGTGGGGCTGGGGGACACTTTAGAGCACCAATGGGTTGTCAAAAGAAAATGGAGGTGAGGGGGAAAGCGGCCACTCTTTTCTCTCACACCCCCTAACATGAACCTGCAACTCCACACACTTCCCATTAAATATCAGGAGAACCAAGGCCTTAGGTGATGACGTTCAACTCACCTGGAAAAATGAACATGCAGGAATGGCTAGAAAAAGTCCAAAGATGACGAGGAAAGAGTCTGCCTACCAAATATCAAAATATTACCTAAAGCAAGAAGTTGAAAAGCTGTGGCAGTCGGGCGTGAGTGATGTGCTGTGGAGACAGGGCCGGCAGGTTGTGAGTTCCCAGCCCGGTTAAGCCACATAGCAAGACCCTGCCTGGAGAGAAAGGTTCGGGAAGAGACAAAGAAGAGGGGACCAGCAGAGACTAGAACACATCTAGAAGTTGAATGTGTGACGATAGTTAGTGAGAAATTACCTGAGGCTCATTGATAACCTTAGGAAATCACACTTGTAGTTCAATTTTAACCTCAGATAAATTTCAGGTGAATCAAAAACGTAAGTCTTAAAACTGAAAAAAAAAAAGCCCCAGTGAAACTATGTCAAACTGATCAACTAAATGTGGAGGAGAACTTTCTACACTGGCCCCAAGAAAACAAACCCAAAAGAAGCATTTGTTTGTTTGTTTGTTTATTTTTAAGAGTCTGACTATGTAACCCGGGCTGACCTAGACCTCCCTCAGAATTGTCTTACCTCGGTCATCATTCCCCAGCAAACTGCTCTATCTGACTAAACAAAACAAAACAAAGAAGGCATAGTAATAATGTATGCAATTAAGAAAACAAGAAGACCAGGGAACCTGTTCATACACTGTGGCTAAAGAAAAGATGAGCAGCGAGCGGACCTGCCACCAGAGGATCCACCATGAGCAGGGAGCCGCTCTGGAATCCCAGCACTTGGAAGGCTAGGGAACCAGAGGCTCAGTTGGAGGCTGCAGAGAAATGGGGTTTCCTGGTTTACAAAGAACTTGCCCCAATCACAAGATCTCTGTGCACAGCTCAGCAGGAGAACAGCAGAACTTGTGTGTGAAGTGAACGGACTGTTCACAGAACGAAAGGAGCAGGGGCACAGGGCAGAATTTACAATGGTACCACTCCAGCCCGTTAGGCAATCCCTCCTGAGATTGATTTTTGTGGATTGTTCATTGATATTTGCTTAGAATGGTCATTGCTGGGTTTACTCTCTCTGAACCAGCCCTTCAGTACAAAGAGTTCCAGGCACATCCTGAGGAAACGAAGAAACTCACAAGCTAGGCCCCAAAGTGGCCAGATACACAGCGCGGAGTTTTCTGGGCCCCATGCCGGCTGGAGAAGAAGACCCTAGCTGTTCACCCACATCTGAGAAAGGAAGGGCAGCCCACTCCATACTACTGTATCTGTGCCCAGTCCTATTAACACCCTAGGGTTCCTGGCACCATAAACACTGACAATTTTCAAACTCTGCTTTCATAGGGCTACCTAGATCCCAGACAACCCAGGATGGTAGTGACAGGGAGCCTCCTCTTAAAAGGTCCCTTGTAACCTCCTAGAATTGATTCTGATGCTCCTGGGTCCTGACTTTATATATACAGTTCCGTCAATACTGTGTCTGCAGCTTCTTCTGATACAGCGTGTTCAAGACTGCAGACAGAGTGAGGTCTGCCACAGGGAACTGGTTGATTGTACATCTGTCCAAGGACCAAAACACCAAACCAAAGGCGTGTTTTACGATGAAAGTATCAGCTATAGTGACAATTACTTGTGTGTGTGTACATGTGTGTTGTCACTTTGCAGTTTCCCTTCTGCAGATCAACCACGACTCACCACGAAAAGGCCAGCTTTTGAAGCTCTGTTGAAAACTTTAACCCAAATCTAGGGCCTGAGCTTCCCTGGTGTCTGATAGACTGGAGGGTGGACGGCAGGAGGTGGAAGCTGTAGGGGCTGAATTTTAGTTTATGGGCAAGAATCTCAATTCTCCCTATTAAACCAACATTCTCTCTCTCTCTCTCTCTCTCTCTCTCTCTCTCTCTCTCTCTCTCTCTCACACACACACACACACACACACACACACACACACACACAGACATGTCAAAAACAAAGATTTAAGATCTTTATGTTTTATTGAGTGTATAGGCAAAAACTCATTTTTCAACCCAACAATTAATAATAATTGTAATAATAATAATGATGATGATGACAATCAGTTGTAAACTGAAGTTCTCAGAAAAAAAAACCCCAAAACCCTGTATCTGTATTGAAAATTCTACAAAGTTAACTGGTTACAGCTTCCTAATTGTAGGAAGTTAAAAAGTTATATATCCTGAGCCAAATTATCTTGGGGGGCAGTATTTAGTCCTGGGACCCCTCAGTTTCTGAGGCCCATTGCTGAGGTTGTCCCCACTTTGCGGCAAGCCCCCCGACTGGTGTTCCCAACAGCCTGTTCGAAGGGCATCTTGATTTGTGATTTCTTTTGCTCTATAACTGTAAAAACTTTCTGAAGCTACTTCTACACTGGAACACGGTACTTAGGGGATCTGAGTCCATGTCCCCAGGCCGTATTCACTTGCATTTGCTCCAGAATAAACTACCGACCCTTTGAAATGAGAGCTGTATTTGGTGCCCACTCAGCCCCTACTTGCAGGTCTCTGGCACATGCCCGGCTCAGGTCTAACAAGTCGGGCCCCACCAGGAAGTGGTTCTATTACCTCTCCGTTTATAGAAGAGACTGAGCCCAAGGAAATTAGTAGTATTCACGAGGTCTCGCTTGGCAGGCCTGGAAAGTGTGACTTGGTGAAAGAGCAACACACACACACACACACACATACACACACACACACACACACACACACACACACACACACACACACACGAGAGTCAGTAGTCTGGGTACACACAGAGGAGGAGAGAGCCCCGTGCTGGGTGTGAGAGGGCAACTGACCTTCATTTTAGACCCTTTAGAACACACCACACACACACACACACAATTGTCACTATAGCTGATTCTTTTGGTGTAAAATGCGCCTGTGGTTTGGTGTTTTGGGTCTTGGAGAGATGTACAACCAGCCAGTTCCCTATGGCAGGCCCTGCCCTATCTTTAGATCTTTAAAACCTTCTGATGTGTGTGTTTTTAAATACATGCATTGCCCATTCAAGAACTTAATTAATAGAAAGCTAGACATGATGCAGAAAGTATACATCTATAATCCTAGCATTTGAGAAGCTGAGGCAGGAGGATTGACATGAGTTTGGTGCTAGTGTTGAGTTCAATAAGACCAAGAAAAAAGATTTTCTGCCCTTTGGTTTTGAAAGAGGGTTTCCTCTTGGTTGGTCTTGGTTGGTCTCAAAGTCACAGTAATCCTCCTGCCTCATCCTTCCACCGGTGTTACAGGCATGAACACCACATATGGCCAAAGGGAATTTAAAAAAATACAATTATTAATACAATAACTGAGTTCTCTAGGTTCACGCAGCACCCTTTTCCCCTGGGTCCCCTAGACTGGCATCAGCACCATAGGTTATCCAGGGCCTGGATGCCACGCTTCTCCAGGTCACAGACATGCGGGCTATCTCTGGGATTTGGAAAGAAAATCAGTATTTTGGAGATCCCTTGCTCCCCAGTTTCTCCTGCACCAGGCTAGGAAGTAGAATGTCCCGGGTAGGGGGATGGGGAGGTGAGGGGAGAGGACCCCCTCCTTTCTCTATCAGATCTCTCTATCAGATCTCCCTTGCCAGCTTTTCCTTTCGGAGGAGACAAAGCTTCGCATTCCACAATTAGCAGCCAGGCTTTCAAATGCAAATTCCTGGAGGAGTTTTAACCTCACTATGTGTGTTTCCACTTAGGTGTTAATTACGACCACCTCCTTCCTGGGAAGGATTCCGCAGAGGAACAAAACACGGTGGGACCCTTGGCCAGAGGTGAGAGTCCTGGTAGCGGTGAGGGCGTTTCCCAATATTCCCCCCTCCCCCCCTCCCCTGCGAGCCGTAATCCCCTGCTCTCAACTGGGCTTCTCGGAGGCTGCGCTTGTGGCTCCCTCCCGCCACCGTTTCTGCCACAAAGAAGTCTCCCGGCAAACAAAGTTGGGTCAGAGAGGCAAAGGAGGCCTAAAAGGACCCCCTAGTATTCCAGCACTCCCAACACCCCCAGCATCCCTTCCCCTCATCCGTCTTCTGCTACTCAAAGCATGGTCGCAGCTGGAGGATGTGCAAGCCCCTCAAGGGAAGATCCAAAGGGCGGGAGAGTGAACAATTCCATCAAAGGATCTTGTCCCCAGTTGTCTCAGAGGACAAAGGCTGGAAACCAGTGGAAGCCTCCAGGAGTGAGAAGGCACGGGGACTTAATTCAGCCTTGAAGTGAACAATATCTGAAGACAAGATGCAGGGAAAGAGGCGGGGGATGTCTTAACCTGCACAAGGAATCACACGCATGAGTTTCAGATGAACGCGACAGCAGAACTCCACCCCTAGAGTAAGAGCAGGCTCTTCTCTTCCAGTAATGAGATGGTGCTGTCTACCCTGTGGTCCGCTGGCTACTGTTCTTCACACTGTGGACATTTTTCTGTGGGAATGTATTTGACAATAGCTTCAATGGTCTATGAAAAATATTTTTTTCTTACTGATTCCAAAAGCAATGAATATCTTAGACTCTAAGAGATACTGTAGGAAAACCTAAAAAAAAAAAAAAACAAAGGAAAGAGAAACCCAAAGCACCCACAATCCTATCACTTTGATCTGTTTGGTCTGTGGACCATGAGTGATGTGAGGAAGGGAGCACTCACGGGAGCTTGGTGCTAAGGCCGGCTTACCTTGCTGCTAAAAATGAATGGGGAGGGGGCTGGAGAGATGGCTCAGAGGTTAAGAGCACTGACTGCTCTTCCAGAGGTCCTGAGTTCAATTCCCAGCAACCACATGGTGGTTCACAACCATCTGTAATGAGGTCTGGCGCCCTCTTCTGGTGTGTGGGAAGCAGAATGTTGTACACATAATAAATAAATTAAAAAAAAAAAAGAATGAATGGGGAGACTACAGGCAGGATGTGTTCTGCTTTCTCAGGAGGTTGGTAGCCGGAAGTCTGCCAAGCCCTTTGCTGACCTTCTTCCCCAGGAACGTATGAAGAAGTCTTCAACATCTTGACCTGGAAGATAGTTCTGTCTCCCTCCAAGCCCTCCCTAATGAACTCCCTAAGAGCAGGGTCATCGGGATGCCTGTGAAAATGCTGGCTGAGCGAATGTCTTGGCTCCACCAATCTGTATGTGCCCCCCCCCCCCCCCCCCGCCTCATAGCGTTTCCCCGGCCTGAAGCACCCTTCCATTCCTTGTGTAATCCGTGGTCACTGTGTGCTGTGGTTGGAATAAGGTTGTCCCCTTCAAAACCCATGTTGATGCTCAATCCCTGGCATAGTGCTGTTGAGAGGCATGAAACCTTGAGGGATGTGTGGGCCAAGAAAGACCTATAGACAAATTAATGCCCTCTTCCGGGAGTAAGTGGATTATATTTATGGGGGGGACTGAATTAGTCACCCCAGGAAAAGGTTAAAAAAGGAAACAACCACAGTTATCTGTTGTGTTTTGTCTTCACACACACCTATTTGGCCTCCACTCTCTGTCATGAATCGAAGCATCATGAAGCCCTCGCCAGAAGCTAAGACATCAGTGCCATAATTTTGAAGTTCTCATTCTCCAGAACTATAGGCGAGAATAAATTTCAATGAACGTGCCCCACTCATCTAGTCTCAGAAGCTAAGTAGGATCTGGCTTCGTTAGCTCTTGGATGGAATGAACAGGTACACTTCAAAGTTCATCTTCTCTAAGGCGTTCCCGGCAGACTCACCTTCTTGTCCTCTAGCTAGTTCTTGCCAGCAAACCAGTTACCAAAGAAATTTCAATTTACGGCCAATCACATAAACGCATGTGTGCATATCTGTGTCCATTTAATTCATCCTAACCGTTGACCTCACTAAACCTTTACCCAGAAGCCGGAACCTAATCTCACTGTTTGATTTCACAAGCCATCCTGCCTCCTAAGAGAACCTGTGAGCCTGAATTCCTGGCTTCCATTTTAAGAGTCTAAAACTAGGAACCAGCTGTGGTAGTCTGCCCCTGTAATCTGTATCCAGGAGGCAAGAAGATCGGTCCTGAGTTTGAGGCCAGCCTGCTCTAGCCTCAGCTTGGGTGTGTTTCCCTTCCTCCTCACTGGGCTCCAGTCACACCAGGCCTAACGTGCCCTTGTGCTGGGACCCCACCTCTCTCCTTCTGTGATGATCTAGACCTTCACAGACACCTGCACCTCCGGTTCTCTTTGTGCACGTTCTGCTTGCTTTTTGCTTTTTTTCACATCTGCTACTATTTTGTTTTTCATTTATTAGTCCTTTGCAATATGTCTGAGTTAGTAATTCCCACAATAAAGACACATTTTGTAATCCATCTCTGCTAATTTCACTACCAGAAGTAGATGCAGGCTGTTTACGCTGTTTGTCACCCCTGACCCCTCACACACAGACTCACACATACACACACACACACGTACATGCGCACACACACTATAGTCAGACCTGAGCCTGTGCTAGACAACTACACCATTGGACTTTCGCCCAGCTTATTGTGTTACTTCCCTTAATTTTTTAGCTCCATTGTGTTTCTTGCTCTGGCCCCAATCTTAAATCACACAAAATGCTTTCAAATGACTCATGGAAATAAAATTCTCAGGTCATTCTTAAACTTCAGCCATTCGCTACCTTCTTGAAGTAGGAAAAAGCTTTGGAGAGAAGCATGCCAGGCCGGGATCATCTATCAAAGTCAGGTGCAGCTCAGTCGACTGCTGTTAACGTCATCTCTTTGCAGCTGACTTCCGGGCCTCACTCTTCCCTCCTTCGCCATGATTCACCAGCTGCCCTCGGGCTTACATGATGATTGTATGTAATGTCTATAATGTCAAACCCATTACTGCTGCCGTTCTCCCTTAGTCTACCTGTTGCCAAATGGAGGCCTGCTTGCTGAGGGCATGTCTTGCCCAACGTCAGAGGAGTCAAGAGTAGAGACAAGTATGCCAGCCCCATGAACTCTCCCTCTGCCTCAGGAGTGACTCTCAGTTTGGTACGGTGCTCACAATCACAGGAGACTGAATTCCCAAATCATGGCCCTGCTGGGCACGGGGCTGAAAACAGGCTGTGAAGGAAGGAGCCACCCTGCCTTGGACATCCCAAATGATTGGAGTATCAGCGCTCAACTCTTTCTAAATCAAGCCAGGGTTCTCCAGCCCTGGGAAACTCCTGGGATTTCTCGTGTCCCCCAACTGAAGGGAGGACAATCACCAGGGAAGATGGGAGGAAGGGGGAGGGACAGGCCTCATTAACAGGAGCCTGGGCCTGTTGGGTTCAGACCTATTGGGGCTAAAAGCCCCAGGGAGAAATGTCACACCTACTTGTAGAACTCTTTACAACAGGAACTTAGAGAGACAGATCACTGAGGTAAGCTACTAGAAAATGCTGGCAATAGCCAGAAAATTGACATTTTGGAAGTCTCCTTCAGGAGGTCCCAGGTAGGAGACAGTAAGCACCTTTTCAAAGGTCATCCTGGTTGTCAGACTCCTGGCTGCTGGCTGCTGGACTAAAGAAGAGTGGACCAGGCGTTTGCTTTTTAAGTGAAGGACTCTGATGTGGGCTTGTTTCAGAAAAATTACCTTCACCACTATGAGAACCTGTGGACCCAGAGGAAGAGCGGCCCCAAAGGCGACAGATCTGCTTCATACAGCCGGTCTCACATGCGGGACAAAGACCATCGTAGGGTAGCCTTTGGAAAACCATTTCATTTCCTTGAGCTTCAGTTTCTTGATTCACCAAATAAAGGTGGAGCAAATCCCCTATTGTAGGATGGTGCTTTAAAAAAAAATGAAATGACCCCAGAGCCCCTTAAATGTATGCCGCCCAACTCCAAGGCTGCCCTGCATTTGCCAGACAGAGCTGAGGCCCAGCAAGGTACCATGATGACACACTGTGTGGACTCTGTCAGTTTCTCAAGGATTCGGTGTTTGCATCTTTAGAAGGACTACGCACCGTCAGTATTTTCTCTGACCACCTCAGAGCTGGGGTTCAAGCCTTCTGTGGGAATGGGACACCTGCAGAGGGGCCTGGGCAAGCATTTCTTCAGGAAAATATGGGGTAATTGCATAAAGTGGGAGAAATAAAGGGTGTGTGGTGGAGTGCAGAGAAGCGTGGTTCAGCTTAGGAGGCACTACAGAGCCAGGAATAATTTTAGAGCTGGATATAGAGTTGTATACCTGGAATCCCAGCATTTGGGGGGTGGAGGCAGGAGGACTAAGAATTCAAGGTCATCCTCAGCTCAGATTGGGCTACACGAGACTCAGCTACAACCTGGATTCCATGAGATCATGTCTCCAGAATAAGTTATTTATTTATTTGTTGGCTTGTAGTTTCAGAATTTTGGGCCGTGGATCTATAAAATCCATCTCCCAAATGTTATGGAATATCTGGGCGTGGAACTACACTTCCTTGATCCCAGCTACTAGGAGTGTTGAGGATCACAAGTTTAGAGGGTAACCCAGGCAATTTGGCAAGACTCTGTCTCAAAATAAAGTTCAAGGAGATGAAGGTGTAGCTTAGTGGTAGGGTGCTTGCCTAACATGTGCAAAGATAGCCCTGGGCTCAATCTCTAGAGCGACGCCACACACAAACACACACAAAAGTCTTGATCAAGAGACCAACAATTGGTGGGTGGGTGGATCACTACCTCCAAGTTAACTCTTACTCTTAGCTAGTCCACTGCTTACCTACAGCATCTCCCACAGGTGGGTTGATCTTAGCACGCCCTAGGAAGAAGCGGTTCCTAGCCTAGCACCTGGTCTAAGTATACAGTGTACTCCTTCTTGCTGTTTACGGAGAACATAAGAGGGCAGAGCTCTGTGAAAATACTCCACATCAGCAGGTCGAACCACGACGCTCTGAGACTCCCCCAAAGCATCTCTGAGCTCCTATTAAGTGGTCCCGATTCTGGAGCTTCTGTAATCTGTGCCAAAGGTTATGCCAACCAGGAAACAAGAAGCTGATGACTCTTCACTGAGCACCAAAGCCCCAAGGGCCAGGCAGGTAACACAGATGAACAAAGGGGCCTGGGTGTGGCTGACAGTAAACAGAATAGTGCCTTCCCATTTCAGATGCCACCCACTTAGACTTGTTAGTTGTCCGGATGATAATTAAGTCCGGTACTCACCAACCCTTTAATTTTTCAAGAGAGCTTGAAATTCAAACTGTGAAATGCCCGACTTTTCACCTGCTGACCATCCGTATCGCTCTGCACTGTAGAACTCTGAGAAAATGCACCTGTGGAACTCCAATCTAAGGGCTCCAGGGACAGGCATTTGACTGAGCGCTTGCTTTGTGTGAGCAGTGCCGGCAGGTGCTCTGTGGGCTACACTCAACCTTACAGCAACCGTGGAAAAGAGACCCCACTTATCTGTTTACACGGTTTAAGAGATGGAGGAAGGCCTCACCATGTAGACCAGGCTGGACCTCCTGGACTCAGGAATACTTGAGTCTCTCCAGCGACTGCACGCTGCTGTGCCTGCTCAGGTGAGACTATTGATGACATTTTACAAGACTGAAAAACAGACCCAGATTACGAAGGCAGAAGTGTTGGTTAATGTTCTACGTGTCAATAACAGTGACCTCAGGGCTGGAGAGGTGACTCAGGGGCTAAAGGCCAGGCTCACAACCAAAACATCAAAAGTGACCTTGGAGGCTCTCATTTTACAAACAGAAATAATTTATGTCTTTCCTGGAACAACTCACAAACAGCTTATCAGTCTTCAACAAGTTAATATCTGAAGTGCCCTAACCAAAACTTAAGCAATAGAGTATTGCCGACACAGGTTGTCAGGACCCAGGTCCCACGGCTGCCTGGCTTCCGCAGTGGACATGCATCCTCTCTCACCGCCCCACAAGTCCAGGATCAAGGGTTTGGGGACTGTTTCGGGTGAGGGCTCTCTGTCTGCTTTTTTGCTGTGCGTCCTCACCTGACCTTTCTTTGGTCTCTACAGACTGGTATCCTTCGTAGGGACTGACTCCTATTAGATCAGGGCTCCAATCTTTCAGTCTTGCTTAACTGAGTTTGATCCCATAGAGTCACATGGTCTCCTGGGATGGGATTTTTTGTTTGTTTGTTTGTTTGTTTCCTGTCTTTTTGACACAAAGTACAGTTATTTGAGAAGAGGGAACCTTAATTGAGATGATGTCCTATAGGCAAGTTTAGAGGTCATTTTTTTTTTCTGATAGTGATTGATATGGGAAGGCCCAGCTCACTGTGGGCAGTGCCATCCCTAGGCAGGTGGTCACGGGTTGCATCAAAAACAAGCTGAATAAGCCATGAAGAGCAAGTTAGTAGACAGTGCTCCTCCATGGTCCCTGCTTCAGGTCCTGCCTCAAGGGGACTGCCTTGAAGTTCCTGCCCTGAGTTCCAGTCTGGTCTCTTTTCACAGTGGACTATAAACTTTAAGTTGAAATGAATGCTTTATTCCCTGAGTTACTTTGGTCACGGTGTGTATCAGAGCAATAGAGAGTAAATTAGTATTGCTCCAAATGTAATTATACCGTGTAGAAATGTGGAGAAAAAAATACAAATATTCATATCTGAGCAGAGAATAAAGAGTAAGCTAAACATGTCATTCCTATAGCGTCAGGGGGTCTATAGGTGAGCTGATTGGGGAGTTCTCCAATGTGTCTTAAAAGGGGCATGTATTGGTTCTTCGGTTATTCCCAGGTTTGGGACAATTTGGGTCAAACCCCAGGTCTCACAGATGCTAGGCATGGGTCAACAGCCAGGCCGCACCAGACTCTAAAGCAAACTACACATGACATCAGTTAACAATGAAAATTACCAAAGACAGACTAAGTGTTTCCACTGATTTCCTTTTTGAGCAATTTTCTTTCTTTCTTTCTTTCTTTCTTTCTTTCTTTCTTTCTTTCTTTCTTTCTTTCTTTCTTTTCATTTTCTAAGGCTGGGTTTCTCTCTGTTTCCCTTGCCATCCTGGAACTTGCTCTGAGACCAGGCTGGCCTTAAACTCCAGAGATCTGTCTGCCTCTGTCTCCTGAGTACTGGGATTAAAGGCCTGTACCACTACCACCAGGTTTTGAACACCCCCTCCCCCTTTTTTTTAATGTGTTCTTTTTTATTTAAAATCTTTTTCAAACAATAGGTTTTGATCCCATTCCCCCTCTAACTCCTCCCAGGTTGTTCCTGCCTCCCTATCCTACAACTTCATGTTCTCTCTCTCTCTCTAAAAAAAAAATCATAAAAATGAAAATCAAAACAAACAAAAAACAGTAAGGAACAAATGCCAAAATGAAACAAAAAGCCCATTTAAACAAAGAAAAACCCCAATACACAAAACGTTCTCTTTGTGTTGGCCAACTGCTCCTGGCCATGGAGTTTCCCCTGAAGGATGGTTGGTATACCCTATGACGATTCACTGGAGAAAACTAATCTGTTTTCTTTATTATCAGGTAACAGTTGCAGGTAGCTTCTTGTTGTGAGTGGGACCCTGTGTCTATGTGTGCTTCTCAGGGCTGGGACTCTGGCTGGAACTGTGTAGATTCTGGGCATGCTGCCTCAGTTCATATGCACATCAGTCCTGATGTGTCTGGAAGATGCCGTTTCCACCTCTGGCTCTTACAGTCTTTCAGCCTCCTCTTCCACAGAGGTCTCTGGACCTTGAGGGACAGGGTTTGATAAAGATGTCCTGTGTAGGACTAAGTGCTTCAAAGTCTCTAACTTTACACATTGCACAGTCATGAGCCTTTCTGTTAATCCCCATCTCCCACAGGAGATTGCTCTGATGCAGACTGATCCCGGAGTGTGAGGGTGGATCTTTTATCAAGTGTGTAACTGGTAAAGGTCTTTTCCCATTCTGTGAGAATGGACAGTGGTGTCCTTTGTTGTACAGAAGCTCTTTAGCTTCATGAGGTCCCATCTATTGATTGCTGGTTTCAGAGCCTGAGTTATCGGGGTCCTGTTTAGAAAGTCCTCTCCAGTGCCAATGAGTTCGATCAAGCCTACTCCCTGTTTTCTCTCCTACCAGATTCAGAGAGCCTGGTCTTGTGTTGAGGCCCTTGATCTATGGAGTTGAGATTTGTGCAGAGTGATAAATGGGAATCTACACTGACTCCATTTTACGGACATGAAAAGTGATACTCATATCTCACGGCTAGTGAACCGGAAGGCCAGAAGTCAGACTTTTGATTTCTTACTGTAAAACAGACGTGCTCTCTATGGCTGGGCAGTTTGGGTGTTACAAATATTACAATAGCTATTATTAATTAAACAAAGGTTTGTGAGCACTGGACTGCTTAATATTGTGAATATCCAACACGGGGAATGTGATCAACAGTCTCTGCCCTTAATACAGTGACTTCCTCTAGCAAGAAGAGGAACATGCAGACGGAACACTCACAAAATAAATTTTTAAAAAAGTTTTAAAACACTCATGGCTCATTAGTGCAACTTTTCTTGGCACCGAGAAGAGCAACTGCATACCATAAACTCCAGAGCAGGGCAAAGCTTTCCGGATGGGAATTTAACAGCAGAGACAGCCTTGGACAATCTTGGGCATTTGAGAGCATCCAATGGCTTGCCAGTGCCCTCCATGAGGCAGAGCAGAGTTCATTGCAAGCGCTCAGGGCTGAAGAAACCCACACCCATGCATTCATCGTCTTTGGAACTATTTTTACTCTTTCCTTTGTATCCATGGTGCTGTTCTACACCCCTGAGTAACTGGGCATACCGGATTATATTTAGTGTCTCTCTTCTCTGAAGGTTTTATCGCTGTATTATTGTTCTCACGGCCTGTTGATATCACAGGGTGAAGATGCCTCCTTCTGAAAAGGATAGTGTGTTTTTTGCAAGAGGGAAAGAAAGAATCATAATTGGTTTTGATTGTTAGACGTTAAGAATGGGCCCTGTCATCTCTATTTAAATTCAGTGAGATGAGAAAATGATGCTTCCATTCTGAATGAAGAATCTCTATTGCTTAAGTGGGTAATTATAGAGGGATAAGTGGAGAGACAGGGAACCCACAGGCCACGGGAAGGCCATGATGCCGCCCAACTGCCGGGGAGAACTCTGGTCTCCCTGATGCAGCGAGTTCTTCAGCTACAAAACAAGAGAGGGAACCTGAGCATCTCTTCCTTGTTCGTGACTCTTCTTCCTGGAACCTTGTCTGTAGCTCGATTAATAAAAACCCAGAGACAGATATTGGGGTTCAACCTAGAGGTCAGAAAAACAAAACAGCCAGCTACGGGCTCTTTCTCTACCTCAGTTTGAAATGGTGATTCTGCCTCCAGGAATCTCAGAATGAGACTGGCTGAGAACGATTGGGGGACCAGGCAGGACAGAAATTTGTGTCTACACTGCTTACTCGAGTAGTGGGGCTTTCAAAGAGAAACACCAACAAGGCAAAAACAGCAACTACACAACCGCGGCATTTTTGTTCCCTTCCTTTTACCCTATCTTCCCTCTGCCAGCCTTGAGCACATTTTTCTATTTTTTTTTTTTCAGTGTTACTATCTTGCTGACCTCAGCTTCACCCTCTCTTCCTCTTGGTTACTCTCCTGGGCATCCCCGGGGGATGGGCTTACTGCCCAGTTATCTCTGAAAAAAAAGGAAAGAAAATAAAAAATAGAAGACAATTCCTAGAAGTCACGAATTGCATGTTGAGTCCCAGGTGCTAACACACCCATGAAAAAGGTCCCCCGGGAACACTGTGCCTGATTCTCTCAAGTCAGGTTTTATGTGAACGAAGTTGAATGTTTCCGTTTTCAAAACAGAACGTTAACAAGGCTGCTTCCGTCCCGGTTTGTTCTTCTGAGAATGTACTTGCAAGAGAGCAGGGTTCTATCCAGGTTCGGGACTGCCTATGGCAGTATTGGTGGTAGCGGTCGGATGGCAATGGGCTGGGTCTCTACCACAGCTAGATAGAATCACACCCAGACTAAGGGTGGCCCTTCTGTGCTCTGGGGTAACTCAGGAGCTCAGCTACTGTGAGAATTGATTCCAGGACATTGGACAACTTGGATAACTTCTTAAAAAAATCTAAGGACTCCCCAAATAAGGCCAGCAAGACGATTGCACTGCTTGCAAGCCTGATGATCTAAGTTTGATTCCCACGTGGTAGGAAGAGAGAACGAACTCTCGCAGGTTGTTCTCTGGCTTCATACACATGCTATAGCACGTCATCGGGTAACACCGAGGTCTATAGAAAACCTCTCCCCATTGGCTGCAATCACCTCTCTGCTACACCTGCCAATGCATTTAAACTTGCTTTACCTTATGAGTCTCTTTGTTCTGTGAAACTATAAAACTTCATGAAACTGCTTCCATGCTGCAACATGGAATTTGGGGGTAACCAAATGGCCCCAGTAAAAAACAAAAAAAACCCCCAACTATCTCTTACTCCCCTTTAAGGTGAGAGCTGTGTTTTTGCACCAACAGATTATTCTCCCAACTGTCATATTAACCATTTTAAAGTATACAGTTTGATGGCATTTAGTATATTCAGAGGCTGTGCAATAGCCATGCCACTACTGCCTAGTTCTAGAACATTCTTATCACCTCCACAGGAAATTCTGGGCAGTCACTCACTACTCATCTCCCAGAACCTGGCAACACCAATCTGCTTTTGGTCTCTATGGATTTGTCTATGTTGGGCAAAACACATTTAGGATTATGTAACATATATGCATTCGTGACCGGATTGTCATTTAGCATATTTTCAGAGTTAACTCATGTTGTCGAAAGTATCAGTATTTCACTCCTTTTTATGAATGAATACTATTCCACTCCATGGATATATTACATTTTTGCTTTCTACTCCTCTCTAGATGTTTGTGTTGTTTCCACAACTTTTATTATACTTCATTTATTTGTGTATGTGTTTGTGTGTGTGTGTTGGGGTAGTGTGTGTACACCCATGTCACAGCATAAAAGTGAGGTCAAAGAACAAACCTTTGGGTGTAGGTAGGTTCTCTCCTTTCACCACATGAATTCTGGGGCCGGAACTCAGTTCATCGGGCTTGGTGATCAGTGCCTGTCCCCACGGAGCCAACCCGCCAGCCCTGTTTCCACATATTGACTATTATGAATGGAGCCGCTGTTGAAAGAGTGCAAGTTGGCTGTGGTGTGCTGTGCTAAAGGTCAAACTTAGGACCTTGTACACTCCAGGCAAGCATCCCACCACTGAACTACACAGGTGGGACTCCTGTTTGAGCCTCACCTATTCTTTTGGTTACATTCCTGGGAACAGAATTGCTAATGCAGACTGTATCTCTATATTTTTCTTATACTTAAGAAAAGTGTATATGATTTACTATCTCACAATATTAGATAACAATTAGGAATCACTATTAATTTTGTTGACGTGGACAATGATGGTGTCACATATCTGATGGTCCTTATCATTTTATTGAGAGATCTGTTTAATTACTAAAATGATATAATAATTAAAATAGTTGAGAATCCAGTGAAGTTAGTAGCTTTCTTCACAGATTTTTTTTCGTCCATGTTCCACTAGCTGAGCAGGTAGCAATCCTGTCTCTACTCCGTAGGAAACAGGCTCCACCCAGTCATTCTGTGTAACTGCCACCTGGAAGATTACCCCACTGCCTTTGAAACACTGGTCACGTTGGCATCTACGATGGTAGCGGAAGAAATGAGATTTCTATGGAGGGCACACTGTTACGGGAGGTCCTCCCACTCCTCCAGCCTATCGCCGCTGAGATACCAGCCCCTTGGGGTGTGGTCTCTCTCCCTTTAAAAAAGCGGCCACTTCCCTCTCCTCGCTCTCTTCACTTCCTGCTCCGCCGGTGACTTGACTTCCTTCCTGGTTACGCAGAGGGCTGACAGTGATCTGTAAGTTTTTTCCCCTTTAAATAAATACCACCCTATTAATCATAATTCCAAACTGGTGTGGCATTGTTTGTGACTTACGCCTTCATTTGGCGCCCAACGTTTGGTTTTAGAACCTCTCCCGGCTCGCAGCCGCGAGTTCGGCTTGGCGGCCGGAAGTTCGGCTTGGCGGCCGCAAGTTCGGCTTGGCGGGCGCTTGTTCGGCTTGGCGGGAGCCCTTGCTTCCTCAGCTGCTGCCTGTGGATTTAAACTCCACAGGCCCGCGTAGTCTCTGCCCGCGTGATTTGCTCTTTTCTGAGTCGTTTTCAAATCTCCCTTGCAAGCACAGCTCTTAAGTGGCGCGAACCAGAGCACGCGGTTGCTGAAAGCTGCAACCCCTCAGGGTGACTCTGTCACGTGGAGGCATAAGTAGCTTCCAGATTGCTCTTCTCTACCCCTGGATTCTAGGTTTCTGGTTCCATCTCTGGAATTGATTTAATTACATTTACTTTGTTGAGCAACTTACATTTTCCAGTTTTTAACAAATACTAGGCGGACTCTGAAACAGGACCGTGTTTTCGTCGAGACTTGGCAACAGCGCCACCTGCTGGATAATAGGTAATATGGCAGTTCTCGTTTCCAACGCGAATTTTACTGTTCTGGTTACCAATACAATGGGTTATATCATGCAAGGTTTATATGACTATGGGGATAACTTAATTTACTGGTTACTAGGTTTCAGTATTCTTTTGAATATTCTATCATTTAGGAAGATCATGGCACTCCTAAGAACCATACAATCTTTACTAGAAACTCATGCAGGTCAGGAGATTCAGGATTCAAAAGAGACAATAATAAAGACAATAATAAGAAGACTTGAAATGATTGAAGAAATGATTGGAGCTGGTGAACAGAGTAATAAGGCACAAGGACAGGATACAATGCCAACACCAGCTATTAGAACTGGCTTACCAAAGGTTTTAGCAGCATACCCTATACTTAATTCTGACAAAGCGTCAACTTCTAAAGGCTCAAAGGGAGTCAGAGAAGCTAGATGGACGCCAATAGCAATGAATGATCTAAAAGAAATTAAGCAAGCTATTGTTAATTTTGGCTTGCACTCTGCATACGTAAAGGAAATGATAAGGACTTGGGCTTCTAATGCTAGAGCTACCCCCCATGATTTCCATCAGTTAGTGTCTGCAGTTTTAGATAATGGACCTTCCTTGATGTTTGGAATTTATTTTAGAGAAGAATCCAAACATATGGAACAGCAAGGAAGAGCAAAAGGTATTGAGGTTTCCCAAGATCAAATTCTTGGTGCAGGAGAATATGCTGATCCACAGGTCCAAGCTCTTTATGATGATGAAGTACTGTGTCTATGTCACCAAGCAGCTTTAAATGCTTGGAATAGGATACAAGATCCAGCAAAAAGGGTTGAATCATATACCAGAATTAGGCAGGGACAGAGAGAACCCTTTATTGACTTTTTGCAAAGATTAATTAAGGCTCTGGACATAGGGGTAACAGACCCAGAAGCTAGACGAATACTTCTTGAATCTCTAGCTTTTGAGAATGCAAACATAGAATGCAAAAAGATAATTGGGCCTTTAAAGTCTAGATCAGCACCTATGGATGAATGGATTCAGCATACGATGAATGTTGAGACGTTTAGCTATAACGATGAATCTTGGGTAGGAGAAGCGATTTCCACAGCAATGAGGAGACATCAAACTGCCAGGTGTTTTAATTGTGGTAAATTAGGACATCTGAAAAGGGATTGCAGGCACAGAATTTCTAGGAATATTATCTCCTCTGGGAATGACAAAGATAGGAGACCTAGGCCTTCAGGTATATGTAGGAGATGCGGTAAAGGCCGACATTGGTCCAATGAATGCAGGTCAACAACAGACAAACAAGGCAACCCGATACCGTCGGGAAACTCCTTGAGGGGCCTCTCGCAGGCCCCCAAGCCAACAGTGGCCCAGTCATTCCCAGTCACAGTGGAGAACGTGCCTCACCAAGAAAATTAAAAGCTCCAATTTCTGCTGTAAAAAGTAATACTGGTCTAAATGATGAAATCCATGTGGAGGATGAGTCAAAAAACCCAGTTGGACAGAGTAAACGTATATTTTGGCAGACTTCTATTAATGATCAAAGACCAAAGCTAAGAGTCTGTATAAATGGCACTTTTATTGAAGGCTTATTAGACACAGGTGCGGATGTAAGTATCATTACCCCAGAATCTTGGCATCCGAATTGGCCTCTTCAAGAGGTAGATGTTCAGTTCCTGGGAATTGGAACCCTATCTCGTGTAAAACAAAGCACAAGATGGGTTGAATGCATAGGGCCCGAAGGGCAAATAGGAAGACTAAGGCCATATATAGCCAATATTGCCATAAATTTATGGGGCCGTGACCTGCTACAGCAATGGAATACCCAGATTAACATTCCTGTAGTTCCAGGAACTCATAATTCTGGGAAGTATATGATGAGGTATTATGGAAAAAGGTCACTAGCCATTCAGGCTGTACAAGAACATACAGCAAATACCAAACCTTTAGAGGTACCAACAGCCCTACCTTTAAAATGGCTAACTGAGAAGCCAATATGGATCAAACAGTGGCCTCTAGCTGAAGATAAACTACAGGCATTGGAACAGCTGGTGCAGGAGCAACTAGATGCTCACCACATTGAAGAATCAACCAGCCCTTGGAATTCTCCTGTGTTTGTTGTAAAAAAGAAATCTGGTAAATGGAGAATGGTGACAGATCTAAGAGCTGTCAACAAAGTAATTCAACCTATGGGCTCGCTACAATCTGGAATTCCTTTGCCTTCTCTGTTACCAAAAGGATGGCCTCTTATAGTTATTGATTTGAAAGATTGTTTTTTCACTATACCGTTACAAGAAAAGGATAGAGAAAAATTTGCCTTCACAGTGCCTACTTATAATAATTCTCAGCCCAATAGGAGATATCAATGGACTGTCCTCCCACAGGGTATGCTCAATAGTCCTACACTGTGCCAATATTTTGTAAGTAAGCCATTGGAAATAATTCGTAAACAATTCCCCAAGTCCATTATTTATCATTACATGGATGACATCTTGTTATCTGATCCAAATAAAGATACTTTAGAAAGGATGTTTGAAGAAGTAAAGAAAGTCTTGCCTAGGTGGGGATTACAAATTGCCCCTGAAAAGATTCAAAGAGGAAATTCTATTAATTACCTAGGTTACAGAATAGGGTTAGAGAAAATTAAAACGCAAAAGGCACAAATTAGGAGAGACCGGTTAAAGACTCTTAATGACTTCCAAAGATTGTTAGGAGACATTTCCAGTCTACGACCAGCTGTTGGGATAACACCTGATCTAATAGTTCATTTAAACAAAACCTTAGATGGTGATAAAGATTTGAATAGTCCAAGAGAACTGACAGCTGAAGCAGAAAAGGAACTGACAATGATTGAGGAAAAATTACAGGAGGCACATGTGGATAGGGTGAACCCAAATCTTAGCTGCATCCTAGTCATATTGCCTTCCAGAATTTCTCCTACAGGGATTCTAATGCAGAGGGAAGATATTATTTTAGAGTGGATATTTATACCGAATAAACCAAGTAAAAAATTAAAAACTTATGTGGAAAAAGTCTCTGAATTAATTATAAAAGGTAAGCTGAGACTTCGTCAACTAGCAGGTATAGACCCAGCAGAAATTATAGTGCCTTTTACTACTGAAGAAATAAAAAAGTTATGGGAAGACAATGAACCGTGGCAAAGAGCGTGTGCTAATTTTTTGGGAGAAATTAATAGCAACTATCCCAAAAGTGGTAGACTTAACCTCATAAAAAGAACTTCTTGGATTCTTCCTAGAATTGTACGTGATGCTCCAATAACTGGAGCCCGTACGTTCTATACTGATGCAAATAAATCAGGGAAAGCAGGTTACAAGTCAGATGAATTGAGTAAGGTGGAACAAAGCCCTTATAATTCTGTCCAGAAGGCAGAGTTATATGCCATTCTTATGGTGCTAAGGGATTTTAAAGAACCTCTTAATATAGTTACAGATTCACAATATGCAGAAAGAGTTATCTTGCATATTGAAACCGCTGAATTTATACCAGATGACACAGAGTTGACTTCATTGTTTATCCAGGTACAAGACATAATCAGGAACAGGCTTTGTCCGATGTACATAACACACATCCGGTCCCATACAGGTCTGCCTGGTCCTCTAGCCCAAGGCAACGCTGAGATTGATCAATTATTGATTGGAAGTGTGTTGCAGGCCTCAGAATTTCATAAGAAGCATCATGTCAATAGTAAAGGCCTAAAGAAAGAATTTTCCATTACTTGGCAACAAGCTAAGGACATTATAAAGAGATGTCCTACTTGTTCTTTCTATAATCAAACACCGTTGCCTGCAGGGAGTAACCCAAAGGGCACTAAGAGAAATGAAATCTGGCAGATGGATGTGTTCCACTTTATAGAATTTGGTAAATTAAAATATGTACACCACACCATAGACACGTATTCAGGTTTTCAATGGGCTACTGCCCTGAGCTCAGAAAAGGCTGATTCAGTAATCACACATTTATTGGAAGTTATGGCCATCATGGGTATACCTGCGCAAATAAAGACAGATAATGGTCCAGCATATGTATCTAAGAAAATGAAACGCTTTTTTGATTATTATAATATAAAACACATTACAGGTATACCAAATAATCCTACAGGTCAGGCAGTTATAGAAAGATCAAATCGTACTATAAAGGATATGCTGAACAAACAGAAAGGGACCGAAAATACCCCCAGAAATAGATTACATAATGCTTTATTAACCTTGAATTTTCTTAACGCTAATGAGAAAGGAACGACAGCAGCAGAGAGACATTGGATAATGGAAAAGTCTGCTGAACTAAATCAACCGATTTATTTCAAAGATGTGCTGACCTCTCAGTGGAAGCCAGGAGATGTGCTACGTTGGGGAAGGGGTTTTGCTCTTGTTTCCACAGGAGAAGAAAAATTGTGGATACCATCAAAATTAATAAAGTTTCGATTTGAAGAGGAGAAACCTCTTGGAAAGGAGAAATGACAACTTATCTACAATGATGATATTCTTACAGGCGGTAAGAAAAACATATAGAATGGGGGCAGGGTTCTGTTCTTATCTCCACAGGAAAACACTCATCTTTGAAAAATTCAAGGGACCCTGGATATTTGGATACTGACAGATGGAAAAATACCTGCCCAATAGGAAATATCAAGAAAACTGAAAGGGTGTGTAAGTAATATTAAACCATATTTCTAAATTTATAAAGCTGGTTTTGAAGTTGGACTCTGGCTCAGTCCCTCTCCAATTCCAAGCCTGTTAGTAAGAGAAAAACCCAGAGTTTCTGGAGTTTCTGTCTCATGTCAAGAGCCATGATATGGGACAGAAAGAAATATGAGTTTAGAAAACATCTTTGCTTTTCTTCATATCTATCATACTTTTCATTGAACATATTATCATGCCTTTCAGTGAATATGTATATATATATATATGTCTATATATGTCTATATGATTAATGTTTAAGTTTTTCACAATGAACAATGAGTTTTTCCTGAAGTGACATTTGAAGTATCCAGGAAGAAGATGGGGCCCCATAACAACAACTCCACCTGGTTGATATGACGTCATGATACTGATAGCGCTACTACAAGACCTGCTTTGGGTACCAGCTGCACAAGACAGTTCCAACTTGGTTAGCTGAAATGGTGCACATCTTATACAACATTTTGGCCAGACCTGCACAAAATACTCAGAGACTATTGGCAATTTTAAAAGACATTGATCTTGAAATTTAACCATCATTTTACTTTCACAGGATCCCCCAGAAAGAACGTCGCCCCCATGACAGCTGGAAGTAATTCTAGAGGACGACGTCCCCTCTCCCAGTAAAGTTTGCCCTTGGGTTTAGGGACATCATTTAGGGGTTGATTATAATTAGTATACGATTGAGGGTTGGGGGAGGAATTTTATAAGCTCAGGGATCATTTTGAAAAAAAAAAAAAAAAAAGAGGGATGATGGGATAATAGATTTGTAATTGTGAGTTACTGTTGTTAGACAAATATATTGATATAGATTCTTGTATATTGATACAAAGTTA